>NC_135962.1:55059910-55366577 GCF_053455715.1 Rhinoraja longicauda
TTCTCTAGCTTCATGTAACCCTTGCATTCCCCCTCTCTCCATCTCTCCCCCCACCTGTCGTACCAGCTTCAAAGTTGTATTGTTGACTCTCATTGTCTACTCATTTTCACCTAGGCCACAGCTAACAATGGCTCGTTTCCTTTATCATCGTTACTTTTTTGCATATCTTGCATTCATTTGTTCTATAACTCTTTACATCACCGTCTATGTCCCTCGTTTCCCTTTCCCCTGACTCAATCTGAAGAAGGGCCTCGACCTGAAACATCACCTACTCCTTTTCTCCAGAGATGCTGTCTGACCCGCTGAGTTACTCCAGCTTTTTGTGTCTAGTGATTTGATGACACTTGATTACAACCTTGTGGGCAGTAATTAGCTGGATTGGATTTGTCCAGCTTTTTGTGAACATGGAGACATAGACGTAGAAAATAGGTGTAGGAGTAGGCCATTCGGCCCTTCGAGCCTGCACCGCCATTCAATATGATCATGGCTGATCATCCAACTCAGTATCCCGTACCTGCCTTCTCTCCATACCCCCTGATCCCTTTAGCCACAAGGGCCACATCTAACTACCTCTTAAATATAGCCAATGAACTGGCCTCAACTACCTTCTGTGGCAGAGAATTCCACATATTCACCACTCTCTGTGTGAAGAAAAACTTTCTCATCTCGGTCCTAAAAAAGAGTGAAGCTGAACAGGACATACTTGGACAACTGCCCACATTGTCTGTACTGAAACAACTTGACTAGAGAAGCATTAGATCCTCCCCAGACCTATGCACAGAGAACAAAATGTTGGGAATCGCAAATAAATAGCAGAACAAACTGAACTCGTTTCTAATTAATGTAAAACAGCATCTCTGGCACAATGATCAGGCTTGTCACATCTGGGATTGGTTGGGAGAGGTTAGAGGAAGTGATTTTCGTCAAGACAATATTCATGGCACGTAGAGGCTGCGTCCCAAAAAACATAACGCTGAACGTAATTCCCAGGAAAGTTTTTTAAAGTCTTAACAAGGACTTGGTATGTTAGTTGTTTTCTTTCCAGCTATACAATAATTTTAATGAATGAAATAACAGCAGAAAATAGTTATTGCACGCTTTCCCTGGGTTATGAACTCCTATACAATTGAATGTGCTCCTGTAGCACAGTAGTGTGGCTGATAAATAAAGTTCTATCGTGTCGTAACGTTTCGTATGGAGCTGCTGCCTCAGAGCATCTGAGACCCTGGTTCGACCCTGACCTCGGTTGCTGTCTGTGAGGAGTTTGCACGTTCTCCCTGTGTCCACATGGGTTTCCTCCGGGTGCTCCGGTTCCCTCCCACATCCCAAAGACGTGCGGGTTTGTGGGTTTATTTGTCTCTGTAAAATTGCGCCTGATGTGCCGTGATTGGATGAGAAGGTGGGATAACATAGAACTAGGGCGGCACGGTGGCGCAGCGGTAGAGTTGCTGCCTTACAGCGAATGCAGCGCCGGAGACGCAGGTTCGATCTTGACTATGGGCACGCCGTCTGTACGGAGTTTGTACGTTCTCCCCGTGACCTGCTTGGGTTTTCTCCGAGATCTTCGGTTTCCTCCCACACTCCAAAGACGTACAGGTATGTAGGTTAAAAATGTAAAAATTGTCCCTAATGTGTGTAGGATAGTGTTAGTGTGCGGGGATCACATGGCGGCGCGGACCCGGTGGGCCGAAGGGCCTGTTTCCGCGCTGTATCTCTAAATCTAAATCTAAACTAATGTGAACATGTGATCGATGGTCAGTATGGCCTCATTGGGCCGAAGGGCCTGTTTCTACACTGTATCTCAAAATCTCAACTCCATTCATATGTTTGCTGTAAGCACTGATGAATGGCAGGACTAGTTTCCTCTCTCTCACCATTTCTGCTGATTGCTCTTATAATTCTTGTGTGCTTTTGTGGGCATTCATTACAACAATGTGAAGGTGTACACCAACCCCATAGTGATCGATTTTGTTTTGTGTATTTTCTGGACTACGGGCAAAGTTGACATTTGGATGGATATCTGTAAAAATGTTCGTTTCCAAGGACAGCCTGTGATTGCAGACCATTTAAAAATCATTAGATAATTAAGGAGTTATGAAAGGAAATTGTGTATGACAAATTAGTTTGAGGTCTTTGAGAATGTAACAGACTGGGTGGATAAAGGTACCAGGCTTTGTCTTGCCCATCCTCTCTTCCAGCTTTCTTCCCCTCACACCCGGAAGAAGGGACGTCATAAATAATAGGAGCAGAATTCAGCCCATTCGGCCCATCGTCTACTCCGCCTTTCTATCATGGCTGATCTATCTCTCCCTCCTAACCCCATTATCCTGCCTTCTCCCCATAACCACTGACACCCTTACTAATCAAGAATCTATTTCCGCTTTAAAAAATATTAATTGACTTGGCCTCCACAGCCTTCTGTGGCAAAGAATTCCACAGATTCACCATCCTCTGACTAAAAACGTGACCCGAACATGACCCAAGACTTCAACTTTCCATGTTCTCCAGGGATGCTGTCTGACCTTCTGAGTTACTCCAGCACGTTGCGCCTTTTTTTTTGTAAACCAGCACCTGCAGTTCCTTTCCGCTTCATAAATGTAATTTTTAATTTATAGGCGATGTTTAGTAAGGTGCCAAATAATGAGTGACTGCACAAGCTAAGATCACATGGGGTTGGTTTATATATTGGCATGGATATGGAATTGGTAAACTAACAGGGAAGAGAGTCGGGATAATGGATCATTCTTGGATTGGCAATGGTAATCAGTGGAGTGCCAAAGGAATCAATGGTGGGGGCATACCTGTTAATAATATTAAAGATGGACACAAAGTGCTGGAATATGTCAGCGGATCAGGCAGCATCTCTGGAGAAAAGGAGTAGGTGAAGTTTCGGGTCAGATCCTTCTTCAGACTGAAACCTGCGGGCTTCAGTCCTTGCAGTCTGAAGAAGGGTTCCGACCCGAAACATCACCTACTTCTTTTCTCCAGAGATGGTGGGGAAGATGGGGGAAAATGTGCAGAAATCCATTTTGGAAGAAAACATCAGAAAACGTATTTAAATGGCATGAGACTATGACATGTCACGTTGCAAAGTAATGTAGTATGTGCAGCACAAAGGGTTGAAATGTAGATACAGCACGAAAAGAGAAAAGATAATGGGACCTTAGATTTAATTGTAAGGAATGTGCAGTGGAACAAGAAGGAAGAATTTTGAATTGCCTCACAAGATCACTGGAGACACCATATCTAAAGAACTGAGTGCAGTTTTGGTCTCCGTATTCAAGGAGAGTTATGCTTGCTGAGGAGACAGTTCAAAGGTCCATAGGAGGTTGATTCCTGCCTACTTTTGTCCCGTGTATAGGAGAATGAGAGGTGACCTATTTCAATCTGAAGGGGCGGCGCAGCGGTAGAGTTGCTGCCTTACAGCGCCTGAGACCTGGGTTCAATCCCGACTACTGGCGCTGTCTGTACAGAATTTGTACGTTCTCCCTGTGACTGCGTGGGTTTTATCTGGGTGCTCCGGTTTCCAAAGATGTGCAGGTTTGTAGGTTAATTGGCTTCGGTAAAAATTGTAAATTGTCCCTAGTATGTAGGATTGTGCTAGTGTATGAGGTGATCGCTGGTCGGCGCGGACTCAGTGGGCCCAAGGGCCTGTTTCCACGCTGTATCTCTAAAGTCTAAAGACGGTGGATGTTCCCATTTGTGGGAACCTTCTTGAAATATTAATTCTGTCTACAGATACTGCCTGTGAAACAAATAATTATGATTTAAAAAAAATGTCACATTCCTGTCATCTACTGCATTTTGCTTTTGTATAATATTATTATTTTAATGTTGTCCTATGTGAGCAAAGTTTCTATCATGACCTTGTCTATTGTTATCTCCAATCTACCCCAGCAATTCAACAATGTACATTCTATGGTACAGAAACACTGTGCATAGAAACATAGAAAATAGATGCAGGAGGAGGCCATTTGGCCCTTTGAGCCAGCACCGCCCTTCATTGTGATCATGGCTGATCATCCATAATCAGTAACCCGTGCACGCCTTCTTCCCATCTCCCTTGATTCCGCTAGCCCCTAGAGTATCTATCTTTTAAATTCTTCCAGTGAATTGGCCCCTACTGCCTTCTGTGGCCGAGAATTCCACAAATTCACAACTCTCTGAGTGAAAAAGTTTCTTCTCACCTCAGTTTTAAATGGCCTCCCCTTTATTCTTAGACTGTGGCCCCTGGTTCTGGACTCCCCCAACATTGGGAACACTTTTTCCTGCACCCAGCTTGTCCATATGTTTCCATAAGATCCCCTCTCATCCTTCTAAATTCCAGTGAATACAAGCCCAGTCTTTCCAATCTTTCCTCATATGCCAGTCCCACCATCCCGGGGGGTTAACCTCGTGAACCTACGCTGCACTGCCTCAATAGCAAGGATGTCCTTCCTCAAATTAGGAATGGTCTATGGTGTACGGTCTATGCTTGGGTGAGTTCCTTTCCAGCCCATCCCTCTGTTACTTCCTCTATACAATTTGTCTCCACTCTCCCTGTCGAAGTGACTTCCATATGTTACTTTCACACAGGGTGAACTACTTCTCCTAAATTCTCTATTAAATTTATTAATTGCTTTCTAATCTTTCTTCCCCCGGGGCTTAGCATTTCTGCATGAGGAAATGTTGTATTATTGAATACTTTCTAGTGGTAAGGAGGGATAAACTTGCAAAGCTTTTTGCATGGAGTTTGGACAGATGCATGGAAAGGAAAGGTTTAAGGTGACACGGGGGAAATGCAGACAAATGGAATTAGCTCTTGGTTGGCATGGACGATTTGGGCCGAGGGGCCTGCTTCTTTAGTTTAGAGATACAGCGTGGAAACAGGCCCCTCGGTCCACCAAGTTCACACCATCCATCGATCACCCATACACTAGTTTGGTGTTAACTCAGTTTCGCATCCGACACACTAGGGGTAATTTACAGAAGCCAATTACACCCCTCCCAACCCTTCCGAATTTGGCGGAAAGTTTCTGTTTTCTTATTTCATTTCCGCCATTCCGATTTCGCCTCACATTTTTCCGCAAAACAGTCGGTAATTTCAATTTGTCAATTCGGCCGCTAGATGTCGCTAGGGGTTCCGCGAGAAATCCCCCCCGTCCTGGAAGTCTCCCTGAAAATGTGGCACCTAGGCTGGGCAAGGCAGCCAATCTGGACCTCATTGGGACTTCCATGGCCAATTTGTCAATTCGGCTGCGAGAGGTCGCTAAGGGTTCCGAGAAAAATCCCCCCGCCCTGGAAGTCTCCCCGAAAATTTGGCACCTGGGCTGGGCAAGGCATCCAATCTCAACCTCATTGGGGCTTCTACGGCCGATCGGTGGGTTGAATTTGCAAGCCGGGGCTCTGGAACTCCAGCCTAGCTGGAGCCAGCACATCTATCCCCATAGCCGACTTCCTTGGCCGGCTGGATAAACCAGCAAAGCTCTGGAACCAAGAGTGCCAGAAAATCAGTGGTGGAACTGAAATGAGTAAATATTAAATTTAAGTGCAAGATTATACAATTATATTAATTAATTAAGACGGGGTTAAAATATAAAACACGACAGAAAAGTCAATTACCACCTTTTTGGGCTGATTATCAATTAATGTGCAAATTTACTTCAATAAGTACTTCCATTTGCCTAGTCGAGTCGCATATATCAACTCTTTCTTCATAACTTAGTCATACATTTTATGACCATTGTTCTATTATTCAAAACCAAGAGAATTGGGATGTGGAAGGAAAAAGCAAAATAGAAAAAACAAAACAAAACAATTTTTTCTTTCTGTTGCACAAAGTATCTCTGTTCAACAACCTTTCTATAAATAGCAGAATATACTCAGGATAGGCCTGGCATTGTACATGTAGTCCAAGAACTACAGACTGTTGGAAATAATAGTAGTTTTTTACACATGAATGTATGTGCATTTGGCGTGCATACTTCTTTTTTGCTGAAAAGTTGCATTATGTGCCATATTATGAATTTTGACATAAAATTCTGAATTTTGGACATCAAAATTATGAATTTGTGAAATCAAATGTTGGGAGGTCTGCAATTAACCTACAAACCTGCACGTCTTTAGAGTGTGGGAGGAAGCCGGAGCACCTGGAGAAAACCCTCGCAGGTCACGGGGAGAACGTACAAACTCTGTACGGACAGCAGCCGTAGTCAGGATAGAACCCAGGTCTCTGCCGCTGTGAAGCAGCAACTGCGCCACTGTGCCGCCCCCTGGGCTCCTGTGCTGTAAAACTGTATAATCTCCTGAGAACTCTCGGCTCACTCCGAACTCTGTTCCAGAAAAGAAAGCGCCAATCTTTTCTCAGTAAAGATTGTTGCAATGTTTTGTTTTGACAATTAAACGAGTGAACATTTGTATCCATGCACCAGCACCGTTGTATCTTGTTCATAATGAGGAGACCTGAACCATGTATAATAATAATAATAATACATTTTATTTATATAGCGCTTTTCATATACTCAAAGACGCTTTACAGAGATTTTGAGAACATAGGGAAATGAATAAATAGATAAATAAGTAAATAAATAAATGAACAGAGAAAGGAGACAGAAGGTGAGGTGACCTTCAGTGGTTGAAGGCAGTACTGAACAGGTGAGACTTCAGCGATGTTTTGAATGTGGTGAGTGTGGGGGAGTCTCTAACGGTTTGGGGTAGTGAGTTCCATAGGGTGGGAGCAGCGATGGAGAAAGCCCTGTCCCCCCAGGATCTGAGTTTAGTCCGGATGTGGGGGGATAGGAGATTGGCAGCGGCAGAGCGGAGGGTGCAGGTGGGAGTGTGCCTGTGGAGGAGGTCAGTCAGGTAGGATGGGGCCAGGTTATGGAGGGCTTTGTAGGTTATGAGGAGGATTTTGTACTGGATTCTCTGGGGGATGGGGAGCCAGTGGAGTTTATAAAGGACGGGGGTGATATGGTCACGGATCGAGGTGTGTGTGAGTAGACGGGCAGCGGAGTTTTGAATGTATTGAAGTTTATTGATGATTTTTGAGGGTGCGCCATAGAGGAGGCTGTTGCAGTAGTCCAGACGGGAGGTGATGAAGGCGTGGATGAGGGTTTCTGCAGCTGTGGAGGAGAGGGATGGACGGAGACGGGCAATGTTTTTGAGGTGGAAGAAGGCTGTCTTTGTGATGTGTTTGATGTGTTTGTCGAAGGAGAGGGTTTGATCAAGGATGATTCCAAGATTCCGGATGTGAGGTGAGGTGGATACTGGGAGACCATCAATGTTGAGGATGAAGTTAGTGCCACAGAAGGTAGTGGAGGCCAATTCACTGGATGAATATAAAAGAGAGTTAGATCGAGCTCTGTGGGCTAGCGGAATCAAGGGATATGGGGGGGAGGCAGGCATCGCCGATTGTGGATGATCAGCCATGATCACAATGAATGGCTGTGCTGGCTTGAAGGGCCAAAAGGCCTCCTCCTGCACCTACTTTCTAGGTTTCTATGTTTGTATAAAAATGTTTTCATCAGAAAATACGGCCTGCAAACCAGCAATGATCATAAAAGTGCATTCTGAAGTAAATTTATTGAATAGAAATGTTTTAAAATAATAAATGAGGTATGTAACAAGATATGAAAATATAAATACACAAAACTGGACATGTTGCTTTTATCAACCGCAAGGGAGATCTCACTCGTGATAGAATAGCCACTCTGGCGTACATTTGCCATAGAACTACCTATTTATCATAGAACATCAAATCTGCCATTAAGTACGCACCTTTAGTGAGGAGGAATTTCTTCAGTCAGAGGATGGTCAATCTGTGGAATTGACTGCCAAAGATGGCAGTGGAGGCCAAATCAGTGGGTATTTTTATTGTGGAGATAGACAGGTTCTTGAGTAGTAAAGGTGACATTGGTTATGAGGAGAAGGCAGGAGAATGGGGTTGTGAGGAAAAGATAATCAGCCATGATGATTGAATGGTGGTGTAGACTTGATGGGGCGAATGGCTTAGACAATAGACAATAGACAATAGGTGCAGTAAGCCATTCGGCCCTTCAAGCCATCACCACCATTCAATGCGATCATGGCTGATCATTCTCAATCAGTACCCCGTTCCTGCCTTCTCCCCATACCACCTGACTCCACTATCCTTGAGCTCTATCTAGCTCTCTCTTGAATGCATTCAGAGAATTGGCCTCCACTGCCTTCTGAGGCAGAGAATTCCACAGATTTACAACTCTCTGACTGAAAAAGTTTTTCCTCATGAATCTGCTTACGCTGCAACTGCCCTAACGATGTTTTAACTGCCAATCTATTGGCTAAAAATATTTCTGTGTTCTGGTGAGGTTTTTTTCTAGGGAGCTATTGCTACCAGTGGATCTGATATTCTACTGAGCCCACTGTCAGGCATGTTAAACTGCATCCGCGGAATCTCTGTTCTCTATGACACTTAGATCCGACTCCATTATAAACAGAGCCCTTGATCCCACCAGCAGCAATGACCTGACTGAAACAGAGAGCTATGTTACAATATACAATATGTTCAATCAAACTTCCTCAAACTCAATTGCAACAAATCTGAAATCATCATCATTGGTCCAAAAACGCTCACCAAATCCACCCAAAACTTCATCCTCAACATTGATGGTCTCCCAGTATCCACCTCACCTCACATCCGGAATCTTGGAATCATCCTTGATCAAACCCTCTCCTTCGACAAACACATCAAACACATCACAAAGACAGCCTTCTTCCACCTCAAAAACATTGCCCGTCTCCGTCCATCCCTCTCCTCCACAGCTGCAGAAACCCTCATCCACGCCTTCATCACCTCCCGTCTGGACTACTGCAACAGCCTCCTCTATGGCGCACCCTCAAAAATCATCAATAAACTTCAATACATTCAAAACTCCGCTGCCCGTCTACTCACACACACCTCGATCCGTGACCATATCACCCCCGTCCTTTATAAACTCCACTGGCTCCCCATCCCCCAGAGAATCCAGTACAAAATCCTCCTCATAACCTACAAAGCCCTCCATAACCTGGCCCCATCCTACCTGACTGACCTCCTCCACAGGCACACTCCCACCTGCACCCTCCGCTCTGCCGCTGCCAATCTCCTATCCCCCCACATCCGGACTAAACTCAGATCCTGGGGGGACAAGGCTTTCTCCATCGCTGCTCCCACCCTATGGAACTCACTACCCCAAACCGTTAGAGACTCCCCCACACTCACCACATTCAAAACATCGCTGAAGTCTCACCTGTTCAGTACTGCCTTCAACCACTGAAGGTCACCTCACCTACTGTCTCCTTTCTCTGTTCATTTATTTATTTACTTATTTATCTATTTATTAATTTCCCTATGTTCTCAAAATCTCTGTAAAGCGTCTTTGAGTATATGAAAAGCGCTATATAAATAAAATGTATTATTATTATTATTATTAGAATTCCACAAATTCACAACTCTCTGGGTGAAAAAGTTTTTTTCTCACTTCAGTTTTAAATGGCCTCCCCTTTATTCCTAGACTGTGGCCCCTGGTTCTGGACTCCCCCAACATTAGGAACATTTTACCTGCATCTAGCTTGTCCAGTCCTTTTATAATTTTATACATTTCTATAAGATCCCTCTCATCCTTTTAAATTCCAGTGAATACAAGCCCAGTCTTTCCAATCTTTCCCCATATGACAGTCCCCCATCCCGGGATTAACCTCGTGAACCTACACTAGGGTTGCCAACTGTCCCAATGTAGCCGGGACATCCCGTATTTTTGGGCTAAATTGGTTTGTCCTGTACGGGACCTCCATTGTCCCATATGAGGTCTGGGGGGGGGGGGGGGGGGGGCTGTAGGCCCCGACGCTGTAGGCCCCGACGCTGTAGGCCCCGACGCTGTAGGCCCCGACGCTGTAGGCCCCGACACTGTAGGCCCGACTCTAGGTTTCTGACATTTTAGCTCCGGACAGTGTAGACCCAGAGGCCCAGGCTCCGCCTAACGGAGGTTGCGTGATCAACCCGCCTCCCGGCCCAGGCGGCCGCCAGTGGTGGAACGGGAGCTCGCGGCCGCTAGCTGGGTGAAGTCACGTGGGGCGCGGGGCGGTGACGTATGTGGGAGTGAGATAGTTGGCACCCCTAACCTACGCTGCACTGCCTCAATAGCAAGGAGTCCTTCCTCAAATTAGGAGAACAAAACTGCACCCAATACTCCAGATGTGGTCTCACCAGGGCCCAAAACAACTGCAGAAGGACCTCTTTACTCCTAAACACAAATCCTCTTGTTATGAAGGCCAACATGCCATTAGCTTTCTTCACTGCCTGCTGTACCTGCATGTTTACTTTCAGTGACTGGAGTACGACACAAGGATAACTTAAAGAAATTTCAATTAAATCCCGGTGTGTTGTGACTTTGCTTTATTGTTAATGCAGTGTGCATTCTGCCCATCTTGTGCATATTGTTATGGGCTGAGTGCGTGGGCGATTCTTGAATTCCCTTGGTATGTCCCGTGTGCTGGAGCATTGGAATTGCGATATCACCAGGCTTTCTTTAGCAGTAGCAGGCCGCTTCTTGTGGGAGGTGTGGAGAGTGATATTTCTTCATCCACTGAAGGGAAGGGCAAAGTGTTGTTCATGCACACATTAAGGCATCTTCCAGGGCCACAGTCTGTCAAGAACTGCATCTCGTTACCTGCAAGTCAGGCAAAGGGCATTCTGCCTCCTGTTAAACACTCACTACACACAACTCAGGTCAGAAGTCATTAATCTCAACACACATCTATCCATGTGTGTGAGAGCTCGTGCTGAATTAATATTTTTTTAAACTGTAGAAGTTGAATACAATTATTTGCTCAATGATTTCCAGGTGACAGTAGAGAGACTACTGGCCATAGATTTATTCACAAAATGCTGGAGTAACTCAGCAGGTCAGGCAGCATCTCGGGAGAGAAGGAATGGGTGCGAGAGAGCATGTTGCTAAACTCTCGTCGAAGGGAGGAGGAGAACTTCTTCAAAGTGGACATACCTTGAAGAGAAATCGCAGTGGAGCGACAAGTAGTATAAGAAAATAACTGCAGATGCTGGTACAAATCGATGTATTCACAACATTTTTCTTATACTAAAGGCCAGTTTCCTCTTTGTATCTCTAAACTAAACTAAACTAAACTAAACTAAATTAAACTAAAGTTTTAAGAAGGGTCTCGACCCGAAACATTCCTTCTCTCCCGAGATGCTGCCTGACTTGCTGAGTTACTCCAGCATTTTGTGAATAAATCGATTTGTACCAGCATCTGCAGTTATTTTCTTATATAAACTAAAGTGCTCCTTGTATTCTGGAACTCAACTCTGGGGCTACTGTAGCATTCAGACAAATGAAAATTTCGGTGGAAGGGGTTTGCTGTTCACCCTCCTGAACTGGTTGCATCAGTTGGTTATATGGTGGTTGCTTTGTATCTGGACACTGTCTATCCAGTTTGGTAATATAACCCCAAAAAACCTGTGGCTAACAAATCTCTACATTTTGAAATTAAAATGGCAACTATCCTCAGGCTTCAAGAAACACTTTTATTTGTTTGGGGGTGGGATGAAGACTTTCAGATTTACATTTGTGTGAGGAAGAGCTTCCTGATGCCACTTTTTACTTAGCTGAGCTCTAATTTTAAGCTTGTTCAGATCTGTAGGCTGTCTTTCTTCCTGAAAGCACATACAACCAGATATGGGAACAGCTTCTTTCCCTTTGTTCTTCGACTTCTGAATTGACCTTCCGTAAACTAGGGTGCAGTCCCAATTCTCCAACCCACCTCACTGCGGACATTGGACTTTTCTTTGGAACTGCTGCGCAACAATGCTGAGAACTGTATTTTGTACTCTATCTTTTCCTTTGTTCTTCCTATTGTATTTGAGTTTAGACAATAGACAATAGGTGCAGGAGTAGGCCATTCAGCCCTTCGAGCCAGCACTGCCATTCAATGTGATCATGGCTGATCATCCACAATCAGTACCCTGTTCCTGCCCTCTCCCCATACCCCCTGACTCCGCTATCGTTAAGAGCTCTATCTAACTCTCTCTTGAAAGCATCCTGACAATTGGCCTCCACTGCCTTCTGAGGCAGAGAATTCCACAGATTTACAACTCTCTGAGTGAAAATGTTTTTCCTCATCTCCGTTCTAATTGG
Source organism: Rhinoraja longicauda (assembly GCF_053455715.1). NCBI lineage: Eukaryota > Metazoa > Chordata > Chondrichthyes > Rajiformes > Arhynchobatidae > Rhinoraja > Rhinoraja longicauda. Next base: position 55,072,057 of record NC_135962.1, read on the forward strand.
ACTACCCAGTTTGGCTTGATTGGATTCATGTATAGTATATGGTTTGATTCGATAGCATGCAAACAAAAGCCTTTTGCTGCACATGACAATAATAAACCTAAACAGAGCAAGCAGTTTCCCTGAATCCCCTTCTGGATCCTTTGATCGACTTAAATAGTGGTTAACAAGTTTGTCGTGTGATGCCAGCAATTCCTAATGGTTGCCCTCAAGGTTTGTTGTGCTAGTTCTGATGACAACTCGTCCTCTTGTATGTCAAAGTTGTTCTATTCTTTTTCTCCTCCCAAGACACACATCTTGCACTAAACGTTATTTCCTGTATCTGCACACTGTGAATGTAAAAGATTGTCCCTAGTGGGTGTAGGATATTGTTAGTGTGTGGGGATCGCTGGGCGGCGCGGACCCGGTGGGCCGAAGGGCCTGTTTCTGCGCTGTATCTCTAAACTAAAAAATCCAGAAGGAGTGAGTGATGTTTCTGGTCGAGACCCTTGCCTGTCCCGCTGAGTTATTCCGGCCTTTTTGTGTCAACCAGCGTCTGCAGTTTCTCCTTACACATTTTGTAGCGTAGAAACCTGCACGTCTTTGGAGTGTGGGAGTAAAACCAAAGATCTCAAAGAAAATCGACGCAGGTCACGGGGAGAACGTACAAACTCCGTACAGACAGCACCCGTAGTCGGGATGGAACCCGGGTCTGCAAGCGCTGTAAGGGAGCAACTCTGCCGCTGCGCCACCGTGCCCGTCCGTGTGGAATGATCCCTTCTGAAACTCCCTCTGCTAGTTGGTTAGATCGTGGGAGTTGGGAGTCACGTGGGAATCTCCTGGCTGTGGGTCGGGAAGAGTTGAAGAAGGACGGGTGAATACAGAGGCTACCTTCGGAAAACACCGCGTCTGTTATTTTTCCGAGCAGCTTTCTCACATTTTCCTTTGTCGTGAGAGCCATTTGAGAGGATGTTTCTATAGCAATGGACAGAAATAGCACTGCCTCTGTAATTGTAGGCTTTATCAATCTTTCCCCCCCCCCCCCACTTCAGATGTGATCATCAATCACATCTCCCCTGTTGCAGGCTTTGGTGCAGTTACATTTAGCCCAGCACGGAAACTGTTCCTTATGCATTATGTTGGGACATTAGAGATGCTGTCTTTGAATGAGTCTTGTATTGCTATCTCAGATGGACATCCAAGATCCTCTTGACTTTAATCAAGGGGGAACTGGGGAGTTCTTCTCCTCGTCCAACATGAATGAAAATTGGTCTTGCGTTGGTAGTCGTGGAGCTGTGTTCACAGACATTGTAAATGCATTTTCCAACTACTCCCTCGGGTCCTCTTGATGGTGGGAGAGCTGCAATGGAATAGGTTATGTATCTTGGTTATTGAAAAACATTGCCTCAGTCCTTCGAACAATAAAGTACCATTGAACCATTGAAGAGATGGTCCTGAGTCCAGGAGATATGGATTTGAGCTCAGTAGGAGATAAGCTGTCGATGGAGAAGGCTGAAGCCATCCAAAGCTAACCAGATATCGACTTCCCGCTCTCTTCCCTTGCTTGTGAGAGGAAGGGATGTTATAGACCTTTAGAAGTTGGGCAGTGTGGGCAAGCTGGGCCGCAGGGCCTGGTTCAAAGCTATATAACTATGACTCTATAACCATTTTCCATAGGGTGGGAATGTCAAAGATGAGAGGGCATGGCTTTGAGGTGAGAGAGAAGAAAGTTTAAAGGAGATGTTGCAGGGCAGCGTTGAACACACTGCTTGGGATGGTAGTGGAGGCAGATACGATAGTGGCGTACAAGGGTCAATGGTGCTTTTATTGCCATGCGCGATGTGCAAACGCACTGTGAAATTATTTTCTTACAAACAGTCCAGTGGAGTATTGCCTTACCAAAGCACACCCCCGATTAGCAAGTGTACAGAAATAGTCTATGTGCCGGCATGCAAGGGGCGCCATGTTTTGCGCCATTTTCAAAGTCCAGTCGGCGTTCCAGTTCTTATGGGTGGTGTCCGATCCAGGCAAGCCCCAGGCATGCAGCAAGGCCTCCAGCCGTTGCTTTCCTTGGATAAATGTCCCGCTCCTTGCCCTTCTATCTCTGTTCCCACCGCCTGCAGCTGACCGTGAGTGTGCGGTGGGCCAGACTCAGTTTCCCCTCCTCCCTCTCCTGACATTCTCCAGGGAACGGAGAGTTATGGATCCAAGACAGACAGATGACATCGTGGGCCGAAGGGCCGTTCCTGTGTTGTAATTCTCTATGTTTCACCCTAATACAGAGGCAAGACTGGACGCTTGCAATTGCCACCTTTTGGTTCCACACACTCTTGAAGGTTTCATTATGTGACCTCTGCTATATTTTTGAAGTCTCCAATACTAAACATCAAAACGAACAAGAAAAAACTCCCAAAGTGTAGAAACAAAGAACTGCAGATGCTGGTTAATGCACAAAAGGTCACAAAATGTTGGAGTAACTTCAGCAGGTCAGGCAGTATCTCTGGAGAACATTGATAACTGTAATTTCGGGTTGAGACCCTTCTTGCATTTCAACTTGAAATGTCACCTCTTCATGTTCTCCAGAGATGTTGTCTGACCTGCTGAGTTAGTCCAGCACTTTGTGTCCTTTTGTGAAAAAAACAACCAATTTTACTGACAATTCTATTTTTTTAACATGCTCTGGGATTGCTGTCATCAGTATCTTTGGAAATCCACACTTTCTCAGCCTTTTCTAACAGATAGGATAGTCAGAACATTGATATGAGGAACATCTAGACCAATTTTTTGATTTTTCATGGAAGTGTTGCATCAACAGCTAGGGATGTTTTGGTAGGTAGATTGTTGATTAGTACGGGTGTCAGGGGTCATGGGGAGAAGGCAGGAGAATGGGGTTAGGAGGGGGAGGTAGAACTACCATGATTGAATGGCGGAGTAGACGATGGGCCAAATGGCCTAATTCTGCTCCTATCACATATGACCTTATGAGTTCGTGTGATGAAAGGGATCTGGTGGTGGGTGCAGAAAGAGGTTTAGAGATACAGCGCGGAAACAGGCCCTTCGGCCCACTGGGTCCGCGCCGACCAGAAATCCCCGCACATTATCACTATCCTACACCCATTAGGGACATTTTTTACATTTACCAAGCCAATTAACTTACATCCTGTAGGTCTTTGGAGTGTGGGAGGAAACCGAAGATCTCGGACAAAACCCCACGCAGGTCACGGGGAGAACGTACAAACTCCGTACAGACAGCACCCGTAGTCGGGATCGAACCCGGGTCTCCGGCGCTGTGTTTGCTGTAAGGCAGCAACTCTACCGCTGCGCCACCCTGCTGCCAGGTGCACATTCAACTGTTGGAGAGCTGATTGCGACCTGGATTTTGATCACTTTCTGTTCTGTGGCCAGGGATTCATTGAAAGCCCATCTACTCCAATGGTTCTGGAATGGCAAGGTGGTTCCTGAGGCTCGGAGCGGCAGGGTTAACAGTGTCCGGTTTATACGCTGCCACCCGTATGGACCCTAATGATATCGGACTCGTTAGAATTGGACGAGCTGTTGCCACGGTAAGTTGTGTTGCTGAAACAGATAAATTACATTCGCAATTGGATTTAACTTTGTGTTTTACCTCACAGTATTAAACAATCGTCTTAGAATCGAACAATTTTTTGGACAGCGCGGATTCCAAGGCACATCAACACCTGCTTACACTAAATGCAGCGCTGGAGAACAGGATTACATCCTGTAGGTCTTTGGAGTGTGGGAGGAAACCGAAGATCTCGGACAAAAACCCACGCAGGTCACGGGGAGAACGTACAAACTCCGTACAGACAGCACCCGTAGTCGGGATTGAACCCGAGTCTCCGGCGCTGCGGAGTTTGTACGTTCTCGCCAGGATCTGCGTGGGTTTTCTCCGAGATCTTCGGTTTCCTCCCACACTCATAAAGACGTACAGGGTTTTAGGTCAATTGGCTTGGCAAATGTAAAAATTGTCCCTCGTGGGTGTAGGATAATGTTAATTTGCGGGGATCGCCGGTCGGCGCGGACCCGGTGGGCCGAAAGGACACTTTTCCGCGTTGTATCTCTTAAAAAAAACTAAAACGAATCCAACTTTTTTTATAAGCACTCTATATATTTTTTAAATGGCTTGGAGAAATGTTATTACTCAAACTAACTATTTCAAAGTTTCCCTGGCGGACACCTGAATCTGTGCTCAGCTTGTTAAAACCTCCAAAATGGTTCTCGTACATCTAATTCTGCTCAACTATCACTGTTGACCTCCGTGACCTTAACTAGTTCTCAGTGCCCCCACGGCCTCTGATTTTAATCTAATCTTCTAATCCTACTTAATTCTTTAATTCATTTTGAGGAACTGCTCTTCCTTTTAATTCTTCTGGCTTCCCTTCACCCTCCTGAGCACCCTCTGTTCTTCAGATTCTTTTTTTAGTGAGGGTAAGTTTAGATCACCCCAATCAGAGATTTAACGAATTGCCCGATCATCGAAGGCTTTTCCTCAACAGAATTGACTAATTTCTGGGAATCCTTTTCTCCATTTCAAAACGATTAAGAGAGAGAGGGGTAAAATAGAAAACGGAAGTAAACTTGCAGAAAACATAAAAGCTGACTGCAAAGTGCATACAAATGCATAGAAAGAAAATTGAGGAAATGAGACTGCAGATGTTAGAATCATAAGATCATAAGTGATAGAGTAGAATTAGGCCATTCGGTCCATCAAGTCTACTCCGCCATTCAATCATGGCTGATTTATCTCTCCCTCCTAACCCATTCTCCTGCCTTCTCCCCATAACCTCTGACACCCGTACTAATCACAAATCTATTTATCTGTGCCTTAAATATATCCATTGAACAGCCTTCTGTGGCAAAGAATTCCACAGATTCACCACCCTCTGATGAAAGAAATTCTTCCTCATATCCTTCCTAAAAGAACGTCCTTTAATTCTGAGGCTATGACCTCTAGTCCTAGACTCTCCCACTGGTAGAAACATCCACTTTAACACAAGCCGACGCACACTAGGGACAATTTACACTTATATCAAGTATACAAACCCAAGCCAATTAACCTACAAACCTGTACGTCTCTGGAGTGTGGGAGGAAATCGAAGATCTCGGAGAAAACCCACGCAGTCAAGGGGAGAACGTACAAACTCCGTACAGACAGCACCTGTAGTCGGGATTGAACCCGGCTCTCTGGCGCTGCAAGCGCTGTAAGGCAGCAACTCCACCGCTGCGCCGCTGCGCCGCTGTGCTGCCCATTTATAAGGGATTGAGAGGGGAAGGGTGAGCAGCGGGCATTGCCAGTGTGCCCTGGTTACTGGCGGGAACCCAATGAAGGAAGCATAGCTGTGTTTAGACTTTGCTTTAGACTTTAGAGATGCAGCACAGAAACAGGCCCTTCGGCCAACTGAGTCCAAGCAGGTACACTGGGGACAATTTATAATTGTTTAACAAACGTCAATTAGCCTACAAACCTGTACATCTTTGGAGTGTGGGAGGAAATCAGAGCATCTGGAGAAAACCCACACGGTCACAGGGAGAGTGTACACACTCTGTACAGACAGCACCCGTAGTCAGGATCGAACCCGGGTCTCTGGCGCTGGGAGGCAGCTGGTCTACCTGCTGCGCCACTGTGCTGTGGAAATAGTGGCTACATTGGTTGTATTTTTCATAATACACACATTATAGAATACTTTTAACATGTTTGGCATAAGTAACCCAGCTATGGAAGAGAAGGAGAGGTAGAGAAAACTCAAAACTGTGGACTGTTTAGCCTAACATCAGTAGTGGGGAAAAGGTAGACTTTTATAAAGGATGAGATCACAGAGCACTTGCAAAATATCAATGGGATGAGGGAAAGACAACCTGGCTTTCTGAACCATGTTCGACAAACTTATTAATGTTTTTCGAGACTGTAACTGGTTGAATAGATAAGGAAACACCTGTGGACATGGTGTACTTGGATTTTCAGAAACTCTTTGATTAAAGTCCTACAAAACAGGTTTAATAAAAACAATGTATGTTCAGTGAATGTATTTAATAAGGAGATAGATAAATGTTTCGATTTTTTAAAAAAATCAAGGGATTTGGGGGACAGAGCAGGAATTTTAGTATTGAGGAGGAAGATTCAGCCATGATAATATTGAATGGTCAAACTGGTTCATAGAACTTAATAGTCTTCTGCTTATTTTCAGTGTAAACCTACTTTTTGAGGCTTTTCCTTAAAATGTTCCTCTTTGAACTTTTGTCTACTTCTAAATTTTATATTGATTCCAACTTCTGTCTGATCTGTATCGACTCAATCTATCTGGGCTTTGAAAATGGCACCAAAACATGGTGCCTCTTGCATGCGGTACCAGTAGACTATTTCTGTACCCTTGCTAAACCAGGGTTGTGCATGGGTATGGCAATGCTCTGCTGGACTGCTTGTAAGAAAATAATTTCTCTGTACATTTGCACTTTGCAGATGACAATAGACAATAGACAATAAGTGCAGGAGGAGGCCATTCGGCCCTTCGAGCCAGCACCGCCATTCAATGTGATCATGGCTGATCATTCTCAATCAGTACCCCGTTCCTGCCTTCTCCCCATACCCCCTGACTCCGCTATCCTTAAGAGCTCTATCTAGCTCTCTCTTGAATGCATTCAGAGAATTAGCCTCCACTGCCTTCTGAGGCAGAGAATTCCACAGATTCACAACTCTCTGACTGAAAAAGTTTTTCCTCATCTTAGTTCTAAATGGCCTACCCATTATTCTTAAACTGTGGCCCCTTGTTCTGGACTCCCCCAACATTGGGAACATGTTTCCTGCCTCTAACGTGTCCAACCCCTTAATAATATTATACGTTTCGATAAGATCTCCTCTCATCCTTCTAAATCCCAGTGTATACAAGCCTAGTCGCAAGATGTGTCAATAAACCACCATTCATCTTGTTTTGAAACTCCAGCCTTTGATGCTAGCATGCTGTTATTTGGGTAATTGCCAGGTTTAGATACCTGCTACATTATTCGGCCACAGATCCTTGTTGGACACCATTACCCTTTCCAACCACTTGCGTGGAAGCGAGCGGGCAAGATCATCCCTGACCCCTCTCACCCTGGCCACAATCTCTTTGAAGCACTTCCCTCTGGAAGGCGACTCCGGACTGTCAAAGCCCCCACAGCCAGACATAAAAACAGCTTTCTTCCACGAGCAGTAGCTCTACTCAACAACCAAATGGCTGTAGCCTCCTTTTGCTCTGGTATTTTATTTCATTCTTCACATGTTTAAACTATCATGTTTTATTCTTAATTGTTTACTGTATGTCATGTTGTTACTTGCGAGCAAAGCACCAAGGAAAATTCCTTGTATGTAAACATACTTGGCTAATAAAATTTATTCAATTCAATTCAATTCAATTCAATATCTCTTGTCCTTGTTCCACCCTCTGCCAGATAACCCAACAGGCATTGTTCAGTTTTGACAATATTAAACAGTAATGTCCAGGCTTTCTCCAGCTGTCTATTCAGTTTCATGGTTTGAAGTATGACATAAATTGAGACAAAATCATTCTAAATAATGAATCATCAATGATCCTTCATTTAGAAATCATTCTGAACCATCCTATCATCAGCCAGAGAGCTCTCCTGACCTACTACGTACTTCATTGGAGACTCTCGGACTATCTTTAATCAGACTTTACTGGACTTTATCTTGCACTGAATGTTATTCCCTTTATCTTGTATCTGTACACTGTGGACTGCTTGATTGTAATCATGTATAGTCTTTCCTCTGACCCGCAACAAAAAAGCTTTTTGCTGTACCTCGGTACAAGTGACAATAAACTAAACTGAACATTCACTGTTTTTTCCCAACTTTTCCCAATTTCTCATGGACAGTTGGTATGGGATGAGGATGGCCTTCAGTTTCTTGATCGTAGAGAGAGAGAGGGAGAGAGGGGATAGTTGACCTGAAGCGGGAAGAGGGGTCGGTCCCACCATGGCAGGGGATGGGATGTCCACCTGTCCAATTACAGGGGTTTACGGCAGCTTGGTTGTTTATCAATTAGCAGTCAAAGTGGAGTAGTCTGGATTGATGTGGGAGCAGGAGCAAGACAACTCAATGATGTTACCTGCCAGCAGTGATCAGTGGAGCAGCATAAGTAATGGGCAAAGACAGGTTGCCTATTGACTAACTCTCCTGTTCTGTTCACTTCAGACTGCAGTTATCAGTTATGACTACATTATCTCGCTCAGGGGCCTAGAGTATGGGACAGACGAATACGAATCCATCAAGTCGCAGGTAAGTCCAAATTCTCATGCTCGTGTGAAACTGAGCTTTCACAGATCTGCAAGTTCCTGTAATGCCATGGAAGTGTTTGTTTTGAAGATGGTGAGGGAGTGTGGATCGCATATTGCGTTGGGAATCTGCCACTGTTTTATGCTGAGGGGTTGTTGGACAATGAGACGTGGAAACTTAAAATGAGCAGTAGGAGTGGGCCATTCAGTCCTTGGAGCCTGCATTAACCTTCAATGTGATCGTGGGTCAGCATCCAAATTAATTGCCCTCTCTCTACCAGCTATCTCCCATCTATTCCATCAAGGACACCGATCCAAAGCGCCGTCTGTCCGTTCCCTCCAGAGATGCTGAGCTCCTCCAACACTTTTTATTTGTTGCGGCAGCAACTCTGCCGCTGCCTCACCGTGCTGCTCGATATAACGTTATAACATATAGTGTAAGAAAATAACTGCAGATGCTGCTACAAATCAAAGGTATTTATTCACAAAATGCTGGAGTAACTCAGCAGGTCAGGCAGCATCTCAGGAGAGAAGGAATGGGTGACTTTTCGGGACGAGACCCGAAACGTCACCCATTCCTTCTCTCCTGAGATACTGCCTGACCTAACAATAGATAATAGACAATAGACAATAGGCGCAGGAGGAGGCCATTCAGCCCTTCGAGCCAGCACCGCCATTCAATGTGATCATGGCTGATCATTCTCAATCAGTACCCCGTTCCTGCCTTCTTCCCAGACCCCCTGACTCCGCTATCCTTAAGAGCTCTACCTAGCTCTCTCTTGAATGCATTCAGAGAATTGGCCTCCACTGCCTTCTGAGGCAGAGAATTCCACAGATTCACAACTCCCTGACTGAAAAAGTTTTTCCTCATCTCAGTTCTATATGGCCTACCCCTTATCCTTAAACTGTGGCCCCTTGTTCTAACGTTATAACATGGTGTTTAATGCATATAATAACATTTTCCAATGCATGTCTTTATAAAGGTTCCTTTATAAATAGATTTGCCTGAAGAAGGGTCTCAACCCAAAACTCATTCCTTCTCTCCATAGATGCTGCCTGTCTGGCTGAGTTACTCCAGCATCTTGTGTCTATGTATACATTAACTGTTCTTCTACATATAATGAATTACTTCAGGGATGAGGGATATACACAGAAAATAATAGATGCACAGCATTATTGCACTTTTTGATTGTTTTGTTTAAATATTTCCCGAACCAGGGGCCACAGTCTTAGAATAAAGGGGAGGCCATTTAAAACCGAGGTGAGAAGGAATCTTTTTCACCCAGAGAGTTATCAATTTGCGGAATTCTCTGCCACTGAAGGCAGTGGAGGCCAAATCACTGGATGAATTTAAGAGAGATTTAGATGGAACTCTGGGGGCTATTGGAATCAAGGGATATGGGGAGAAGTTAGGCACAGGTTACTGATTGTGGATGATCAGCCATGATCACAATGAACGGCGGTGCTGGCTCGAAGGGCCGAATGGCCTCCTCCTGCACCTATTTTCTATGTTCCTATGTTTCTAATAATGGATTGGGAGGCAGATTAATGCGCTTGCTCGGCATGGACTATCTGTGTTTATCTTTACTGTGGGTAAACCGTCTCGGATGCATTTTTAATTGTTCCAGAACATATTGTGTGTGATTGGAGCCTTGAATTAGGCCTCCAATCGTGACTTTCAGTGACCCGTCCCCATGATTTGGAAAATGGTGGCGATCGAGAGTCGAGAGTGTTTCATTGTCAGATATACCAAATCGGAACAATGAAATTCTTCACTTGCAGCAGCATAACAGGTTTGTAAACACAGTACTCATAGATAATATAATAAATAAATAAAAATTCAATATATAAAGAAACATATATAGTGCAAAAAACAAAAGTACAACTCAGGCAGTTCATAGTTTGGAGTTTAGTTGGAATTCATAGTGTTCCATAGCCATGGTCGAAGGGAAGGATAGACACAAAAAGCTGGAGTAACTCAGCGGGTCAGACAGCATCTCTAGAGAAAAGGAATGGGTGACGTTTTAGGTCCAGACCCTTCTTCGGACTGAGCCTGGGGAGAAGGAGATACAGAGATAAGGATATGTAAGGTGTGAAAATGAGACTAAGGGGATGGAGATTCAAGGAAAATGGAGAATAGATCATTATTAGCTATGAGAAGCTAACAACAAAGCAAACGGAGATAAAATGTAAACAGGGACAGTCTGACTGGTTGGAGAACAGGGAAGGGGGAGGGATGGAGAGAGAGGGAAAGTAGGATTACTTGAAGTTAGAGATGTCAATATTCATACCACTAGGGTGTAAGATGCCCAACTGAAATATGAAGTGCTATTCCTCCAATTTGCGCTGGGCCTCACTCTGACAATGGAGGAGGCCCAGGACAGAAATCAGTGTTGGAATGGGAAGGGGAATTAAAGCGTTTGGCAACTGGGAGACCAGGTAGGTCCAGGTGGACTGAGCGAAGGTGTTCAGCGAAACGATCACCCAGTCTGTGTTTGGTCTCGTGGATGTGTAAGAAGGAGCTGTTCCTGAACTTTGACATTACAGTTTTCAGACTCCCATATCTCCTTCCCAGTAACAGGAGTGAAATGAGAGGGCAGCTAAGGCGGTGTGGGTCCTTGATAATGATGGCTGTCTTTTTGAGGCATCGACTCCAATAGATCCCATCGATGGTGGCAAAGACAAGGTCCATGATGGACTGAGCAGTGTTCACCACTTTTTGTAATCTTCTTTGTTCCTGGACATTTGGGTTGCTAAACCAGGCCCTGATGCAACCAGTCAATATGCTCTCTACTTGCACCAGTAGAAGTTCAAGAGACCGAATTTCCTCAATCTTCTAAGGATGTGGAGGTGTCAATGGGCTTTCCTGATGATTACATCGATATGCTAAATTTAATATGGGCTACCCATGATGTCAGGGACAACTGTGACACTTCCAGTGCTGGTGCTGTACAGGGTAAGGAGATTTGTCTATAATCTGGGACGATTAAGAATTTGGGCTCTATTGTGGAGAGACAGACTTTAGTGTTATTCAAGTAAAGAGTTTATAACGAATGAGGTGATTTGACCAATATTTCACTAACCTAAATAGCAAAAAAGCACACAGCTTAAACAAAATGGAAAAGATATGGGTTAATAAATATATTATACCCAATATATTTGTATAATGTACAACAACATTTGTACAGCTAATGATGTTGCAGATCAGCTTAAACATTCTCAACAAATTGGTCTATATCCAACCATTACACTTCCAGGTTTTTGCCTGCAATGTAAATGTGAGTCCACATTGAGCTGCGTTTGCACAGGACCCCTGAAGAAGGGTCTCGACCCGAAACGTCACCCATTCCTTCTCTCCAGAGATGCTGCCTGTCCCGCTGAGGTACTCCAGCATTTTGTGTCTCTATCCCTGAAGGTGAGCCCATTTATTGCTTACATAGACCATCGAAGGTTTGCCACACTGCATAAACGGTGAGGCACAGAAGATAAAAACAACATTGCAAATTTTTTTTTCCGAACTGCGTGGAGGGACTGAAGCTTCTATGGAGCCGGCCCTGATTTTATCAACTTGGAATATGATGTCGATTAATCTGGATCATTTCTCTTCTTGCTTTGCCCAAGCATGATGAAGAATAAAATGATTTATGCAGAGTCTTTGATATTTTAAAACATTGTTCGCATTCTTCGTAGATGCAACTTATCTAACAAAATTTGATGCCAAGTCACGTTAGGAAATAGTAAGGCAGTCAAGAGTGTTTATTTCTCTCATGCGCAAGATGTGAACCGTAACAATGAAATTCTCACTTGCGGCAGCTTTGCAGGCGCGTTAGTCCCATCAGTAGGACAGATGACCGGAGATGGGTTCTTAGGGACCTCTTAAAGAAGGAGAATACAAAGTGCTGGAGTTCGGCATGTCCCCAACGACTCTCACCAACTTCTACAGGCGCGCTGTGGAAAGCATTTTATCGGGAAGCATCACAGCATGGTTTGGGAACGGCTCTATTCAAGACTACAGGAAATTGCAGAGAATTGTGGACGCATCCCAGACCATTACACAAACCAACCTCCCTTCCATTGACTCCATTTATACCTCCAGCTACCTTGGCAAGGCCAGCAGCATAATCAAGGACGAAACGCACCCGGGCCATGCTCTCTTCTCCCCTGTCCCAACGGGCAAAAGGAATAGAAGTGTGAAAACGCACATGTCTGGAGACCTCGATGGAGACCCTCGGAGTACCTTTGATCGGACTTTACTGGATTTAATCTTGTACCAAATGTTATTCCCTTTATCCTGTACGCTGTGGGTGGCTCGATTGTAATCATGCATTGCCTTTAAACTGACTGGTTAGAACGCAACAAACGTTTTTCACTGTACCTCGGTACACGTGACAATAAACTAAACTCAAACTAACTCAGCGGACCAAGCAGTGCCTTGTGCCTACTGCTTAAAGTGGGTGGAAGGGATCCATAGAGATTAGACTTGGGGAATATTAAGAAATAAATATTTCCAAGTGGAACACTTGTGAGTTTTGGAGGCAAGAAAGAGAGTTAATGTATGAAAGGAAGGGTGCCAACTCAATAAGATGGTCTGAAGAAGAGTCCCGACATGAAAAGTCAAATATCCCTGTCCTTCAGAGAAGCAGGTGACCCGCTGAGTGACTCCAGCATTTTGTGTCTTGTTCAGTTGATGGTGTTGATCTCTTCAAAGCAGGACATGCTTTCTTGGGGGCCTTAGTGTTTTATGCTCCATGACATCAGGTTTGGCATCACAAAAACAAGGCTGAAGTTGTGCGAACCCTTTAAGGTTGTCCTACATCCTGATCACTAAGCTAAATTAAGGGCGCTGTGGTAGAGTTGCAGCCTTACAGCACCAGACCCGGTTTCGTTCCTGACTACGGGTGCTGTATGTATGGAGTTTGTATAAGAAAATAACTGCAGATGCTGGTACAAATCGATTTATTCACAAAATGCAGGAGTAACTCAGCAGGTCAGGCAGCATCTTGGGAGAGAAGGAATGGGTGACGTCTCGACCCGAAACGTCACCCATTCCTTCTCTCCCGAGATGCTGCCTGACCTGCTGAGTTACTCCAGCATTTTGTGAATAAATGGAGTTTGTATGTTCTCTCTATGACCTATGTGGGTTTTCTCTGGTCAATCCGGTTTCCTCCCACACTCCCAAGACATACAGGTTTGTAGGTTAATTGGCTTTGGTAAAATTGTAAATGATCCCTAGTGTTATTAGAGTGCGGGGATCGCTGGTCGGCGCGATCTCGGTGGGCCGATGAGCCTGTTTCCGCGCTGTATCAACTAAACTAAAATAACAATGAAAGCATTCTTGCTGTGAATTTATTTGCCGGCTGTGAAGATATTGGATCGGTGAGGTGGCTCAACGATGCAATTCCAACATCAGAGATGCATTTCCAACAAGGGGACCTTTGCCATTCCAACAACTTGCTGAAGGCAGACTCAATTATAATCTTCATATTATCATAGCTAATTGCATCTTTTGTGAGAGTTTTGACCAACCTCGGCAGAGGTTGCCCATGTTTACCTACGTAACAGTATTGCGGTGATGCACAGTGATGTAACTTTAAAATGAATGAAAAGGTAAAGATCCTTCTTCGGACAAAGTGGCCCTGTAACACTCATTGTCGGGATGAAGAGGAGTTGGCTGGTATCTTGATTTTGGCTGATTAAGAATGAGCAGTTTGCAAAATCCTCTATGGGTCATTATTTGGAATAACCCTTCCCTTGTACCAAGGTTTCAATATAAATATTTACTCATGTTAATTAAGGTAAATTATTAATGAAGTGCCTCACTGGCTTATTTTGGCACTTTAAACTTTATTAATTGCCCACTTGGGGTGGGAGATAATTAACTCCCGACTATACTATTATGGAGTTGCACAACACAGCTTTGCAGTACAAATCTGGGAAAGAATTGCCAGATTTTCTATCACCGTAAACTCCTGCTCCCTATTCCTCGCACGGGTCAGTCCTCATCAGCAGTCATTGCATGTATGGTGTGTCTCCATGCATCACACAGCCTTGTGTACTTCAACCGGGCTTGTCAGTGCCTGAACAGTAGTTGCTTTCCAATATCTAGACCTGGAAAGAGTGCAGAGAAGATTTACAAGGATGTTGCCAGGACTCGAGGGCTTCAGCTACTGGGGAGCGCTTGGGCAGGCTAGGACTTTTTTTTTCTTCTTTCTTTAGAGATACAGCGCAGAAACAGGCCCTTCGGCCCACCGGGTCCGCGCCGCCCAGCGATCCCCACACATTAACACTATCCTACACCCACTAGGGACAATATATATTTTTTACATTTGCCCAGCCAATTAACCTACAAACCTGTACGTCTTTGGAGTGTGGGAAGAAACCGAAGATCTCGGAGAAAACCCACGCAGGTCACGGGGAGAATGTACAAACTCCGTACAGACGGCGCCCGTAGTCAGGATCGAACCTGAGTCTCCGGCGCTGCATTCGCTGTAAGGCAGCAACTCTACCGCTGCGCCACCGTGCCGCCCGGAGCGCAGGAGGATGAGGGGGCGATCTTTCAGAGGTATACAAGATCATGAGGGGAATGGATAGGGTGAATGCCCATTCTTTTACCCAGGGTAGGGGAAATGAACGAAAGGACACAGGCTGAAAGTGAGAGATGCAAGATTTAATACAAACCTGCGAGGCAACTTTTTCCACACAGAGGGTGGTGGGAGTATGGAATGAGCTGCCGGAGGAGGTAGTTGAGGCAGGTACTTTGACAACATGTCAAAGACATTTAGGCAGGTACATGGATAGGAAAGGATTTTGAGGGATTTGGGCCAAATGCGGGCAGGTGGGATTGGAGCAGATGGGGCATCTTGGTCGGCATGGGAAAGTTGGGCCGAAGGGCCTGTTTCCATGCTGTATGATTATGACCTAGGCTGTACGAAGGTAGACACAAAATGCTGGAGTAACTCAGCGAATCAGGCAGCATCTCGGGAGAGAAGGAATGTGTGAGTTTCGGGTCGACACCCTTCTTCAGACTGATCTGACCCGGTGATGTTTCTCGGGTCTCGACCCAAAGCGTCACCCATTCCTTCTCTCCCGAGATGCTGCCTGACCCGCTGAGTTACTCCAGCATTTTGTGCCTACCTTCGATTTAGACCAGCATCTGCAGTTTGTCTTCCCACCTAGGCTGCACGTCTACATTCTCATCCGCTTGCCATCAATGCATATCTTTTGGGAGTAATCTCAAAGGGAAGGGACGGAAAAGATGAATACAAAATCTATGTATTCCAAAAAATCCTACTTTGCTAAAGTTTTACGGTGCATTGCGTAAATTGCATTGTAACTACAAATCCTGGATGGTGTGCAAATTGTGCAAATTGCCCACAGTGTGCCCTCAGGAAAGTGTCATAACGTAGAACTAGTGCCCTGAGAAAGTGTCATAACGTAGAACTAGTGTCAATGGGTGATTGATGGTCGTGGTTGACTCAGTAGGCCGAAGGGCCTGTTTCCATGCTGTATCTCTCTGTGGCGGGGGGGGGGGGGGGGGGGTGGAGACCCAGTATCTGGTCATTCCTTCCCACTGTATTTTCTCTATTTGGCCTGACGATGGCGCTGCTGGTTGCTTCGAAATTAATGATAGAAATTGTAGGAACTTGATAAATAATTGTTATCACCCCACTTCTGATTCAGCTGTCGTCTACTTCACGACTGGTTTCTTCACTCTCCCGTTCCTCCATTACAAACATTTTTTTTAAATGAATTTAAAAAGCACTAGTGTAAGAAAATAACTGCAGATGCTGGTACAAATCGAAGGTATTTATTTCACAAAATGCTGGAGTAACTCAGCAGGTCAGGGAGTATCTCAGGAGAGAAGGAATGGGTGATGTTTCGGGTCGAGACCCTTCTTCAGACTGATGTCAGGGGGGCGGGGCGGGACAAAGGAAGGATATAGGTGGAGACGGGAAGATAGATGGAGATCTGGGAAGGGGGAGGGGAAGAGAGGGACAGAGGAACTATCTAAAGTTGGAGAAGTCAATGTTCATACCGCTGGGCTGTGAGCTGCCCAAGCGAAATATGAGGTGCTGTTCCTCCAATTTCTGGTGGGCCTCACTATGGCACTGGAGGAGGCCCATGACAGAAAGGTC
Source organism: Rhinoraja longicauda (assembly GCF_053455715.1). Lineage (NCBI taxonomy): Eukaryota > Metazoa > Chordata > Chondrichthyes > Rajiformes > Arhynchobatidae > Rhinoraja > Rhinoraja longicauda. The sequence goes on from NC_135962.1 coordinate 55,088,457, forward strand.
AGACTGGGAATGGGAGGGGGAGTTGAAGTGCTCAGCCACTGGGAGATCAGGTTGGTTAAGGTGGATTGAGCGAAGGTGTTGAGCGAAACGATCGCCGAGCCTGTGTTTGGTTTCGCCGATGTAAAGAAGTTGACATCTAGAGCAGCGGATACAATAGATGAGGTTGGAGGAGGTGCAGGTGAACCTCTGTCTCACCTGGAAAGACTGTTTGGGTCCTTAGATGGAGTTGACGGGGGAGGTAAAGGGACAGGTGTTGCATCTCCTGCGGTTGCAGGGGAAAGTGCCTCATTGTATAACTGAAAAGGACATGAGAAAAGGAGAATGCAGACTTGGACAACACCAAGAGCTCCCTAAAGTGTTGTAGTTCACCACTGATCATTTTTAAATGTGCTTAGCAACAATTTTTGATGGTTGAATGGTAATTTATTGTCACATGTACCTAGCTGCAGTGAAAATAACAATCCTACTCTACATTAGGCACAATCATGCTTAAGTGCAAGAGTATAAAATGGTGGATTACACTGAGGTGCAAGAAGGGGAAAAGCCCATGGAAATTATTATGGCAGCTTGATCATTGTCTTCACAGCAGGATCCCTTGGATATTGCAAGTGGATTCAGTAGAAAACCAATGGGCGATGCAAGTGTGACAAAAAAAAGCAAAGACTCCAAGTCTTAGACAATAGGAGGAGGCCATTTGGCCCTTCGAGGCAGCACCGCCATTCACGGTGATCATGGCTGATCATCCACAACCAGTACCCCGTTCCTGACCTCCCCATATCCCTTGAGTCCGACATGATTAAGAGCTCTATCTAACTCTCTCTTGAAAGCATCCAGAGAATTGGCCTCCACTCCCTTCTGAGGCAGAGAATTCCACCGCTTCACAAGTCTCTTGTGTGCAAAAAGTAGGGGGTGTGTGTAATGGAAACCACCAGCTCCGTTGCCCATATAGGATAGTGTAGTTGGCCCTGGGGAGGACTGATTTCACGGGGCGCAGGTCCTGAATAAAGTAACTATAGGCAAGATCAATACAGATAGAGCTCTTTAGAACTGAGATGAGGAAAAACATTTTCAGTCAGATTAGAACTGAGATGAGGAAAAACTTTTTCAGTCAGAGAGTTGTGAATCTGTGGAATTCTCTGCCTCAGAAGGCAGTGGAGGCCAATTCTCTGAATGCATTCAAGAGAGAGCTAGATAGAGTTCGTAAGGATAACGGAGTCAGGGGGTATGGGGAGAAGGCAGGAACGGGGTACTGATTGAGAATGATCAGCCATAATCACATTGAATGGCGGTGCTGGCTCGAAGGGCCGAATGGCCTCCACCTGCACCTATTGTCTATTGTCTACAGCTCATTGTCCCACCAATTGACCTCGCCTATTTTCTCTGCTACTAAAGCTATCTTGTTTCTCTATTTCTCAGTTCCAATGAGAGGTCCCAGACATGAAATGTTAATTGCTTCTCTTTACCAAAGATGCTGTCTAACGTCCTATGTTTTACCAGCATTTTTGTTTTTGTCCCCCGTTCATTGTCCATGCAAAGGTTTGCAGAGATGGAACTGGTCCTCTGAGGTATTGTGCTCTTAGTAGGATTGGATAGTAATGTGGAATTGGAAATGTTGAAAGGAATTTATTGCACACCTAAAGTGGATGTATAGACGGTACATTTTCAGGCATTGTTTTGATTCTTAAAGCAAGTCCTGAGTCAAGAGTGTTTTTATTGTCATATATACCGAAACGGAACAATAAATTCTGACTTGCAGCAATAGCACAACAGGTTTGTAAACACAGTACTTGATGGATAATATCAATAGATAATATAATAAACAAACATGAAAAAGAAGTTCAATAAATTTAAAATATATATTTGTGCAAAAACTAAACAAATCCTCAAAAGGCCCCAGTGGAATAAAGGCAGTTTGTGGTTTGGAGTTTAGTTGGAGTTCATAGCGTTCAATAGCCTGGTTATTGTTGGGAAGAAACTGTTCCTGAACCTCGATGTTACGGTTTTCAGGCTCCTGTACCATGTTCCCGATGGCAGGAGTGAAATGAAAGAGTGGCCATGTTTGTGTGGGTCATGGATGATGCCAGCTGCCATTTTGAGGCAGCGCCTCCTGTAGATTCCTTCGATGGTGGGGAGATCAGTATAATCGTGGACATTGAAACATTAAATTGTAGGCCAAGGTGTTTCTTGTATTTCCCTGAACCATATTCTGTGTCTGAGAAAATTGGTGCTGGGCACTCATGCTGGAGGGACTTTGAGTTGTAGGTGAGGTAACCTATTGAGTGAGCAGTGAATGCAATAACAAGGAACTGCAGATGTTGGTTTCTACCAAAGATGGTCACAAAGTGCTCTGAAGACTGACGAAGGGTTCCGGCCCAAAACATTACCTATCCATTTTCTCCAAAGATGGTTGCCTGAGTAACAAAAGTGCTGTGTTACTCCAGCACTTTGTGTCGATCTTTGAGTTGGCAGTGAAGGTAGGTCGTCCACTGTAATTATTGGTCAGCAGCATGCCGCAGTGATCATAGCCAAGGACTGAATTAAGTCGCTCAGACTGAGGCGCAATGTGTTTGAGGGGGGCAAGGAGATATCTGGCTCACCCTTTGAGGACAAAAGCAATCAAGGTATAGGCACCATTTCTTGATGGTCTATCTGAAGAGGAATGTGAAACTTGGGATAAAAGGCAAGCTAAGCAGATCCATGCCAAACTTTTCTGGGAGAAAGTGAGTCACAAGTTGGGTTAAGGCATGCAAAGGTTATTACTAAGGAGATTGATAATTCATAAGTTCTTGGAGGAGAATTAGGCCATTCGGCCATCAGGTTCACTCTGTCATTCACTCATGGCTGAACTACCTTTTCCTTTTGATGAGATCAAGTGAATGCAGAAGTGAATTCACACACAGGGCAGTGGGTACATGGAATGAGCTGCCAGAGCTGCCAGAGGAGATAGTTGAGGCAGGTATGATAACATTCAAAAGACATTTGGACAGATACATGGATAGGAAAGATTTGGAGGGATATGGACCAAATGTGGGCAAAAAGTGACTAGCATAGATGGGGGATCCTGGTAGGCATAGACAAGTTGGCTGAAGGGCCTGCGTCCATGCTGTATGCTCTATGACTCCAGATGCAAAGACCATGGTGAAAACTCTGGGTGGGGAATGACATCCTGATATTAGCAGCAGTGGTCACGCAGGTCGACTTCGTATTAGCAAAACATGTACAACATGCCGAAAAAAAAGAAGATAATTCTTTTGAAAGCCAGAAGTTTCCTGCACTGTCTGCGGTTTCAGGTGTTTGCCTGCAAGGGTTGGACCCGTGTCTATTTTGTTGCTGGGCAGCCAGTAAAACAAATGTCATGCATGATAGTGGGGCAGGACGTGTCTATTACTGAAGCACCTTTGGAGGTCACCAGGAGCTTCTGAAACAATCCATCAAGGAGCGGCAACAATGTTCCGGAGTGAAGGACGGTCATTGTGAGCAGTCTGAGTCAGTGTAAGAAAATAACTGCGGATGCTGGTACAAATCGAAGGTATTTATTCACAAAATGCTGGAGTAACTCAGCGGGTCAGGCAGCATCTCAGGAGAGAAGGAATGGGCGACGTTTCGGGTCGAGACCCTTCTTCAGACTGATGTCAGGGGGGGCGGGACAAAGGAAGGATATAGGTGGAGACAGGAAGATAGAGGGAGAACTGGGGAGGGGAAGAGAGGGACAGAGGAACTATCCAAAGTTGGAGAAGTCAATGTTCATACCACTGGGCTGCAAGCTGCCCAAGCGGAATATGAGGTGCTGTTCCTCCAATTTTCCGGTGGGCCTCACTATGGCACTGGAGGAGGCCCTTGACAGAAAGGTCAGACTGGGAGTGGGAGGGGGAGTTGAAGTGCTCAACCACAGGGAGATCAGGTTGGTCTGAGTCAGTAACTTCTTTTGGACTGTGATGTGCCGTTTCCAGAGCACTGGGAATATTAGCAATCGTCGGCAGTAAGCTGTTCAGGAAGAGTCTGTAATCTATTTGGACAGGATGGGAGAGACAGTTCACTGGAGTTTCAGGATGACGGCTGGGCTATTAGGAATCCCCAGATCAGGCAGAAGGCACAAACCTCGGCATGAGGTGATGTAGTGAGGCATTTTCAAACGTGTCTGGGCAGACACTGCTGTAGCAGACGAGACCGTCCAGGTTTTGAGGAAGTGCTCATATCTACAAGACTCCATTTGTCTAAGGTGTTGCAGAATGGCCTGAGTTTAGGTCGGATTGACCTGGATTCATTAAGAGAGTATAAAAGAGGGCGGCACGGTGGCGCAATGGTAGAGTTGCTGCCTTACAGCGAATGCAGCGCCGGAGACTCAGGTTCAATCCTGACTACGGGCGCCGTCTGTATGGAGTTTGTACGTTCTCCCCGTGACCTGCGTGAGTTTTCTCCGAGATCTTCGGTTTCCTCCCACACTCCAAAGACGTACAGGTTTGTAGGTTAATTGACTGGGTAAATGTAAAAATTGTCCCTAATGTGATGTAGGACAGTGTTAATATGCGAGGATCGCTGGGCGACGCGGACTCGGTGGGCCGAAGGGCCTGTTTCTGCGCTGTATCTCTAAATCTCTAAATCTAAAAAAACCTCTCTGCTGGTGTAACCAAATTTGGTTTATACCAAAGATAGACACAAAGTGCCGGGTTAACTCAGCGGGTCAGGCAGCAGCTTTAGAGAAAAAGGATGGGTGATGTTTAGGGGTTGGGACCCTTCTTCAGACTGAAAGTAGAGGGGAGTAGAGGAAAGTAGTACCCTCGACTCCATCCAGGGACCCCGACAGTCCTTTCAGGAGAGGCAGAGGTTCACTTGCACCTCCTCCAACCTCATCTACTGGAACCCCTTGTCCTCAGTGTGGGCTCCTATATATCAGCGAGACCAAGTGTAGACTGGGTGATAGTTTTGCTGAACACTTGTGCTCAGTCAGCCTTGGCCTACGCCATCTGCATGGCATGGATTACATGGGCTAAATGCTCTCCCCAGTGTTGCAAGAAAATATGAAAATAAAAGTTTGCAATTCGTTGTCTCATTACACACCCCACCATGTCCCCCTCAAACTGCTGTGTTCATGGCCAGTCACAACCATCTTCACTCACCAACTCTACAGGTCATCAGAAATGCTGGATATCAGATAACTTACTCGTGTCCCAATTCATTCTATTCTGTTTCCAACTCTAATTCTGACACTGTCGAAAGGTATTAACCTTGAGAACAGAGTTCTAGAAATAAAAAGGTTATCTTCAGTGAAAGCAGGCCTATGACTTCCATACACATTTTGTACAAATCATATTCACTGGGCAAGGGAAACATTACTCTCCTCCTATTTTAAGGATAAGGGGGAAGTCTTTTAGGACCGAGATGAGAAAGTTTTTTTTCACACAGAGAGTGGTGAATCTGTGGAATTCTCTGCCACAGAAGGGAGTTGAGGCCAGTTCATTGGCTATATTTAAGAGGGAGTTAGATGTGGCCCTTGTGGCTAAAGGGATCAGGGGGTATGGAGAGAAGGCAGGTACGGGATACTGAGTTGGATGATCAGCCATGATCATATTGAATGGCGATGCAGGCTCGAAGGGCTGAATGGCCTACTCCTGCACCTATTTTCTATGTTTCTATCCATGAAATTTAATCCCTCCATCCAAATGTCTTTTTAAACCTTACGATTGCACCCATTTCTACCACTTCCTCTGCTGCAATTATACATGGTGAACTTGTGTACAAAATCGCGAGAGGAATAGAACGGGTAAATGCTTTTGCTCTGAGCCTTTTGGTCACGGTAAGGGAATCGAGAACCGGGGGACATTGGTTTGAGGCGAGGGGGGGGGAATGTGCAGCACAGAGGCACAGCGGTAGAGCTGCTGCCTTACAGCATCTGCAGCGCCGGTGACCCGGGTTCCATCCTGACTACCTGCGCTGTCGGTACGGAGTTTGTACGTTCTCCTCGTGACCACGTGGGTTTTTTTCGAGATCTTTGGTTTCCTCCCTCATTCCAAAGACATTGAGGTTTGCAGGTCAATTGGCTTGGGAGTGTAAATTGTCCCTCGTGTGTGTTGGATAGTGTTAGTGTGCGGGGATCGCTGGTTGGTGTGGACTCGGTGGGCCGAAGGGCCTGTTTCTGCGCTGTATCTCTAAACTAAACTAAACTCAAGGAACCTGCGGGGTGATTTGTGGTGGGTGTATGGAATGAGATGCCGGAGGAGGTAGTTAAAACCTAAATACATTCAAGTCAAATTAGATACATCAAGCTTGAGCATCAGTTCAAGTAAGAAACATTGCCTCAGTTGTTGATGGTTAAAATATATGCAAATTGCAATATATAATAGAGCCATAGAGTGATACGGTGTGAAAACAGAACCTTTGGCTCAACTTACCCACACCGGCCAACATGTCCCAGCTACACTAGTCCCACCTGCCTACGTTTGGTCCATATCCCCCCAAACCTGTCCTATCCATGAACCTGTCTAACTGTTTCTTAAATGTTGGGATAGTCCCTGCCTCAACTACCTCCTCTGGCAGCTCGATCCATACACCCGCCACCCGTTGCATGTGGGAAAAAAATGCAAAAAAATACCCTGAGTTAATTTTATTCTTGTGCAATTCATTTCTGTAATGAACGCCAAACATATTGTTGTGCCGATGCACTGATTTGGTGAAGTTTTGGTGCTTTGGAAATGGGCATCTGAATGAGGAACATATGTGGTTGAGTATGTGTATGTGTAGTGAGGTTGCAAGCTGGGAACACGCCAGTCCTGTCTGCAACACATTAAATAGGTGTGTGTTTATGATAATTTAATAGCAGTGTGTCAGGGGAAATGAGTCAACATGCACTTCAAGAGCAGACAGGGCAAGACGTCACTCCCAACCAGTGACAGGCAGGGATTGTTCCAGTGTCTTTCACAAAGAGGCATGCGAGTCCATTCTGTGTGCTGACTGCCACTGTGAAAGACAGCAGGGCAGCTGTATAGCCAGTCAGTATTATCACTGTTGGAATGGCTTGTTCCAATGAAGCAAACGCCTCCTTTCGCTGCCTATGCCTCGCAATGTCTTTAACAAAAACAATGAACCATTGAAATCCATGTTTCCAACCTCTGTGGAGAGCACTCTTAAGTCCGAAGACTTCAAAGACCTGATCTTGTTTAGGCTGATGCCGCAGTGCAATTCTGGAGGTGGACTGTGGAATCGGAAACATCACCGAACCACCCTCTCTGCTCTCAGTGGCTGTAACAAAGGATCCTCCTAACAATAGTGTGCAGAGGAAACCAGTCATTGTTGGGATCAGATCTGCCTTTTGTTCCTGGGCTCTTGCTTTGTATAACAGCTACCACGTCTACTGTATCACACAGTGATCACACTTTCAAAGACACTGGCTGCGAAATGCTTTGGGAGGCTGAGATTGTGAAAGGCCCTTTTAGAAATGAGTCTTCTTTTCTTTTAACCCATGCCAATTTGGCTGCTTTTCTTTACTAGTTTCTTAGAAACGTAGAAAGCATAGAAAAATAGGTGCAGGAGTAGGCCATTTGGCCCTTCGAGCCAGCACCGCCATTTAATATGATCATGGCTGATCATCTAAAATCAGTATCCCATTCCTGCTTTTACCCCATTTCCCTTGATTCCTTTAGCCACAAGAGCTAAATCTAACTCCCTCTTGAAAACATCCAGTGAATTGGCCTCCACTGCCTTCTGTGGCAGCGAATTTCACAGATTCACAACTCTCTGGGTGAAGAGGTTTTTCCTCATCTCAGTCCTAAATACAATACAATACAATACAATATATCTTTATTGTCATTGTACCCAGGGGTACAACGAGATTGGGAATGCGCCTCCCATACGATGCAATAATTTAAGTAATTAACAGCAACCCAACGAAACGAAACAATTGTAACAGTTTTTTTAGACAGGGTAAAGTGCAAGTTGATCTATGCGTTGTGGCCATCCGGCTCAGCAGGACCGGTTCATAGCAGCTATGGCCCTGGGGATGAAGCTGTTCCTGAGTCTGGAGGTGCGGGCATAGAAGGCCTTGTATCGTCTGCCCGATGGAAGGAGTTCGAACAGACTGTTGCAGGGGTGTGAAGAGTCTTTGTGGATGCTGGTGGCTTTTCTGAGGCATCGTGTGTTGTAGATGCCCTCCAAGTCTGGTAGCTGTGTCCCGATGGCCCTCTGAGCTCCATGGACTACCCGCTGTAGAGCTTTCCTTTCTGCCTCCGTGCAGCTGAGGTACCACACAGGGATGCCATGCGTTAGGATGCTCTCTATGATGCAGCGGTAGAAGGTCGTCAGCAGCTGTTGGGGTAGACCAGACTTTTTCAGTGTTCTTAAGTAGAACAGTCTTTGTTGTGCCTTCTTGACCAGCGCAGCAGTGTTATTGGACCATGTTAGGTCCTCCGAAATGTGAGTGCCCAGAAACTTGAAGCTGGACACTCTCTCCACACTGTCCCCGTTGATAGAGATCGGGCCATATTCCCCTTTATGTGACCTATGGAAGTTGATGATCAGCTCCTTGGTCTTGGTGGTATTTAGGGACAGGTTGTTATCCGAGCACCAGTCCGCCAGGTTCTGCACCTCCGCTCTATATGAAATGGCCTCCCCCTTATTCATAAACTCTGACTCCCTGGTATCCCAAAATGCTGGAGTAACTCAGCAGGTCAGGCAGCATCTCTGGAGAGAAGGAATGGGTGACGTTTCGGGTCGAGACCTTTCCATTCCTTCTCTCCAGAGATGCTGCCCGACCTGCTGAGTTACTCCAGCATTTTGTGATACCTTCGATTTGTTTCACCATCTGCAGTTATTTTCCTACACAACCGTGACCCCCTGGTGCTAGACTCCCCCAACGTGGGGAACAATTTTTCCTGCATCTAGCCTAGTCCATTCCTTTAAGAATTTTATGTTTCTATAAGCTCCCCTCTCATCCTTCTTAACTCCAGTGAATTTTTGTTTGTATTTTTGCTTTTGAGCCACTGTCTCCTCATGGTTACAAGGCGTTTTATTCCCGTGCCTTTTCTCCGATTCCCTGACCTGCCCTGCGACCTAGCCTTCAGCGGTAAAAGTCCTGCGTTCCCCGTGGCCGTCCCAGTTGGGACGAGTGGCTGGCTGGCTGGCTGGCGGCACGTCGTGGTCTGGGTTCTCCTCTAAATGATAAGTTCCCTGAAATATTTATTTCCCCAGCCTTGGCCACTGTGGGGGAGAAAAAAACGGAGCACCTGGAGGAATAGACAATAGACAATAGGTGCAGGAGGAGGCCATTCGGCCCTTTGAGCCAGCACCGCCATTCAATGTGATCATGGCTGATCATTCTCAATCAGTAACCCGTTCCTGCCTTCTCCCCATACCCCCTGACTCTGCTATCCTTAAGAGCTCTATCTAGCTCTCTCTTGAATGCATTCAGAGAATTGGCCTCCACTGCCTTCTGAGGCAGAGAATTCCACAAATTCACAACTCTCTGACTGAAAAAGTTTTTCCTCATCTCAGTTCTAAATGGCCTACCCCTTATTCTTAAACTGTGGCCCCTTGTTCTGGACTCCCCCAACATTGGGAACATGTTTCCTGCCTCTAACGTGTCCAACCCCTTAATAATCTTATACGTTTCGATAAGATCTCCTCTCATCCTTCTAAATTCCAGTGTATACAAGCCTAGTCGCTCCAGTCTTTCAACATATGACAGTCCCGCCATTCTGGGAATTAACCTAATGTGGTCTTACCAGGGCCCTAGACAAGTGCAGAAGAACCTCTTTACTCCTATACCGAAATCCTATACATTACTCCTATTCATAAACACATTAAACATTTACGTATACATACACATATATATATATTATATGTGTGTACGTGTGTATATATATTATAAACACACACACATACATACATGTAAAAGCAACTAACAAATAATAATAGTGCAAAAAGACAAAACCAATGCGGCCAAGTCTGTGTAGTTCAGAGCTTATCTGGAGGTTGTAGTGTTTAATACCCTGATGGTTGCAGGGAAGGAGTTGTTCCTGAACCTGGACATTACAGTTTCAGGCTCCTATATCTTCTTCCCGACAGCAAGAGTGAAATGAGTGTTTGGCCTGGGTAGGAGAGAGAGCCAAGTCCTGCCTAAGACATGCCATAATTTTGATGCAGAAACTGAGCAGGGCTGATGTTTGAGGCCCTAAAGCCAAGCCTTCACTTCCTTTTCAGTCACCCAGTGGGCTCTCTGACCTTGAGCGCTCCTGGTTGCTATTCATATCCAGGCCAGTGTCCAGGGTCACATCCACACGCCCTGGCTTGAGGAAGCCAATTGCTTGCATAGACCTGAAAGACCTCCACTTCAGCAAGCCAGTGCTGGAGTAACTCGGCGGGTCAGGCACCATTCTCTGGAGGACATGCATAGGCGATGTTTCAGGTCGGGGACCTTTGTTCAAATTCCTGCCTGACCCAATGAGTTACTTCAGCACTTTGCATTTTACTTAAGGTTCCAGCATCTGCAGTTCCTTACATCTCCAGGTGTCCATTTTAGTCAGATCTGAGGTATTCCATCTGCTCTGAACCCAGCAACAGCAGAGTCATTAACTTTCCATGCAAGTCCAGGCAGCCTTCACCAAATTTAACAGTACAGTTGAAATCAAAACAGGCAGGATTTAACCTTTGGTGTCATTTAATTATAGATTAATGCAGCGTGAACTCGATCCATATCCTTCAAAACAAATGTGAAAGCGATCTGTCGCTGTAACTAGACAATAGATAATAGACAATAGGTGCAGGAGTAGGCCATTCTTCCCTTCTAGCCAGCACCACCATTCAATGTGATCATGGCTGATCATTCTCAATCAGTACCCCCTGACTCCGCTATCCTTAAGAGCTCTATCTAGCTCTCTCTTGAATGTATTCAGAGAATTGGCCTCCACTGCCTTCTGAGGCAGAGGATTCCACAGATTTACAACTCTCTGACTGAAAAAGGTTTTCCTCATCTCCGTTCTAAATGGCCTACCCCTTATTCTTAAACTGTGGCCCCTGGTTCGGGACTCCCCCAACATTGGGAACATGTTTCCTGCCTCTAACGTGCCCAACCCCTTAATAATCTTTTACGTTTCGATAAGATCCCCTCTCATCCTAAATTCCAGTGTATACAAGCCTAGTCGCTCCAGTTCACTAGCCAATTGTTGGGGCAACTTTAGAAAAAGGCAGAATGTGCAGGGAGGAACTGCAGGTGCTGGTTTAAGTCAAAGACAGACACAAAAAGCTGGAGTAACGCAGTATCTCTGGAGAAGAGGAATGGGTGACGTTTCGGGTAAAGACTCTTCTTCAGACTAAGAGCCAGGTGAATGGGGAACGAGAGATGTAGCCAGTACTCAGGAAGAGATGAACGGAAGATATGTAAAAAGAAATAAAGGAAGGAGACTATTACAAGTCAGAAGCGCTGTCAAATTTGGTGGAGGCTGCTTTTTACCTGTTGGGCTGACTCGGGAGAATGTCCTAAAGGGTACAAGTGGTGTCTCGGGTCCAAACTAAAAAGCAGGATCACAAAGCAGTGGCATTCTCGAAATTACTCCTCAGCCTTGCGCAAGCTGGTCAATAAGATCAGAGAGGTGAGTGTGTGTGCCTCGTGGGCCGACGTTGGAGAAATTTGACAGGGAATTAGAACTGTTTTGTCGGGGGACCATTCACCCGAGTTGAACTAGGACCAGTGTTATGGCAAATCAAATAACCAAGATTGGTCATAGAGCCGTAGAGATACAGTGAGGAAACAGGCTCTTCGGCCCAACTTGACCACACCGGCCAACATGTCCCAACTACACTGGTCCCACCTGACTTTAAATAAAAAAGTTGGGAGCGGGGAAAAGTCTGTTGAACTGATATTTCAAAAGCAAAGGATAAGGCAATGGTACAGAGGAATGAAATGGTCAACCAGAATGCCAGAATGCACCAAAAAGAGAAAGAGCAAACAAAATGGAGTAGGACAAAAAAGGTCAAAATGGAAATTAAAAGATCTTAACTGGAATGAGGACGACTTATGAATTACATAGCACATATACAAATAACTGGGTATAATCTAACGGTTATTACCAAGTGTGTGGCTCCACAGTGTTTGTGTGGAGTTTGCATGTTGTCCCTGTGAACGTGTGGGATTGCTATTGAGGGCGTGCAGCGTAGGTTTACTAGGTTAATTCCCGGAATGGCGGGACTGTCATATGTTGAAAGACTGGAGCGACTAGGCTTGTATACACTGGAATTTAGAAGGATGAGAGATCATATCAAAACGTATGATCTCATTGAATGGCGGTGCTGGCTCGAAGGGCTGAATGGCCTCCTCCTGCACCTATTGTCTATTGTCTATTGAGTATTGTGTACAGTTTTGGTCTCCTAATTTGAGGAAGGACACCCTTGTAATTGAGGCAGTGCAGTGTAGGTTCACGAGATTGATCCCTGGGATGGCGGGACTGTCAAATGAGGAAAGATTGAAAAGACTAGGGTTGTATTCACTGGAGTTTAGAAGGATGAGAGGGGATCTTATAGAAACATATAAAATTATAAAAGGACTGGACAATCTAGATGCAGGAAAATGTTCCCAATGTTGGGCGAGTCCAGAACCAGGGGCCACAGTCTTAGAATAAAGGGGAGGCCATTTAAAACTGTGAGAAGCAACTTTTTCACCCAGAGAGTTGTGAATTTGTAGAATTCTCTGCCACAGAGGGCAGTGAAGGCTAAATCACTGGATGGATTTAAGAGAGAGTTGGATAGAGCTCGAGGGGCTAGTGGAATCAAGGGATATGGGGAGAAGGCAGGCACGGGGTATTGATTGTGGACAATCAGCCATGATCACAATGAATGGCGGTGCTGGCTCGAAGGGCTGAATGGCCTCCTCCTGCACCTATTTTCTATGTTTCTATGTATATGAATTTGTGTGTGTTTATATATGGAATTTCTTTTTTTAAATGATATTGTTTACGGAGTACTATGTTTACATATTCTTTTATGTAAGAATTTCATTGTTCTCGCTGGGACATTTGACAATAAAACACTCTTGACTCCATGTATTAAGCATATCCATTTGGGGAAGGTTTTGAAATTTCCAAGATTTGGTGTGGTTCTGGCTGTTTCTGTTCCTTTCCTGTTTGATAAATGGAAAGCAGTTGCCTAGAAGAAGAAACATTTGGGTTATATTCATTATGACTGGGAGCCTTTTTGCTCATTTTGTGCTGACAGGTGAGGGGGAACACCTTTGCTATTGCAGTCTGGTCAACTGGCAAGTATGGGCATAAAGTGGACTACTATGGGTCCATCACTGCTTGTGGTCCCGAAAACCTGGAGAGCAAGGTTTTGAAATGTTGTTCATTACTGTACAGAAGCTAGAGCTCAGTTTATGAGATAGTCACCTGGTTTCTCTATAGTTGTAGGAAGGAACTGCGGATGTTGGTTTAAACCGAAGATCGACAAAAAATGCTGGAGTAACTCAGGACAGGCAGCATCTCTGGTTGGAAGGAATGGGTGACGTTTCGTAGGAAGGAACTGCAGATGCTGGTTTAAACCGGATAGACACAAAATTGTGGAATAACTCAGAATAGCAAGGAACACCCATTCCTTCTATCCAAAGATGCCGCCTGTCCCGCTGAGTTACTCCAGCATTTTGTGTCTATCTTTGCTTTCTCTATAGAATTGGATGGTGGTGGCACAGTGGCGCAGCGGTAGAGTTGTTACCCTACAGCGCCAGAGACCTTGCTTCGATCCTGACTATGAGTGCTGTCTGTACAGAGTTTGTACGCTCTCCCTGTGACTGCATGGGTTTCTCTGGGTGCTCCTTTGGAATTCCTCTCGCATTCCAAAGACATGCAATTTTGCAGGTTAATTGGCTTCTGTAAAATTGTTCCTGTGTGTGTAGGAGAGAACTAATGTATGGGTGATTGCTGGTCGACATGGATTTGGTGGGCTGAAGGGCCTGTTTCCACACTATCTCTAAACTAAACTAAAACTGCCCATGTCATAGTCTGTCTTATTCATAGATGGTATGAGACATAGATTTCTAATGAAGGCAAGAGTGAGATTGAGAATTCTCATTTTTGTGAACATTGAAATGTGCATCTACAAAGCGTTGTGTGATCAGAAATGTTTTTCTTTAGTTCCACTCACCGACAATGATGATTGCCAGGTCTTCAAGCATGAGCCTCAGGTATTCAATCCCATGTCTGTCCGTCTAATGTCATCTGGAAAATACTGGGTACTCTCTTGTGTATTGTCATTGAGCTTGAACATTCCCTGAGACCTATGAGAATGTTCATTTAATTCATATATTTATTTACTTCTCTGCTTATTGGCCTCACTCACTCTCCCATCTGTCTCTGGAACTGATGTGCTGCAATGCTGAGAACTATATTCAGCACTTTTGCATCTTCCCCATTGCTCTATCTATTGTACCTGAGTTTGACTTGATTGTATTTATGTATAGTATATGAGGGGAATAGATTGGGTAGATGGCTAGAGTCTCTTGCCCAGAGTAGGTGAATTGAGGACCAGACGACATAGGTTTAAGGTGAAGGGGAAAAGGATTTAATAGGAATCTGAGGGGTAACCTTTTCACACAAAGGGTGGTGGGTGTGTGGAACAAGGTGCCAAAGGAGGCAGTTGAGGCAGGGACTATCCCAACGTTTAAGAAACAGTTAGACAGGTACATGGATAGGACAGGTTTGGAGGGATATGGGACAAATGCAGGCAGGTGGGACTAGTGTAGCTGGGACATGTTGGCCGGCGTGGGCAAGTTGGGCCGAAGGGCCAGTTTCCACACTGTATCACTCTATGACTCTATATCTGATCTGTATGGCTGGCATGCAAAACAAAGCTTATCACTGTACCTCGGTACACGTGACAATAATAAACCTAAACCTAAAACCTTAACATCGTAACCATTCCCCCCTCTCTGTTCCTTTTTATATCCTCCCCAACCGGCGAAGGCCCTTCCCTTCCTTTATCTTGTCTCTTCCTCCTCCTCCACACCCGTCCTGATCTCCTCCTGCGTACTTCCACTCCTTTAGTAACCCACGGATGGATCATTTTTAACCCCACAGGCTGCTGTATGTTCCGGTGTTCCTCGTGTCCCCTTGTGATCCAGCGTTTCACACACCGCAGATAGACACAAAAAGCTGGAGTGACTCAGCGGGTGAGACAGCGCCCATCACACACCGCTTTGAGTTTATTCATCCATGTACCTGGACGATGTGCAGCAAGTCTTCAGTTCGCAAGGAAACGGATTTTTAGAAATTGTGCAAACGATTATCTAGAATCAATATGGATTCTGCATATTTCCCTACAGTGCACCTAAGCAAAGTTTTTCAAAAGGCAGGGAATCATTTATTTATTTCCGCCAAGGATAAAATGGCCGAGCCATTGTCTTGGAAGCTGCAAAAAAAATGCTCAAAACAGCTTGAGTGATTTCATGCACAATTTAACTGTCCATCATGCATTCCCAGCACTTGTCTCTTTTAAATTGACAGTGGGGGATCATTTTGATTGTTGTTTTCACTTCTTTTGAGGAAAGGGGCAGAATAAGAGGGGCTACCACAGACTCCCAGTCCATTGGTGACTGACCTCCTCATGAAGTGCAGCCAGAATTGGATATCGTCTTAATCTCCAAGATGTAATCTGAATCTAATCCATTTGCTGTATTTTTAACAATTCCGATTAGAGGAACACAAGTTGTTTCCATGGCAACCTGTGCCAGCTAAAGCTAAGTATCCCATTGAGCAAATGGCAGAGTGGCTTAGCCTTCATTGTTTTATGTGAATCCTTATCCACCATTTGCTGAAAAATGGTGCTTAAGATACTTCCTTTGAGAGCTGTGACTTGGTGAACAAGTGAGGCAAACATTTTGTGGATATAATCCCATTAAGTACACTCACAGTTTAGATTAGAGATGACAGCATGGAAACAGGCCCTTCGGCCCACTGAGTCTGCGCCGGCCAGTGATCCCTGTACACGAGCACTATCCTACACACTAGGGACTAGGCACTGGGGACCAGGTAATTCTTACCGAAGCCAATTAACCTGCAAAACCTGTACGTCTTTGGAATATGGGAGGAAACCGGAGCTCCCGGAGAAAACCCATGCGGTCACGGGGAGAACGTACAAACTCCGTACAGCCAGCACCCTTAGTCAGGATTGAACCCGGGTCTCTGGCGCTGTAAGGCAGCAACTCTACCGCTGTGCCACCGTTCCGTCCCAGAGCAACTAATGGAACTAATGTAAGCACGGAGCAACTAATTAAAAAATCTGAGCCAGAAGGAATTGGTTCAAGCCAAAGGCCAGGAAATAAGAACATGACCCGGGCTCTACTCTAGTATTAAGGTAGTATTGCACGTGAGTGTACATTAAACCAAACCCTTGGTTTCCCTCCCCTCTACTCTAAAAAATTCCATAGCACTATTTCAAAGAGTTCTCCAACTGTTTTGAGGTCAACATCTTCTCATGATCACACTTTATTTTTCCTGGGATAGATGGTCCACACACAATGACTGGTCAGATGAAAAAAGCCACAAAGTGCTGGAATAACTAAGCAGTCAGGCAGCATCCTTGGAGAACATGGTGAGGTGATGTTTTGGGTCTGGACTCTTCTCCAGACTCTTGACTAGCGTCTCCGGTTCCTTGTGTCTCTGTTCTGGATGTTGTACTGTTCAGTCAGTTGCCCAGCATTCTTCTAAACTCCAGAAGATACAAACTTAGTCTGTCTAATCTTTCTCTTCAGACAACCTGCCCAAGCCAGGTGTTAGCCGAGTGAATCTCCCTCTGAACTACACTCCACACGTTTACAAAATGTAGTTTACCACTTTCTTGAGAACACGTTAAACTACAGTAAACAGGTTCTGAAGAAGGATCCTAACCTGAAACGTTAATCATCCATGTTCAGCTAAAGAAGGGTCCAAACCTGAAACGTCACTTATCCATGTTTAGTCTGAAGAAGAGTCCTGATCCGAAACGTCGCCTATACATGTTCTCTAGAGATATTGCCTGACCCACTGATTTACTCCAGCACTCTGTTTTTTTTTTTGTAAACCAGTATCTGCAGTTCCTTGTTTCTTCAATATGTTTATGGTCATCCTTAAATAAGGAGAGTATATACACCGATCAGCCAAAACATTGTGACCACCTACCTAACATGCTGTTGGTCCTCCGTGTGCCGCCAAAACAGCACCGACCCGCCGAGGCATGGACTCTACAAGACCCCTGAAGGTGTCCTGTGGTATCTGGCATCAAAACATTAGCGGCAGAACCTTCAAGTCCTGTAAGTTGCGAGGTGGAGCCGCCGTGGATCGGACTTGTCGATCCAGCACATCCCACAATGTGCTCAATCGGATTGAGATCTGGAGAATTTGGAGGCCTGGGCAACACCGTGAACACTTCATCATGTTCCTCAAACCATTCCCGAACAATGTGTGCAGTGTGGCAGGGCGCATTATCCTGCTGAAAGAGGCCACTGCCATCAGGGAAGGCCATTGCCATGAAGGGGTGTACCTGGTCTGCAACGATGTTTAGGCAGGTGACACCTGTCAAATTGACGTCCACATGAATGGCCGGACCCAGGGTTTCCCAGCAGAACATTGCCCAGAGCATCACACTCCCTCCACTAGCTTATCGTCTTCCCACAGTTGGTTCGGACCAGACGGGATAGCCTTCGTTGTCCTCGCGCATCGATGAGCCTTGGGCACCCAACACCCTGTCTGTCGCCGGTTTGTGGTTTGTCCCTCCTCGGACCACTGTCGATAGGTACTCACCACTGCTGACCGGGAGCACCCCACAAGCCTTGCCATTTCGGAGATGCTCTGACCCAGTCGCCTGGCCATAACAATTTGGCCCTTGTCAAAGTCGCCCAGGTCTTTACTCCTGCCCATTTCTCCTGCATCTAACACGTCAACTTCAAGAACTGACTGTCCACCTGCTGCCTAATATATCCCACCCCTTGACAGGTGCCATTGTAACAAGGTAACCAATGTTATTCACTTTGCCGGTCAGTGGTCATAATGTTTTGGCTCATCGCTGTATTATATAGAGTGCGCCAGATGTAGTTTCTCCACTGTCCTTTATAAATGAAACAAAGCCTCCCTCCTTTTGTATTCAGATCCCTTAATAACAAAATCCCTTAGCAATAAAAGATTACATTCTGTTCGCTTTCCTCATTACTTGCTGTACTAGCCTTTTGCTAATCATGCTCTTGGATGCCCAGTGCCGTCTGCGTTGCAGAGCTCTGCCATTGCTCACCATTTAGATCATCTGTTGCTGCTTTATTTTTCCTGCCAAATGGGTATTTTGACATTTTCCCACGTTGTGCTCTATTTGCCAAATCTTTGTCTGCTCACTCAACCGGTCTATATCCCTTTTGTATCCTCCTTGTGTTCTCATTACAACTTGCTCCCCTATCTATCTACGTGCCATCTGCAAATTTCACAGCCGTACCCTTCATCCAGGTCATTTGTGAAAGTGAGGAGTTGCAATCCCAGCACTGGACCCCGTGAGACACTTCTGAGTCACGGTGCGTGGAAGCAGGCTCTTCAGCCTCAACTTGGGGTTGCTCCCGGTCAGCAGTGGTGAGTACCGGGCGGCACGGTGGCGCAGCGGTAGAGTTGCTGCCTTACAGCGAATGCAGCGCCGGAGACTCAGGTTCGATCCTGACTACGGGCGCCGTCTGTACGGAGTTTGTACGTTCTCCCCGTGACCTGCGTGGGTTTTCTCCGAGATCTTCGGTTTCCTCCCACACTCCAAAGACGTACAGGTTTGTAGGTTAATTGACTGGGTAAATGTTAAAAAATTGTCCCTAGTGTGTGTAGGATAGTGTTAATGTGCGGGGATCGCTGGACGGCGCGGACTCGGTGGGCCGAAGGGCCTGTTTCCACGCTGTATCTGTAAATCTAAATCGAAACTTGCCCATGCCAACCAAGATGCCCCATCTTCAATAGACCTGCCTACCTGTCTCCTTTCCATGACTCCAAGATGAAGTCCACCATGAGACGGAGATTTCTTACCTTTCAGCTTTAACTGTTGGCTTGGTATTACTTTCTCTGAGCTCCTCCATCCATTCCAATTCCCAATTAACAGCAGTTTTCAATATGTTATCCAAGGACCTCCAGAAGTCTGAGGTCCCGGGTCTCTGGCGCTGTAAGGCACAATCTCCAAGTTTGCGGATGACACAAAGCTGGGTGGCAGAGTGAACTGCGAGGAGGATGCTATGAGGCTGCAGGGTGACTTGGATAGGTTGGTTGAGTGGGCAGATGCATGGCAGATGCAGTATAATGTGGATAAATGTGAGGTTATCCAGTTTGGTGGCAAGAACAAGAAGGCAGATTATTATCTGAATGGTGTCAGATTGGGAAAAGGGGAGGTTCAACGAGGTCTGGTTTCCTTGTACATCAGTCACTGAAAGTAAACATGCAGGTACAGCAGGCAGTGAAGAAAGCTAATGGCATGTTGGCCGTCACAGCAAGAGGATTTGAGTTTAGGAGCAAGGAGGTCCTACTGCAGTTGTACAAGGCCCTGATGAAACCACACCTGGAGTATTGTGTGAAGTTTTGGTCTCCTAATTTGAGGAAGGACATTGTTGCTATCGAGGGACTGCAGCGTAGGTTCACCAGGTTAGTTCCCGGATGGTGGGACTGACATATGAGGAAAGAATGGGTCGACTGGGCTTGTATTCACTGGAATGTAAAAGGATGAGAGGGGATCTTATAGAAACATATAAAATTCTTATGGGATTGGACAGGCTAGATTCAGGAAAAATGTTCCCCATGTTGGGGGAGTCCAGAACCAGGGGTCACAGTTTAAGAATAAGGGGTCGGCCATTTAGGACTGAGATGAGGAAAAACCTTTTCCCCCAGAGAGTTGTGAATCTGTGGAATTCTCTGCCACAGAAGGCAGTGGAGGCCAATTCACTGGATGTTTTCAAGAGAGAGTTAGATTTAGCTCTTAGTGCTAACGGAATCAAGGGACAAGAGATATGGAGAAAAAGCAGGAATGGGGTACTGATTTTAGATGATCAGCCATGATCATATAAAATGGCGGTGCTGGCTCAAAGGGCCGAATGGCCTACACCTGCACCTATTATCTATGTTTCTAATCATATTCTTTTTCTTATGTTATAAGGTTATGTTACAAGTGATAAGAGTAGAATTAGACCATTCGGCCTATCAAGTCTACTCTGCCATTCAATCATGGCTGATCTATATCTCCCTTCTAACCCCATTCTCCTGCCTTCTCCCGATAACCTCTGACACCTGTACTAATCAAAAATCTATCTATCTCTGCCTTAAAATATGTTGGAAACTATCTTTTTAGTGAACCGTCTCCAAGAGTCCTACCTTGGGACAAATTATTTTTCCTTAGAATGTCTATTTCTGTGCATTCTGTAAGATCCTCGTAAATGTGTGCCTTTGCCTCTCATTATATTGGCTCACTAGCTAGTGCTGCCTTCATGCCTGTATAATTGCCCTTTTATCATCTCCTCTCTCATCTCATCTTCTCGAGCATTTGCTGGTCTTTGAGAGACCGTTTACAATGATTTAAAATGTATTTGTTCCTGGGATTATACACACCGCTGGCAGAGCCTGCATTTAATTCCCGGAATGGTGGGACTGTCATATGTTGAAAGACTGGAGCGACTAGGCTTGTATACATTGGAACTTAGAAGGATGAGAGGGGATCTTATCGAAACGTAAAAGATTATTAAGGGGTTGGACACGTTAGAGGCAGGAAACATGTTCCCAATGTTGGGGGAGTCCAGAACAAGGGGCCACAGTTTAAGAATAAGGGGTAGGCCATTTAGAACTGAGATGAGGAAAAGCTTTTTCAGTCAGAGAGTTGTGAATCTGTGGAATTCTCTGCCTCAGAAGGCAGTGGAGGCCAATTCTCTGAATGCATTCAAGAGAGAGCTAGATAGAGCTCTTAAGGATAGCGGAGTCAGGGGGTATGGGGAGAAGGCAGGAACGGGGCACTGATTGAGAATGATCAGCCATGATCACATTGAATGGTGGTGCTGGCTCAAAGGGCCGAATGGCCTCCTCCTGCACCTATTGTCTATTGTCTATTATCTTGTATCCTAATTGATTGAGGATGGGGTTAGGAATCTAGCGTTTCGGCGGGTTTGCAGTCACACGGAGCCTCGGATGGATAAGGAGAGTAAGCTTCCTTTACCATACGTCATTAGCCAACCAGGTGGGTTTTACAATAATCCAATCCACTATCGTGCTTACCGTCGTTGACTACTTTTCAAAATTCCAGACTTATTTAATTACTGAAATGTTAAACCCCCAATTTTTGAGGTGGATTTCAAGTTGTCCAGAACTCTCTTTTTACAAGGGCACGGTGGCGCAGCGGTAGAGTTGCTGCCCTGCAGCGAATGCAGCGCCGGAGACCCGGGTTCCATCCCGACTACGGGCGCTGTCTGTACAGAGTTTGTACGTTCTCCCTGTGACCTGCGTGGATTTTCTCCGAGATCTTCGGTTTCCTCCCACACTCCAAAGACGTTCAGGCATGTAGGTTAATTGGCTTGGTAAATGCAAAAATTGTCCCTAGTAGATATAGGATAGTGTTAATGTGCGGGGATCGCTGGTGGGTTTGAACCCAGTGGGCCGAAAGGGCCTGTTTCGGTGCTGTATTTCTATCTCTAAACTAAACTCTCATTCCTGGCCCATTAATGTAACCTTTACACTGCTGTACACATGTGTACGGTTATCCTTTCAGGACATCCTGCAAAGTACTTCTGACTTGCTTCTTGCCATTTATTGAACGACTTTACCCTGGTTTGCAGTACAGACCTGCTTATCAACCTTTGGATGATTTGAAAGTTCTAGTTTATTATTAAAATTCAGTCTTAAGAGTTCTATAAAAATTGAATTTTATTGCAGTGCTAATTTACAAGTTGTAGAAACGAGGAACTGCCGATGCTGGTTTACACAAAAGGACCCAAAGCGCTGGTGCAAGTCAGCAGGCCAGGCAGCATCTCTGGAGAACATAGATAGGTGATGTATTGGGTCGGGACCCTTCTTCTCAGAGTTCCTTGTTCTCCGGAAATACTGAGTTACCCCAGCACTTCATCTATATATTAAAACTCTTGTTTGTTTGTTTGTTTGTTTCTTCCTGAACTACAGCCAAAATGGTACACGATAGCATGACAATTTTAGGCCCACCTTACTCACCGTCGTCCCTTTGGTGCTAATGGAAGACGTTTCATTGAAATCGGTGTTATATTTTTTAAGTTATTCACATTTTATAGTTTAAATCTATCTCATAGTGAGGGAGGGGGGGGAGGGAGGGAGGGCCGGGGAGGAGGGAGGATAAGGGGGGTTGAGGGGGATGGAGGGGAGGGGAGCGGGGAGGAGGGAGGGGGAGGGAAGGGGGGAGGGGAGGAGGGGAGAGAGGGGGAAGGGATGGTGTGGAGGGAGAGAGGGGGAGGGATGGGGGTGGAGGGAGGGAAGGGGGAGTGGGTGAGGTGGGAGAGGAGAGGGGTGGGAGGAGAGGGTGCTGCACCAATGCAAGAGAGGTTTGGGCCCAACGGGTCCACTTGGCCTAGTGTCTTTTAACATTTGTTGCATTTATATTCTCAGTTATGGACTATCTTGGGGCAGGAATTAATTAGAAAGGTGAGAGCGGCTTGGATTGATGGCAATTGACTGCAGAGGAGGTCTGAAGATCCTGGCATGATTGCCTTGAATCTCCCTGACTACCCACAGGCCCCCCCCCCCCCCCCCCCCCCAGGTCTCGGCCCTGTGATTATTACTATTTAGTCCTACCTTCCCCATTTATCCTAGTTTCTCTCTGCCTGCTGCCTCTTCCTTCTCACCATAATGACATCCGAATTAGATCGACACCCACATTATTTACCTGGTAGATGTAACTTCCCCCGCTCTCGTGAACCTTCAATGACCCTGTACGTCTGAGTACCCCAGTGGTAACATTACCATTTACCTGAATTAGATGATGATAATAAATTGTTGACATGATTAATTGGGGCAGATTAAAGCTCGTGGATCTCCATGTTTTGAAGTGCCACCCACTGCAATAATCGTTAATTAATCTCTCCCTCTCCTTTGGGTCAAGAGTAGTTTTGTATTTACGCCTGATTTACAAAAGGCATGGTCCAGGAGGCAAATTGTTCCTCTGCTGCCTGGATTACTCCACTGTGATCTTGCTTTCAATTGCGCCACTACCACTCTATCTCCAGGTCCCTCAGGTCGGCCGACTTGGGGCTACTGACTATCCCGCGGTCTAGGCTTAAGCTCAGGGGTGACCACGCTTTTGCGGTTGCAGCTCCTAGACTGTGTAACTGCATCCCTCTCCCTATCAGAACTGCCGCCTCCATCGACTCCTTTAAGTCCAGGCTCAAAACCTATTTCTACTCCCTAACGTTTGAGGCCCTCTGAGGGGGCGCTGTGAACTGTTTATGTATGTGCTGTTATGTTTGTGTGCCATTGTATGTTCGTTTCTTAGTACCTGAACTGATGTACAGCACTTTGGTCAACGTGGGTTGTCTTTAAATGTGCTATACAAATAAAATTGACTTGACTTGACTTGACACGGTGGCGCAGCGGTAGAGTTGCTGCCTTAGAGCGAATGCAGTGCTGGAGACCCGGGTTCGATCGCGACTATGGGTGCTGTCTGTACGGAGACTGTACGTTCTCCCCGTGACCAGAGTGGGTTTTCTCTGAGATCTTCGATTTCCTTACGCGCTCCTAAGATGTACAGGTTTGAAGGTTAATTGACTGGGTAAATGTAAATTAAAAAAAATCCCTCGTGGGTATAGGGTAGTGTTAATGTGCAGGGATCGCTGGTCGGCGCGGACCCAGTGGGCCGAAAGGGCCTGTCTCCACGCTGTATCTCTAAACTAAAATTAAACTAAAGTTCAGACAAAAGGGCTGAACCATAAGCCGAGGAAACTGTCCAATTCACCTCTACCCCATTGTGGACATTGGACTTTGCCTATGAAACTGATGCCCTACAATGCTGAGAACTATATTCTGCACTCTGCATCGTCTCCCTTTTTTGCTGTATCTATTGTACTTGAAGTTGACTTGATTGTATTTATGTACACTAGTTTCGATTATTATTTCGGCATTTTTTGTCTATCTTCGGTGTGAACCAGCATCTGCAGTTCCTTCCTACACCTAGATTATTATTCAGTTTAGTTTGTTATTGCCAAATTTACCAAGGTACAGTGAAAAGCTTTTTTGTTGCGTGCTATCCAGTCAGTGAAAATACTATACTTGTTTACTGACATCCACAGTGTACTGACTGTATTAGTTGGTCTGGTTGGATGGCATGCGAAACAAAGCCTCAGTAAACGTGACAATAATAGAAACATAGAAACATAGAAACATAGAAAATAGGTGCAGGAGTAGGCCATTCGGCCCTTCGAGCCTGCACCGCCATTCAATATGATCATGGCTGATCATCCAGCTCAGTAACCTGTACCTGCCTTCTCTCCATACCCCCTGATCCCTTTAGCAAAAAGGGCCAAATCTAACTCCCTCTTAAATATAGCCAATGAACTGGCCTCAACTACCTTCTGTGGCAGAGAATTCCACAGACTCACCACTCTCTGTGTGAAGAAATGTTTTCTCATCTCGGTCCTAAAAGACTTCCCCCTTATCCTTAAGCTGTGACCCCTGGTTCTGGAAACCCCAACATCGGGAACAATCTTCCCGCATCTAGTCTCTCCAACCCCTTAAGAATTTTATATGTTTCTATAAGATCCCCCCTCAGTCTTCTAAATTCCAGTGAGTACAAGCCTAGTCTATCCAGAAACACAGAAACTAATAATAAACCTAAACCTGATGTATTCAAGAGAGAGTTAGATTTTGCTCTTCAGCCTAACAGAATCAAGGGATATAGGGAGAAAGCAGGAATGGGGTACTGATTTTGGATGATCAGCCATTTAGATTTTTTAGATTTTTTAGATTTAGATTTAGAGATACATATTGAATGATCATATTGAATGGCGGTGCTGGCTCGAAGGGCCAAATAGCCTACTCCTGCACCTATTTTCTATGTTTAAACGTGTTCATTTGGATGTCAGATATCTTTTTCATGTCCCTCTGGTGGGACAGTTTGTTTGCTTTTCTGACCATGGTTTGGAGCCCATTGGCGTTGTGTCAGATGGTGGGTGAGGTTGGCAAGAAAATGTTGACCAATGTCAAGAATGTTTCATTGTCATATCTCTCGAAACAGAACAATGCAATTCTTACTTGTAGCAGCACAAACAGGTAAACATGATGTGTAGGAACGAAGTGCAGATGCAGATTTACCCTCAAGATAGACACAAAATGCGAGAGTAACAGCGGAAAAGGCAGCATCTCTGGATAGAAGGAATGCGTGACGTTTCGGGTCGAGACCCTTCTTCAGACCCGACCTTCTGAAGATGGGTGTTGACCCAAAACGTCACCCATTCCTTCTATCCAGAGATGCTGCCTGTCCTCCTGAGTTACCCCACGTAAAATCAGTAGATACCATAATAAACAACAAAAATGCATTCAATAAATGAAATAAAATACATTTAAAAATTAAAGTCTGAGGGCAAGTTGACAGTAATGATGGCTGTTGAGGGAACCCATACATCAGGCTTGGATAGGGTGGATGTGGAGAGGATGTTTCCACTAGTCTAGGGCTAGAGGTCATAGCCTCAGAATTAAAGGACATTATTTTAGGAAGGAGATGAGGAAATTTTTCTTTAGTCAGAGGGTGGTGAATCTGTGGAATTCTTTGCCACAGATGGCTGTGGAGTCCAAGTCAGTGGATATTTTTAAGGCAGAGATAGATAGATTCTTGATTAGTACGGGTGTCAGAGGTTATGGGGAGAAGGCAGGAGAATGGGGTTAGGAAGGAGAGATAGATAAGCCATGATTGAATGGCGGAGTAGACTTGATGGGCCGAATGGCCTAATTCTACTCCTATCACACTGAAGCCACATGTTAAAGTGTGGGAGACGATGAGAGCTTGTGATTGTTTGCACCCTCTTTAGGAAATGTCAGATCATCTTTACAGAATATTCTTTTTGCCCCTGCTTTATTGTTTTGGCCCCATGGGCTTGTTTGGTTTAGTTTAGACATACAGCGCGGAAGCAGGCCCTTCAGCCCACCGAGTCCGCGCCGGCCAGCGATCGATCGCCCCTTACACTGGCACTATCCTACACACTGGTCACTGCAGCTCTTTGTGTCTATCTTCGGTTTCATCCAGCATCTGCAGTTCCTTCCTGCACAGTCCTCATCCTGCTTCACTGGCAAAGTGCGCC
This sequence comes from Rhinoraja longicauda, assembly GCF_053455715.1. Classification (NCBI taxonomy): domain Eukaryota; kingdom Metazoa; phylum Chordata; class Chondrichthyes; order Rajiformes; family Arhynchobatidae; genus Rhinoraja; species Rhinoraja longicauda. Next base: position 55,114,705 of record NC_135962.1, read on the forward strand.
TGTGAGCTCATGGATTTTTCTCTTCAGTCAATTTTGTCTTTGCTATTAGGTGATTATATTCATTGAAGCATGTACACAGCAGGCACAAGAGCGGCACATTATTCTGGTCAGATGTGAAAATCTCTTTCAGTTTCTGTCAGTTATTTACTCGGTACCGAAAACAAAGAAAGGCTTGAGCCTTCAGGCTTGTGGATTACTACATTTCGGTCTATAGCCATCCTTACTCAGTGTATAAAATGATTGACTTTCAGATTCTCCTACAAATCACTTCCTATGAAAGGAGGAAGGGGAGGGGAAATATAGGACCTTGAGGAGAGGGCAGGGGATTGGGCTAGGAGGATTGCTGACATGGACTCAAAGGGCTGAATGGCCTCTTACAGTGAATCCATTACTGATTCTGTGGTGGTGCAGTGGTAGAGTTGCTGCCTTACAGCGAATGCAGCGCCGGAGACTCAGGTTCGATCCTGACTACGGGCGCCGTCTGTACAGAGTTTGTACGTTCTCCCCGTGACCTGCGTGGGTTTTCTCCGAGATCTTCGGTTTCCTCCCACACTCCAAAGACGTACAGGTATGTAGGTTAATTGGCTGGGCAAATGTAAAAAAACAGCAACAAAAATTGTCCCTAGTGGGTGTAGGATAGTGTTAATGTGCGGGGATCGCTGGGCGGCGCGGACCCGGTGGGCCGAAGGGCCTGTTTCTGCGCTGTATCTCTAAATCTAAAAATCTATTTGTAGCAGGCTTGAACATCTAAAGCTCCTTCTAAACCTCAATGTCCGATAGTTCTTTATGGCTAGAGTCATGGAGTCATAAAGTCACACTGTATGGAAACAGGCCCTTCAGCCCAACATGTCCATGCGAACAAGATGCATGTCCCACCTGCCTGCGTTTGGCCCACATCCCTCTAAAGCGCTCTTATCGACGTCCTGTCCAAATATCTTCTAAATGTTGTGATAAATGTTTCTGCCTCAACTACTTCTTCTGGCAGCACGTTCCACATGACCACCACCGTGTGCATGAAAATGAATGAACTGTTGACCAGTTTCAACTCGGCAAGTTTCCACAACTAGTTGAACCATTTTGAAGAGTTTGCTGAGGGATTAATATCGGCCTGCATACCAGGGATAACTCCCTTGCTCATCAAGGAGATCTTTTGGGTTTAGGTTTTGCTTCATTATTGTCACGCGCACCACCACACAGTGAGACACTTTGTTGTGCAAGCTATTCAATCAAATCGGATAATGCTGTAGATCAATACAATCAAACCAAACTCAAGCACAGTGGGTGCAGCAAAGAGACTGTTACTGTGTGGAGAATATAGTTCTCAGCCTTAATCATAGAGTCATTAGTTTAGAGAAGAGATACAGCATGGGAACAGGCCCTTCGACCTACCGAGTCCGTGCTTGGTTCTAGACGATGACCAGTTCTTGCCTGCACCCTCGGGGCAATTTACAGAAGGCAATTAACCTACAAATCCGCACGTCTTTGGAGTGTGGGAGGAAGCCGGAGCAGCGCGGAAAAAACCCGAGCGGTCACAGGGGGAACGTACAGACTCCGTACACACAGCATCCGTAGTCAGGATTGAACCCCAGGTCGCTGGCACCGTACCGCAACAGTGAAATGACTCGTGCGAGTTAAACATTCTCGTGATGGTGCATTCCCTCAGTGGATTTAGATTTAGAGATACAGCGCGGAAACAGGCCCTTCGGCCCACCGGGTCCGCGCCGCCCAGCGATCCCCGCACACTAACACTGTCCAACATGCACTAGGGACAGCCTATTAACCTACATACCTGCACGTCTTTGGAGTTTGGGAGGAAACCGAAGGTCTCGGAGAAAACCCACACAGGTCACGGGGAGAACGTACAGACGGCGCCCGTAGTTAGGATCGAACCTGAGTCTCCGGCAGCTGCATTCGCTGTAAGGCAGCAACTCTACCGCTGCGCCACCGTGCCGCCCCGAGTGGAGAGTGGGTGTAGATATTTTTGGATGCACTTGATCGCCGTGTGACTCTGGCTTGATCACTCTAGCACCCTGGCAGGGAAGAATCATCATCCCCATATGGAGTGTCTACTTGGATGGCACAGACCCAGCTCAGCTTTCAGCGCTCAAACCCGACGGCTTTCCACAGCCATCGGTTCAACTCATAACATGACACAATCTGTGAAGGAAATCACGAATGACTGCAAGTGCTATCGCTACGTTTAATAAACATTTGGACAGGTACATGGATAGGACAGCTTTGGAGGGATATGGGCCAAACACAGGCAGGTGGGACTCGTGTAGATGGGACATGTTGGTCGGCAAAATGTCTAGGAAAGAACTGCAGATGCTGGTTTAAATCGAAGGTAGACACAAAATGCTGGAGTAACTCAGCGGGTCAGGCAGCATCCCTGGAGAGAAGGAGTGGGTGACGATTCGGGTCGAGACCCTGCTTCAGACTGATGTCAGGGGAGGGGGCGGGACAAAGATGGTCGCTGTGGACAAGTTGGACCGAAGGGCCTGTTTCTGCCCTATATGACACTATGAAATGCCAGACCAATTGGTTGTTTGCATTCCTATAATTTATGTTATTGATATTTTTGAGATGCAGCATGGAAGCAAGCCCTTCAGGCCCACTTGGTCCACACCAACCAAACGATCACTGTGGGATCACTATGTTATCCCATGTTCCCATCCACTCCCCACACACTAGGGGTAATTTACAGAGACCAATTAACCTACAAACCCGCACGTCTTTGGGGAGTGGGAGGAAACCAGAGCAAACCCACGCGGTCACAGGAAGAACGTGCAAACTCCACAGTGACAACACCCGAGGTCGGGATCGAACCTGGGTCTGTGGTGCTGTGAGGCAGCAACTCTATCAGCTGCATCACTGTGCCACAATGTTGCACACTAATCAAAAGTGAAGTGATATCACCTTGCAGCTGTAGAATCTCAGCCCCTGTGTACTGAAGAACTGCAAGTCCAAAATATTCATCGACAAGTATACCTCTCTTCCTGCTTTCTCCCCCCTACTCCAATTACTAAGAAGTTCAGTTCAGTTTAGTTTATTTCACAAAACGCTGGAGTAACTCAGCAGGTCAGGCAGCATCTCAGGAGAGAAGGAATGGGTGACGTGTCAGGTCGAGACCCTTCTTCAGACTGATGTCAGGGGGGCGGGACAAAGGAAGGATATAGGTGGAGACAGGAAGATAGAGGGAGAACTGGGAAGGGGGAGGGGAAAAGAGGGACAGAGGAACTTTCTAAAGTTGGAGAAGTCAACGTTCATACCGCTGGGCTGCAAGCTGCCCAAGCGAAATATGAGGTGCTGTTCCTCCAATTTCCGGTGGGTCTCACTATGGCACTGGAGGAGGCCCATGACAGAAAGGTCAGACTGGGAGTGGGAGGGGGAGTTGAAGTGCTGAGCCACCGGGAGATCAGGTTGGTTAAGGCGGACTGAGCGAAGGTGTTGAGCGAAACGATCGCCGAGCCTGCGTTTGGTTTCGCCGATGTAAAGAAGTTGACATCTAGTTTAGTTTAGTTTAGTTTATTGTCACTTATACCGAGGTACAGTGAAAAGCTTTTGTTGCGCGCTAACCAGCCAGTGGAAAGACAATCCATGATTACAATCGAGCCATTCACAGTGTACAGATACACGATAAGGGAATAACGTTCAGTGCAAGATAAATCCAGTAAAGTCCGACCAACGATAGTCAGGACTGCTCTCTGGTTGCAGTAGCATGGTTCAGTTGCCTGATAACAACTGGGAAGAAGAATGGTCCCGACCCTAAACATCGTCTTTCCATTCTCTCTACAGATGCTGCCAGACCTGCTGAGTTTCTCCAGCATTTTGTGTTTTGCTCAGGATTCAAGCATCTGCAGTTACATGTGCCTCCAACATGTTCACCTCATCTACTTTGTCAGGCCTTTACATAATAAAGTTTGATTACGCTGCCAAGAGATTTATTCCAGTTTGAAGTGAAAATAGTCAAATTATTTGCCATTGTACATTCATGATTAACGTTGATACCATCCACAGGAATTCGTCAATGCCATGCATCATTTTCTTTTCATCTCCTTCACTGTACACGGACCATAACCTCTGTTGATAAAAGGGTGCTGATCCAATGCAAGTCAGTATTTGGGGGTAGCGCAGGGGGTAGAGTTGCTGCCTCACAGCACCTGGGACTCGGGTTCAATCCTGACTACGGGTGCTGTCTGTTCTCCTCGTGGCCACGTGGGTTTTCTCGAAGAGTCATAAAGTGATCCAGTGCGAAAACAGGCCCTTTGGCCCAACTTGCCCACACCGGCCAACATGTCCCAGCTGCACTAGTCCCACCTGCCAGTATTTGGTCTATGCCCCTCCAAACCTACTATCCCATCCATGTATCTGTCTACGAGAGCTCCGGTTTCCACCCACACTCCGAAGGCGTACAGGTTTGTAGGTTAATTGGCTTCTGTAAATTGTAAATTGTCCCCGGTGTATGTAGGATAGTGCCAGGGTTCGCTGGTTGACCTGAACTCGGGCTGGTTTCCAAGCTGTATCTTTAAAGTCAAAAAAACGTCGACCGCTGTGAAACCACAATGCACAATACTGCATGTTATCTATTGAGCAGCATATGTATTTCTCAAAATATCTCCCCTTTGAGACTGAATATCGTGGTGGAGTAACCGAATCCTGACCTTCAGCATCACTGCTACACAGCTTCTAATAAGCAAAAACATCTTGAATAGATCCTCGTCTGCAAACTCACTCCCAGAAAGATGTCATTCCAACATCTGAAGCCCAGGGATAAGGACCTAGCCTGTAACTCACACCCCACCACCTGTTACTCCACACAAACTATCTGATCTCAGTAAATGACTCCCAGCCTGCAATACGATCTTACCTTTCCATACTTTTATATTTGAGGCCGATGAACCCTTGTGTTAGATTGTTAGGCATGTAACTCACTCCTAGGTACCTATTATTCTCCAAATAAAGCACCTGAACCACTTGTTTGGATCCCAGTCTGTAATTCAGTCTCAGATCCTTGTTAGTCCATTTATAAACGATCTTGCGTCTTTAATTGGAGCCCAGCTGGTAACTCATTCCCAGGTGCTCTTTATTCCATTCAGATGTAATTAAGAGACATTAAGACAGACACTTAAATTGGCAAGGCACAGAAGGATATGTTCTCAATGCGGGCAAGCGAGATGAGTGTTGTTGGGCCAAAAGTCGGCCTGGGTCTGGTGGGCGAAAGAGCCTGACTCTGTGGGCCCAAGGAACTGAGGAACTGCAGAGAGGAGAACTTCTTCAAATTAGGCATACCTTGAGGAGATTTTGTAACAGGGCAGTAAAGGGTCCTGATCTGAAATGGCACCTTTCCATGTTCTCCACAGATGCTGTCCGACCGGCTGAATTTAATTACGAGATACAGTGTAGAAACAGGCCCTTCGGCCCACCGGGCCCGTGCCGACCAACGATCCCCGCATAATAACACCATCCTACACACACTAGGGACAATTTTTACATTTAACCAGCCAATCAACCGACACACCTGCACGTCTTTGGAGTGTGGGAGGAAACTGAAGATCTTGGAGAAAACCCACGCAGGTCACGGGGAGAAGGTACAAACTCCGTACGGAGAGCAGCCATAGTCGGGAACGAACCTGGGTCTCCGGCGCTGCATTCGCTGTAAGGCAGCAACTCTACCGCTGCGCCACCGTGCGCCCCTTACTCCAGCAATTTGTTTTGGTCTGTTTCTGTGCGTTAACTGCCTGAACACCTTAAAGAGATTGGAGGGCGGATGAAAGGATACCATGGGTAGATGGAAATGCAGAGTTGAGTTTACAGTTAGATTAGCCAAGATGTTATCAAATGGCAGAACAGCTTGAGGGGCTAAGTGACTCTTCCAGTCCACAGTGGATAAATGTGAGGTTATCCACTTTGGTGGCAAGAACAGGAAGGCAGATTATTCTCTGAATGGTGTCAGATTAGGAAAAGAGGAGATGAACCGAGACCTGGGTGTGCTTGTACATCAGTCACTGAAAGTAAGCATGCAGGTACAGCAGGCAGTGAAGAAAGTTAATGGCATGCTGGACTTCATTGCGAGAGGATTTGAGTTTAGGAGCAAGGGGGTCCTACTGCAGTTGTACAGGGCCCTGGTGAGACCACACCTGGAGTATTGTGTGCAGTTTTGGTCTCCTAATTTGAGGAAGGACATTATTGCTATTGAGGGAGTGCAGCGTAGGTTCACCAGGTTAATTATCGGGATGGCGGGACTGACATATGATGAAAGAATGGGTCAACTGGGCTTGTATTCGCTGGAATTTAGAAGGATGAGAGAGGATCTTATAGAAACATATTAAATTCTTAAGGATTGGACAGGCTAGATGCAGGAAAAATGTTCCCAATGTTTGGGGAGTCCAGAACCAGGGGTCACAGTTTACGAATAAGGGGTAGACCATTTAGGACTGAGATGAGGAACAACTTTTTTACCCAGAGAGTTGTGAATCTGTGGAATTCTCTGCTACAGAGGTCAGTGGAGATCAATTCACTGGGTGTATTCAAGAGAGAGTTAGATATAGTTCTTAGGGCTAACGGAATCAATGGATATAGGGAGAAAGCAGGAACTGATTTTGGATGATCAGCCATGATCATATTGAATGGCTGAAGTCTGAAGAAGGGTCTCGACCCGAATCGTCACCCATTCCTTCTCTCCTAGATGCTGCCTGACCTGCTGAGTTACTCCAGCATTTTGTGACACCTTCGATTTGTACCAGCATCTGCAGTTATTTTCCTGCACACCTTCTTCCCTGGTGTCGCCAGCCTTATTGTACCATTTTCTTCTGGCAGAGAAACTAAAGCCAAATAGAAACTCCAGCAGCAAAGGCCTTTGCAGGAGTTCGATTCAAAATGACTCTCCTGTCTTCTTGCTGCACAATGCCGATCCTGTGAAGTCTCAGCCTATCAATCTGGCCAGTGCCCTTTTATTGTTTTGTTATCGGCTACTTTGTAATTTAAAAACTAATCCATTTTCCCTTTGCAGAAAAACAACATTTTCCGCCTTGCTTTCGAGTCATCACCAAGCACTTTAAAGCCTGCGGAGTGCATTTAGTGTTGTAATGTCGACAATGCAAGGGCCAATTTGCACAGGCAAGCACCCACAAGCAGTAATTTTATAACAAGCAGACTATCTCCCTTCACAATGTCGACTAGAGTGATAAATATTGGCCAGTACTCCTGGGAACACGCTTCTGCACTTTGCTGAAATACTGGCCAGGAATACAACCCAGTGGTATGAATATTGGTTTCTCAACTTCAAGTAACCCCTGCATTCCCTCTCTCTCCATCCCTCCCCCACCCAAGTCACACTGGTTAGCTACTCCTCCTCACCCAGCAAATACAGGCGCCTTGCATTTGGACCGATCTCTGACATACGAAGCACATATCACCAAGCTTAAAGGAAAAGTCAGTTCCAGGAATTCTCTTCTTAGCAAGCTGAGTACCTCAAAATGGGGAGCAAATTCTAAAACCATTCGATCACCAGCTCTGGCTCTCTGCTTCTCCACTGCCGAGTATGCCTGCACAGTATGGGAGCGCTCAGCTCATGCAAGGAAGATTGATCCTGTGCTAAACACAAGCTGTCGCTGCATTAGTGGATGCATGAAACCCACCGAGACTGACAACACCTACCTACTCTCTGGCATTGCACGAAAAAAAACCCACGCAGGTCACGGGAAGAACTTACAAACTCCCTACGGACAAGCACCTGTGGTCAGGATCGAACCCGGGACCCGGGGCTCTGGCGTTGTAAGGCAGCAACTCTACTGCTGCGCCACCGTGCTATTGAGTCGAAGGGCCTGTTTCCATGCTGTATCTTTGAATCAATTCAATCTCGTGTGTGAAGGAACTGCAGATGCTGGTTTAAACCGAAGATAGACACAAAAGTTAGTCTGAAGAAGAGTCCTGACCTAAACCGTCACCTACCCATGTCCTCCAGAGATGTGTGTAGGAAGGAACTACAGATGCTGGGTTACACAGAAGATAGACACAAAATGCTGGAGTAACTCAGCGGGACGAGCAGCATCTCCGGAGAAAAGGAAAAAGGGGAGATGTTTCGGGTCGAGACCCTTCTTCAGACCCGGAACATCACCCATTCCTTCTTTCTAGAAATGCTGCCCGTCCTGCTGAGTTATTCCAGCATTTTGTGTCTATCAATCAATTGCTTGGGTGGGGAGTGGACTCGAAGGATTAGTTTGTCTTTTATCATCAGGGTGATACCCTGCTGTAATTTGATTGGCTGCCTGTAATACGTTTAAGGGATTCAATTTGACAGTGTGAATGATTCTTCTCCTGAGGCCTTGCAATTCTAAGACTAAATGATAATGTTTTTTGCAGATGGGTATTGCTCCAGGTGGCATATTTGTCAATTTTAAAAGGATGTCTTATAAAATAAAATTCTGTGGAAAAGGAAGATAAGTAGGAAAAATGTACTGCAGTATCAAAGAGAAGCTGGAGGAATTTACAATGGATCATTGGCCTCTTTATTCAAACAAAAGCATGGCTAATTTTAGTTTAGTTTAATTTGGAGTTGCAGCGTGGAAACAGGCCCTTCGGCCCACCGAGTCCACACCGCCCAGCGATCCCAGCACATTAACACTATCCCACACCCACTTAGGGATAATTTACATTAATACCAAGCCAATTAACCTACAAACCTATACGTCTTTGGAGTGTGCGTGGAAACCGTACAGACAGCACCTGCATTCCGGATTGAACCCAGGTCTCTGGCGCCGTAAGGCAGCGACTCTCCCTCCGCGCCACCTTGCCGCCCTGTCTACGATCTGAATACACGTAGCCTCCTGACACCACTTCAACAAACACCTTTGTTAACAACAATATAAAGTTCTGATTTAAAATTCACAATTGAGCCAGCAACAATTCCATGTTGAGAGCAGAAGGTCAGAAGAAAGAGGAGTTCTGAGGGTGGGGAGGAGCGGGATTGCCCATTGTTGCTGACACGAAAAGGGTTCACGGAAAGAGTGGTGTAGGGACACAGAATGGAAACGGGCCCTCGGGACCACACCGACCATTGATCACCCGTTCACGCTAGTTCTATGTTAACTCACTCTTTGCATCCACTCCCTGCACATTATGGATTATTAACAATATACAATAGGTGCAGGAGGAGGCCATTCGGCCCTTTGAACCAGCACCGCCATTCAATGTGATCATGGCTGATCATTCTCAATCAGTACCCCGTTCCTGCCTTCTCCCCATACCCCGTGACTCTGCTATCCTTAAGAGCTCTATCTAGCTCTCTCTTGAATGCATTCAGAGAATTGGCCTCCACTGCCTTCTGAGGCAGAGAATTCCACACATTCACAACTCTCTGACTGAAAAAGTTTTTCCTCATCTCAGTTCTAAATGGCCTACCCCTTATTCCTAAACTGCGGCCCCTTGTTCTGGACTCCCCCAACATTGGGAACATGTTTCCTGCCTCTAACGTGTCCAACCCCTTAATAATCTTATACGTTTCGATAAGATCTCCTCTCATCCTTCTAACCTGCAATTAGTCAATTAACCGACAAGACTGCACATCTTTGGGATGCGGGAGGAAACTGCAAACACCCGGCGAGCCCCATGTGGTCACAGGGAAAACGTACGAATTCCACAAGATACAGCACCCGAGGTCAGGACCGAACCTGGATCTCTGGCGTTGTGAGGTAGCGGCTCGACCCCATTTCACTCTCATTCCATCTGCAAGTTTTCTGATGACCCCACTGCCGTGGTGGGGTGGATCTCGAACGATGATGAGACAGAGTACAAGAAGGCGATAGAGATCTTTGTAACATGGTGACAAGACAACACCCCCCCCCCCCCTCAATGTCAGCAAGACCATGGAGGAGTTAGTTATTGACATCAGGAAATATGGTGGAGTATAAGCCCCAATCGGCATCAATGGTGCTGAAGTAGAAATAGTCGAGAGTTTTGAGGTCCTGGGCATTAATATCACCAACAATCTGTCCTGCATTAACCACATCGAATCCATGACTAAAAAAGCACACCAACATGGCTACTTCAGGAGACTATGGAGGTTCAACATGTCTCCAATAACTCCGAACAACATCTACAGTTGCACCGCAGAAAACATTCTGTCGTGTTGCCTCACAATTGGTTTGGGATCAGCTCTGCCCAAGACTGCAAAACATTCCCTTAGAATAGTGGATGTAGCCCAGCCCATCGCACAATCCAGGCTGCCTACCGTCGACTCCATCAGCACTTCATGCTGTCTTTGGGAAAGCAGCCAATATCAAGGACCTTTCATACCCCAAAGGCGACACAGAGTGCTGGAGTAACTCAGGAGGTCAGGCAGCATCTGTGGATGCTTTGTCCCGCCCCCCTGACATCAGTCTGAAGAAGGGTCTCGACCCGAAACGTCACCCATTCCTTCTCTCCCGAGATGCTGCCTGACCTGCTGAGTTACTCCAGCATTTTGTGAATAAATCGATTTGTACCAGCATCTGCAGTTATTTTCTTATAGCATCTGTGGAGAACATGGATAGGTGGCATTTTGGGGTGGGACCCTTCTTCAGGATGAAGCAGGGTCCTGACCCAAAACATCGCTTGAGTCTGAAGAAGGGTCCCTACTCAAAGCATCATCTCTCCATGTTCTCCAGAGATGCTGCCTGACCCTCTGAGTTACTACAAACATCATCTTTTTTTGCAAACCAGCAATTCCTTGCTTCAGCTTTTGTATCCCGGTTATTCCCTCTTCTTCCCTCTTCCCCATCAGACTCTCCCCGTTCCATTGGGCAGAACATATAAAAGCATTGACACAAAATGCTGGAGTAACTCAGTGGGACAGGCAGCATCTCTGGAGAGAAGGAATGGGTGACGTTTTGGGTCGAGACCCTCCTTCAGACTGTCTTAGCTGTGTTACTCCAACATTTTATGTGTAGCTTCGATTTAAACCAGCACCTGCAGTTCTTTCCTGCACATATAAACGCTTGACAAGCACACGTACCATCAGATTCAGAGACAGCTCCTTCCCCTCTGCTGTAAGACTCCTGAATAGCCACCTGATAAACTAGGCTGTGATCCCGATCTTCCAACCTTCCCCTGTTGCAGACATTGGACTTTTTCTCTTGTAGGGTAATGCTACAATGCGGTAAACCATATTCTGCACTCTGGTATTTTCTTTGCACTATCTTTTGTAATGGAATTGACAGGCTAATTGAGTTGCTCGCATGCCGTGAACTTTCTATAGTTCTCTGATATCCTGATATTTTTCATTCTGTGTGCACAGCACGGGGGTATTTTGCATTCTCTGTGTATGGTGGTGTTGATGTTTTGCATTTTCTGTGCACCATGCTAGTATTTTGCATTCTGTCTGCACAGTGTGGACTCATTTTGCATTCTTCATGCATAGTTCGGCTGCTATTTTGCTCTCTCTGCACAAAATCTGCCGCCATTTTGCAATATCTGTGCATGGTAAGGCAGGCGTTTTGCATTTTGTACATGTGGTAAGCATGCAATTTGCTTTCTGCGTGCATTGTAAGCTGGCATTTTGCATCCTTTATGGACGCAATATGTGTATTGGGCATTCTGTGTGCGTAGACTAAGTGTATTTTGCAATCTGTGTGCGCAATGTGCTCGGATTTCACAAATCTGAGCACAGTTGGGGCAGCACGGTGGCGCAGCGGTAGAGTTGCTGCCTCACAGCGCCAGAGACCCCGGTTCGATCTTGACTACGGGCGCCGTCTGTACGGAGTTTGTACGTTCTCCCCGTGACCGCGTGGGTTTTCTCCGAGATCTTCGGTTTCCTCCCACACTCCAAAGACGTACAAATTTGTAGGTTGTTTGGCTTGGTATAAATGTAAATTGTCCCTAGTGTGTGTAGGGTAGTGTTAATGTGTGGGGATCGCTGGTCGGCACCGACTCAGTGGCCTGTTTCCGCGCTGTATCTCTAAACTAAAGTAGTCTGCTCTCTTTGTATTCCTCATTCGCACTCTGCTGGTATCTTGCAATCTGTGTGGACAAATGTTGTATTTTCAATCCTCCCTGATGAATATGCTGCTATGCTGTATTTTCCAAGCCATTTTTATAATTTACAGTCTTTGTGCAGAGAATGCTGGTGTTGTGCATTCCTTTTACGTGGTATCTTTGGCGTTTTGCATCCTCTCGCTTCCTTGCATTATCCACTCTGCTCTGCTTGCTGCTGTTTTCCATGATTTATTCAGACCACTGCAAATTGCAGAATTGTGGTTGTATCCCAGTCCGTCACACAGACCATCCTCTCCCCACCTTCGACTCCACCTGCGCTTCCACGCTACCTCGGGAAAGCTTCCAACATAATCAAAGACAGTTTTCACCATGATCATTCCCTCCTTTCCCTCTCCGCCCAGGCAGAAGATACAAAAGCTTGAAAGCACGCGGCACCAGACTCAGGGCTAGCTTTTCCCCTGCTGTTTCTCAGACCACAGAATGGTCCTCCCATAAACTAGGATGTTGTCCTGACCTTACAACCTACCACATTGCAGATCTTGGGAGTCCACATCAAAGAGGATCTGACATGGACAACACACATTGCCACACTGGTGGGTAAGGCAAAGCAGCACCTTTACCACCTGAGACAGCTGAGGAAATTCAGAGTGTCTCTGAGGATCCTTCAATGCTTCTACTCTGGGGCTGTAGAGAACATCCTGTCCGGCAATTCTGTCTGGTTTGGGAACAGCTCTGCCCAGGACAGGAAGGCCCTGCAGAGAGTAGTGCGTTCGGCAGAAAGCACCATAGGAACTACACTCGTCCCCCTGCAGCACCTATACATCAGGAGGTGCAGATCCAGAGCAAGCAAGATTATGGGGGATCCCTGCCACCCCAGCAACGGACTGTTCCAGATGCTACTGTCAGGCAAACGCCTCCGCTGTCACGCTGTGAAAACAGAGAGGATGAGACGGAGTTTCTTCCCACATGCCATCAGAACTGTTAACTATTATAACTCCAGGGACTAAATTTTGTCTTTTCTGTATTAACTTTAATTTGTATGCTGTAACTGTAATTCTTTTTTTGCACAATCCGCAGGCATTGCCACTTTCTTTTCACTGCTCATCGTGTATGTGTATGTGACAAATAAACTTGACTTGACTCGACTTGACCTTTTTGTCTATCACTATACTGTTGTAATGCTTTAACACGCCCTAGTATTTTCCTCTTTGCGCTACCTGCTGTACTCATGAATGGCTCGATTATATTCATATACTATGGTTTGACTGGATAACACACAATGCACGTGATGGTAATAAGCTAATACAGGCTCTCCCCGACTTGCATAACTGGCGACTTGTGTACACCTGAGTTTGTGTAAGCATTCCTTAAGCCCACTGACCCGCCTGTGGTCTCCCTGTCGGAGCTCCATCCTGGTCTCCGCGTCTGATAGTAAATTTCTGTGTGCGCAGTGACACTTCCGTTTCCGACTTGCTTAACATCTGACCAGTGCAAGGGTCCACAGGACAAGAGACAATAGACAATAGACAATAGGTGCAGGAGGAGGCCATTCGGCCCTTCGAGCCCGCACCGCCATTCAATGTGATCATGGCTGATCATTCTCAATCAGTACCCCGTTCCTGCCTTCTCCCCATACCCCCTGACTCCGCTATCCTTAAGAGCTCTATCCAGCTCTCTCTTGAATGCATTCAGAGAATTGGCCTCCACTGCCTTCTGAGGCAGAGAATTCCACAGATTCACAACTCTCTGACTGAAAAAGTTTTTCCTCATCTCAGTTCTAAATGGCCTACCCCTTATTCTTAAACTGTGGCCCCTTGTTCTGGACTCCCCCAACATTGGGAACATGTTTCCTGCCTCTAACGTGTCCAACCACTTAATAATCCTATACGTTTCGATAAGATCTCCTCTCATCCTTCTAAATTCCAGTGTATACAAGCCTAGTCGCTCCAGTCTTTCAACATATGACAGTCCCGCCATTCCGGGAATTAACCTAGTAAACCTACGCTGCACGCCCTCAATAGCAACCCTATGTCTCAGAATCAGAATCAGAATCAGAATAACCTTTATGGTCATCCAAAAAAAACAAGTCTTTTGGACGAGATTTTGTCACCCACAGTCCAACAATAAGAGAAATAAAAATAAGCAATTACACACACAATCACAAACCAAGACAAAAAAAAAAAAAAGAGAAGCATCCATCACAGTGAGTCTCCTCCAGTCACCTCCACACTGTGATGGAAGGCCAGAATGTTTTTTCTCTTCCCCTGCCGTCTTCTCCCGCGGTCGGGCTGTTGAAGTTGCCACGTTCCAGGCCGCGCCTGAAAGCGTTTGTACCTACATCGTGTGTTACCCTATTTTTCCTGTGGGGAGAATCTTGGCAATTTGCAATCGTTTTCCAGGGTAATTTCCACTCAAAAATTTAGGTTTAGATTAGATATACAGCGTGGAAGCGGGCCCTTCAGCCCACCGAGTCCGCACCAACCAGCGACCCCTGTACTCTAGCACTATCTGACACGCCGAAGGACAATTGACTAGTTTTAACCGAAGCTAAATTAACTTACAAGCCTCAACCTCTTTGGAGTGTGGAAAAAATCCGTGCGGTCACGGGGAGAACGTACAAACTCCCTACAGACAGCACCCACAGTAAGGATTGGACCCGTGTCTGTGGCGCTGTGGGGCAGCAACTCTACCGCTGTGCCACTGTGCCGCCTAGTTGCTGAGTGAAAATTACAGAGGAAAGATGCCACCTTCTTCCAAGCAATTTACAGTGTATGTATTGCACTGTGCTTGAGTACTGGCCAAATGTCAAATGTTATAAAATAAATGCAGGGATAAATGCTCCAACTGAAGGGGATTTGGTTTAACTTTGACGGCGACTGGAATTTTGTAAATAGAGTAAGAAAATAACTGCGGATGCTGGTACAAATCGAAGGTATTTATTCACAAAATGCTGGAGTAACTCAGCAGGTCAGGCAGCATCTCAGGAGAGAAGGAATGGGTGACGTTTCGGGTCGAGACCCTTCTTCAGACTGATGTCAGGGGGGGCAGGACAAAGGAAGGATATAGGTGGAGACAGGAAGATAGAGGGAGAACTGGGAAAGGGGAGGGGAAGAGAGGGACAGAGGGACTATCTAAAGTTGGAGAAGTCGATGTTCATACCGCTGGGCTGCAAGCTGCCCAAGCGAAATATGAGGTGCTGTTCCTCCAATTTCCGGTGGGTCTCACTATGGCACTGGAGGAGGCCCATGACAGAAAGGTCAGACTAGGAGTGGGAGGGGGAGTTGAAGAGCTCAGCCACCGGAAGATCAGGTTGGTTAAGGCGGACTGAGCGAAGGTGTTGAGCGAAACGATCGCCGAGCCTGCGTTTGCTTTCGCCGATGTAAAGAAGTTGACATCTAGAGCAGCGGATACAATAGATGAGGTTGGAGGAGGTGCAGGTGAACCTCTGTCTCACCTGGAAAGACTGTTTGGGTCCTTGGATGGAGTTGAGGGGGGAGATAAAGGGACAAGTGTTGCATCTCCTGCGGTTGCAGGGGAAAGTGCCCGGGTATGGGGTGGTTTGGGTAGGAAGGGACGAGTGGACCAGGGAGTTACGGAGGGACGTTTGTAAATGATAATGTGCAGTCAGAAGGATCTTTTGTGGTGCTGTTCATGAAGGCAACTAACGAGCATTGAGGTACCAACAAAAGAACCTTTATTGTAGGCAGTCAGCGCCAAAGTAACAAAGGTGGCTGGCATTCTAATGTATGAAAAATCATACCGAATAGAACACACAGTTCTTTAAATGTGTGTTTATACACCTACACGGTTCTCTCGTTAAAAAACGAACAAATCCTGCAACTGAATAAGCAAAACTTAATTTAACTAGCAGTGGCCTGAAAGCCATTTCCTCGTTACCATGCTGATGGGCGTGCAGCGGAGGTTCACAAGGTTAATTCCCGGAATGGCGGGACTGTCGTACGTTGAAAGACTGGAGCGACTAGGCTTGTATACACTGGAATTTAGAAGGACGTGAGGGGATCTTATTGAAACATATAAGATTATTAAGGGGTTGGACATGTTTGAGGCAGGAAACATGTTCCCAATGTTGGGGTAGTCCAGAACAAGGGGCCACAGTTTAAGAATAAGGGGTAGGCCATTTAGAAGAGAGATGAGGAAAAACCTTTTCAGTCAGAGAGTTGTAAATCTGTGGAATTCTCTGCCTCAGAACGCAGTGGAGGCCAATTCTCTGGATGCTTTCAAGAGAGAGCTAGATAGAGCTCTTAAGGATAGCGGAGTCAGGGGGTATGGGGAGAAGGCAGGAACGGGGTACTGATTGAGAATGATCAGTCATGATCACATTGAATGGTGGTGCTGGCTCGAAGGGGCGAATGGCCTCCTCCTGCACCTATTGTCTATTGTCTATTGCCTAAGACTGTTGGCTTAAACAATAGCTTCAGCTCCCGAGCTAACACGTTGCACAGGTTTGTCCATTGAGCAGAATGGAATGAGGAGAGAAAGTAGTTCCTCCACATGCACTTAAAAAATAAACCTGTAAATTAATACGGCTGTCATGAAGAATTCACTCATTATTGGGCGCCTGGTTTCTCTCACACATTAAATGTCATGCCTGGCGCTACATCGCACCCAGACTGCTTCGTAATGTCTCTTAAAGCATTTAAAGCAAGATTTATTGCATTAAATGAATGCTAAGCTCCACACATGTTCCCCGGGGCCGCATCCAAACCAGTTGGCTGTGGTCAATTGGACGATGCATATCCACCCCATTGATGAATCAATAGATGAAAGAACCGTTCTACGGGAATGAATGTTCAGGGGCTTTCTTCCCAGTGGAAAGGTATGGTTGCAGCTCTGCCACCTTCAAGATGGAGCCTGTATTATTAGTCTGCGTGAATAGATTTGGTGTTTCTGCAATGTTTTTGCACCTGCAACTAAAGACCTCCCTTATACATGAAAATAGTGCAAATGCACCAGGGCTTGGAGTCTGCAGCAAACACCCAAGCAACAGTTGTAGGATATCAGCCACTACAATAGACAATAGACAATAGGTGCAGGAGGAGGCCATTCGGCCCTTCGAGCCAGCACCGCCATTCAATGTGATCATGGCTGATCATTCTCAATCAGTACCCCGTTCCTGCCTTCTCCCCATACCCCCTGACTCCGCTATATTTAAGAGCTCTATCTAGCTCTCTCTTGAAAGCATCCAGAGAATTGGCGTCCACTGCCTTCTGAGGCAGAGAATTCCACAGATTTACAACTCTCTGACTGAAAAGGTTTTTCCTCATCTCCGTTCTAAATGGCCGACCGCTTATTCTTAAACTGTGGCCCCTGGTTTTGGACTCCCCCAACATTGGGAACATTTCAAAACCAAGGTCACCTGAACCCCAGTAGTTTAGCTTAGTCTGGTTTAGAGATACAATGCAGAAACAGGCCCCTTGGCCCACAGTGTCCTCAGCGACCAGCGATCCCTGCACACTAACACTACCCTACACACACTAGGGACAATTTCACATTGATACCAAGCCAATTAACCTACAAACCCGTACACGTCTTTGGAGTGTGGGAGGAAACCGCTCTTGGAGAAAACTCAAGCGGTCACAGGGAGAACGTACAAACACCATATAGACAGCACCCATATTCGGGATGGAACCCGGGCCTCTGGCGCTGTAAGGCAGCAACTCTACCGCTGCGCCACCGTGCCGCCCTCAATAGTCGAACTGCAAAATGCGGGTGATGCTTGTGTTTGTGCCGAAGGTCAGAGGCAAAGCTCCACGAAACTCAGTCCCTTTCTCACTGAGAGGAAGGACCTTGCACTTAACACCTGTAAGACAAAGATCCTTCATCGACCAGCCCTCGCTACGTTCCAACAATGAAGGCCCATCACGAGACCATGAAGTTCTATCAGATTAATGTAGAGATACAGCATGGAAACAAGCCCTTCGGTCCACAGAGGCCGCTCTGACCAACGACCACCCGTGTACCAGTTCTATTCAGCACGCTTGGGGACAACTTACAGAGGCCAATTCACCTACAAACCTGCATGCCTTTGGAATGTGGGAGGAACCCGGAGCACCCGGAGAAAACCCACACAGTCACAAGGAGAACGTACAAACTCCATACAGACAACACCTGAGGTCAGGATCGAACCCGGGTCTGTGGCGCTGCAAAGCAGCAACTCTACAGCTCCGCCACTCTGTTGCCAGTGTTTACAAAAAATTCAAGCAGCTCTTTGGAAGTTTCTTCTGGGTTATTATGGGCTATAACTTAAAAATGAAGGCGTTAAACATAACAAAACACTCAAGGGTATTTCCCAAGAGCAGAAACAAATAGAAATTGTTGCTGAGGGGTCATCAGCTTGTTCGTGATGTAGGTGCTTAGTCCCGTTGTAGGGAAGGAGTGAGAAATGGAGGGGTGTGGGGAGGAATTTATGGAACTTGGAGCTTGTTTGAGTGCAGGGATTGTCATGAGTGGTGAGGTGAGGCTGCCCAGGATACAAGGCTCAGAGGCACACCAAGTTCTCAGTGGGATAGAGGATAGATGGTTGTCGCGGTGCAGAGTACATGGGTTGGCGAGGGGGCGGGGGGGCGGGGGTTGGAAAAAGCTTTGAAGCTTTGAAGCCTGGGTGAACTCAAAGGATCTCCGAGGGAAAATCAGAAATATGCCCTTACAGTCATTTTAACCTGATCAGTGAGCAGGTTGGCAGAAGGCTTGGCAATAAAGTTGAAATGCCTATACAGGCATTGCGCTCCATGTTCTGTTTAAAATACATTATTACCTCTCACGCACAATGCAGGTAGATCTGCTATAGTGGATGTTTTCACAACATGAATTGGATATAATGCAGGTGATGAAATAGAAAACACCACTTGCATGACACAGACCTAATTGGATATAACACAATTTTGGTCGGGAACTAGAGGACCACTTAAGAGCTACTTTTGAAATTAAGAAGCAGGAAAAAAACAGTATGGGGATTTAAACAGTATGGGGAGGGAAAAACTGTTTCCATGTAACCTCCCTGTAGTAATCAGGCACCAATGTGTAGGAAAGAACAGCTGGTTTAAACCGAAGATAGACACAAAATGCTGGAGTAACTCAGCGGGACAGGCAGCATCTCTGGAGAGAAGGAATGGGTCGAGGCAGCATCTCTGAAGAGAAGGAATAGATGGCCTCTCTCCAGAGATGCTGCCTGTCCCGCTGAGTTACTCCAGCATTTTGTGTCTGTAATCAGACACCAATGTCTCTTAAGAACACAGCTGCTAGAAACAGAAACATAGAAACATAGAAAATAGGTGCAGGAGGAGGCCATTCGGCCCTTCGAGCCAGCACCCCCATTCATCATGATCATGGCTGATCATCCACAATCGATAACCCGTGCCTGCCTTCTCCCCATATCCCTTGATTCCACTAGCCCCTAGAGCTCCATCTAACTCTCTCTTAAATCCATCCAGTGATTTGACCTCCACTGCCCTTTGTGCCAGAGAATTCCACAAATTCACAACTCTCTGGGTGAAAAAGTTTCTTCTCACCTCAGTTTTTAACCATGGGTGGCCGTTGAATTTCACAAACAGTGGCTTCCATTGACAAGTTGAGGAATGAGACTCTGTTGGACAATGTAACCTATAGTCTTTTGTAGTTTTGGCTGGCAGTGGCCAAAATAAACTTATTGCCATTGAAAAGGCCTTTGCTTTTGATATTAATTATCCTGCAGGAAAGATAACTGTTATTGTGATCCTGAAACTCTAATCTAACCTACTTTTTCCCCATTGGCTCAGTTGGTTATATCAAGTGATTTTCTGCAATGCAAGGTTTTTTTTAGTAATGCATCGATTGTTGTCGAGCAGAACTGCCAGTATCTCCATTTTGAAACTTGCACTCTCGAACCAAAATGCATGGGAAAAGTAACAATATATATTGTCAACATGGGGGTTTCATCAGTATTTTTTTTAAAAACCCCCAAGCAGCTCTTTGGAATATTAAACTGGAGCAAGCCTCTCGTAGTCGGAGAAAATGGCAGCATCCAGCCAAAGGCTGGTGTTCAGTCATGCTGACCTGATCTGCAACTTTGAACCTTGTTGAAAGCTGCTTTAAAACATGTTTTAAAAAAATCAATGGCACCTTTGTACATTTTCTTTTGAGAGTTTGCGAATGTCTAAATGTACATTGGCTTTTGATCACGGGTTGTTGGCACTTGATCAATGAAATTATCGATTTGACCGTCGCAGTGACGTACAGCTTTTCCTTTCATTTACATTTTTTCGTCCATCAAAGCAAGGAGGTTTTACGAGCGGAACAATGAAATGCTGGCTGCTCCGGGTGCACTCCAGGTCAGTTGTAATCAGATGCAAAGCAAATCAATGCACTTTAGAAACATAGAAGCATAGAAAATAGGTGCAGGAGTGGGACATTCAGCCCTTCGAGCCAGCACCGCCATTCAATGTGATCATGGCCGATCATCCACAATCAGTACCCCGTTCCTGCCTTCTCCCCATACCCCTTGATTCCATTAGGAGCAATAGCAACATCTTTCTTGAATTCATCCAGTGAAGTCAAGTCAACTTTATTTGTCACATACATATACAAGATGTGCAGTGAAATGAAAGTGGCAATGCCTGCGGATTGTGCTAAAACTACAAAACAGAATAGAAAAAATAAATTTAACACAAAAAATAAATTAATGCAGTAAATTAAATTAGTCCCTGGTGACATGAGAGTTAACAGTCCTGATGGCCTGTGGGAAGAAACTCCGTCTCATCCTCTCTGTTTTCACAGCGTGACAGTGGAGGCGTTTGCCTGGCCGTAGCAGCTGGAACAGTCCGTTGCTGGGGTGGTAGGGGTCCCCCATAATGTTGTTGGCTCTGGACCGGCACCTCCTGATGTATAGGTCCTGCAGGGGGGCGAGTGTAGTTCCCATGGTGCGTTCAGCCGAATGCACTACTCTCTGCAGAGCCTTCCTGTCCTGGGCAGAGCTGTTCCCAAACCAGATTGTGATGTTTCCGGACAAGATGCTTTCTACAGCCCCAGAGTAGAAGCACTGAAGGATCCTCAGAGAGACTCTGAATTTCCTCAACTGTCTGAGGTGGTAAAGGCGCTGCCTTGCCTTACTCACCAGTGTTGCAATGTGTGTTGTCCATGTCAGATCCTCTGTGATGTGGACTCCCAGGTATTTAAAGCTGCTCACCCTATCCACAGTAATCCCATTTATCTCCAGTGGCGTGTACGTCAGAATGAATTGGCCTCCACTGCCTTCTGTGGCAGAGAATTCCACAGATTCACTACTCTTTGTCCCATTCAACCTCCAGTGCAATGGATTCCGTTCCCCGTGTCACAAACTGGAACAATAATATTTCCTTCTGTGTAGAAAGGAACTGCAGATGCTGCTTTATACCGAAGATAGACGCAAAGTGCTGGAGTAGCTCAGCGGGTCAGGCAGCATCTCTGGAGAAAAAGGGTGGGTGACCCTTCTTCAGACTTAAGGTAGAGAGGAGCAGAGGAAAGTAGACCCCTCTACTCCATCCAGGGACCCCGTCAGTCCTTGCAGGATGAGGCAGAGGTTCACTTGCAGCTCCTCCAACCTCATCGCTCATGGCGGCACGGTGGCGCAGCGGTAGAGTTGCTGCCTTACAGCGAATGCAGCGCCAGACACACGGGTTCGATCCCGACTACGGGCGCTATCTGTACGGAGTTTGTACGTTCTCCCCGTGACCTGCGTGGGTTTTTCTCTGAGATCTTCGGTTTCCTCCCACACTCCAAAGTACAGGTTTGTAGGTTGATTGGCATGGTAAATGTTTAAAAAAAAATTGTCCCTAGTGGGTATAGGATGGTGTTAGTGTGTGGGGATCGCTGGGCGGCGCGGACCCGGTGGGCCGAAAGGGCCTGTTTCCGCGCTGTATCTCTAAACTAAACTCATGTACAGTATCCTTTGTTGTCGGTGTGGGCTCCCATTCATCGGCGAGACCAAGTGTAGACTGGGTGATAGTTTCGCTGAACACTTGTGCTCAGTCAGCCTAGGCGTGGATCACATGGGCTAACTGAACACTTGTGCTCAGTCAGCATGGCGTGGATCACATGGGCTAAATGCTCTCCCCAGAGGAGATGTGCACGGCAAATTTCTTTTACACCTGGGTTAGACACAAAGTGCTGGAGTAACTCAGTAGGTCAGGTAGCATCTCTGGAGAAAAAGATGGGTGATGTGCAGGACCCTTCCTTGCTAAAGTTCCTTCTGAATGCTTGATGTGGCAGGAATCACAGTCTTTGTATGACTAGCACCTTGAAGGTAAGAAAGGAGCTCATTTAGCAAGGCCGATTGTATGATGGGCCTATAAACACATACCTTGCCAGCGGACGTCTATAATCCACAAATGAATTCATATTCTCGGACAAGAGGATGATGATGAGCCTTGCTCTGGGCTTCAAATTAAGGAACAGCGATGAGTCAGCCACTTTAATGAGGGATTCCAGAATGGGGAAGGGAAAACAAGCTTCCTTTCCTAAAGGACATAATGAATCATTTGTTTTTTATGATCATCCAGAAGATTTAAGGGCAGAGCTTTACGCTGAATTCAAATTCTCAGGCTGCCCTGGTGGAATTTGATTTCTCACTCTGTGGATCAGTAGTCCAAGGGTCTAGACTGTTAGTCCAATAATTTAACTGATCTGCGACCGTTAGGGTTGCCAACTGTCCCGTATTAGCCGGGACATCCCGTATTTTGGGTTAAATTGGTTTGTCCCGTACGGGACCACCCTTGTCGCGTATTAGGCCAGGACACTGTTGGCCCGGAAACTGTATGCCTGGACACTGTAGGCCCGGACGCTGTAGGCCCGGGGGCCTCTGTAGTCCCGGACAGTGTAGGTCCGGAGGCCCCGGGCGCCGCCTAACGGAGGTTGCATTACAACCCTCCTCCCGGCCTGGGCGGCCGCCATTGGTGAAGCGGGAGCACTTGGCCACTGGCTGGGTGAGGTCACGTGAGGCGCGGGGCAGTGACGTCACCCTTTGCCCCTTATTTGGGAGTGAGGAAGTTGGCACCCCTAGCGTCCTCTGATAAATAAATAGATACTGACCTATGGAAGAGTTTACTTAAAATAGTATTCATATGACAGGTTTTAAGAAGTTTGGAAACTAAAAAGTGTGGAGAATTCCAGAGTGTCTGGATCTAGACTCTCCCATTACTGGAAACATCCTTTCCATGTTCTCTCTACCGAGGGCTTTCATTATCCGGCAGTTTTCAATGAGATCCCCCTGCCAAAAGTTCATGTTATAGGAGCAGATGTAGGCCATTCAGCCCATTGTGTCATCTCCACATGGCTGATCTGTCCTTCCGTGTCAGCACTTGGTGGCTTAGTTTAAATGGCAAATTGTCCCTAGTATGAGAAGGCTGGTCGGCGCGGACTCGGCAGGACGAAGGGCCTGTTTCCACGCTGTATCTCTAAACTAAATTAAACTGAACTCCAGTGTTTTGAGTTAGATAAAGCTCTAGGGGCTCATGGAATCAAGGGATATGGGGAGAAGGCAGGCACGGGTTGCTGATTGTGGATGATCAGCCATGATCACAATGAATGGCGGTGCTGGCTCGAAGGGCCAAATGGCCTCCTCCTGCACCTGTTTTCTATGTCTATGTTAACTAATTCTCCTGCCTTCTCCCCATAGCCCCGTACTAATTGAGAATCTCCTTCGAAACTCCAGCGACTACAGCTCCAGAGCCTTCAAACATTCCTCTTAGGTTCACCCAAATCATCCCCAGAATCATCCACGTAAACCTCCCCTGGACCCCCTGCAAATACGGCACGTTCTTCCTCAGTTATGGGGCCTAAAATTGCTCACAAATGAATTAACATTCTTGGAGAAAGGCAATGATGACGAGTCTTGCTCTGGGCTCTACATTAGAGGAGAGTCATGAGTCAGCCACTTTAAAGAGGGATTCCAGAAAGGGGGAAGGAAAACAAGCTTCCTATCCTGAAGGACGTAATGAATCATTTGTTTTTTTTAATGATCATCCAGAAGATTTATGTTCTGTTATGAGCAAAGTTTTACATAGAACTAGACCAAGTTGGGCCCAAACCTCTCCTGCATTGGTGCAGCACCCTCTCCCCCCCTCCTTCTCTCCCTCTTCCCCCCTCCCCCTTCCCCCTCCCCCTTCCCCCCTCACTCCCTCCCTCCTCCCACCTCCCCCCTCACTCCCTCCAGCCCTCCCCTCCCCTCCCCCCCTCCTCCCCTCCCTCCAACCCTCTCCCCTTCGTCCCCCTCAACCCCCCTTATCCTCCCTCCTCCCCCCTCCCTCCCGAGGAGATAGATTTAAACTTTAAAATGTGAATCACTTAAAAAATATAACACCGATTTCAATGAAACTTCTTCCATTAACACCAAAGGGATTACGGTGAGTAAGGTGGGCCTAAAATTGTCGCGCTATCGTGTACCGTTTTGGCTGTAGTTCAGGAACAAACAAACGAGAGTTTTAATATACAGATTCAAATTCTCAGGTTGTCCTGATGGAATTTGATTTCTCACTCTGGGGATCAGTAGTCCAAGGGTCTAGACTGTTAATCTAATAATTTAATTGATCTGGTAAAGAAATGGATGCTGACCTCTGACTGAAAAAGTTTTTCCTAAATGGCCTACCCCTTATTCTTAAACTGTGGCGCCTGGTTCTGGACTCCCCCAACATTGGGAACATGTTTACTTAAAATAGGATTAATATGACGTTGTAAGAAATGTTTGGAAACTACAAAACGAGGAGAATTCCAGAGAGTCCAAGTGAAATGGAATAGCAAAGACACTTTTTTTCTTTTGATGGAAGATACCAGAAAATGCTAGAGGAAGTCAGCACTGATCCTTCGTCAGGGACCCGATCCAAAATAGTGCATGGTCATTCCCTTTACAGATGCTCCCCTCCCTCCCCCCTCCCACCCCCCACCCCACTCTCTTTCCTATGCATTCTCGGTCCGCAGCGGTAGAGTTGCTGCCTTACAGTGAATGCAGCGCCGGAGACCCGGGTTCGATCCCGACTATGGGTGCTGTCTGTACGGAGTTTGTACGTTCTCCCCGTGACCTGTGCGGGTTTCCTCCGAGATCTTCGGTTTCCTCCCACACTCCAAAAACGTACAGGTTTGTAGGTTAATTGGCTTGGTAAATGTAAAATAAAATTGTTCCTCGTGGGTGTAGGATAGTGTTAATGTGCGGGGATCGCTGGTCGTTGCAGAACCGGTGGGCCGAAAGGGCCTGTTTCCGCGCTGTATCTCTAAAACTAAAATCTAAAAACCATCTCACCCCTTGGCATGCCCATTTCTCCCACTAACTCCCTCTTTCCCCATCCTCACCATCCCCGGCCACAACACTGTAGAATGTGCGTTTTTACAGGATAATGTTCCGTACGGAATAATCCGTTTAATGATTAAAGTAAAATGAAAGGATAACGAAGAAACATTTTTGTGCCATTGAGACTCCAGTATACTGACTAGCCTTCCACAAATACACATCCTGATGTGGTCGGCTCTTTTTTTTAAGCGCCAAAGGACTGGAAACCTGACAAGGACATAAAGTGCTGGGGTAACTCAGTGGGCCAGGCAGGATCACAGGGGGACGTATACAGTCATACAGCGTGGAAACAGGCCCATCGGCCCACCATGCCCACAGCGACCAACATGTCCCATCTACGCTAGTTCCACCTGCCTACAAAACGTATAAGATTATTAAGGGGTTGGACACGTTAGAGGCAGGAAACATGTTCCCAATGTTGTGGGAGTCCAGAACCAGGGGCCACAGTTTAAGAATAAGGGGTAGGCAATTTAGAACGGAGATGAGGAAAAACCTTTTCAGTCAGAGAGTTGTGAATCTGTGGAGTTCTCTGCCTCAGAAGGCAGTGGAGGCCAATTCTCTGAATGCATTCAAGAGAGAGCTAGAAAGAGCTCTTAAGGATAGCGGAGTCAGGGGGTATGGGGAGAAGGCAGGAACGGGGTACAGATTGAGAATGATCAGCCATGATCACATTGAATGGCGGTGCGGGCTCGAAGGGCCGAATGGCCTACTCCTGCACCTATTGTCTATTGTCTATTGTCTACCTGTCTAAATGTTTCTTAAACCTTGCAATAGTACCTGCCTCAAATACCTCCTTCGGCAGATAGACATAAAATGCTGGAGTACCTCAGCGGGACAGGCAGCATCTCTGGAGAGAAGGAATGGGTGACGTTTCGGGTTGAGGCCCTTCTTCGGACTGATGTCAGGGGAGGGGGCGGGACAAAGATAGAATGCAGTCGGAGTCAGTAAGACTAGTGGGAGAACTGGGAAGCGGGAGGGGATGGAGAGAGAAAGCAAGGGCTAACTGAAGTTAGAGAAGTCAATGTTCATACCACTGTTATTCTTGCTATGGAGGGGGCGGGACAAAGATAGAATGCTATGGAGGGCGTGCAGCGTAGGTTCACTAGGTTAATTCCCGGAATGGCGGGACTGTCGTATGTTGAAAGGCTGGAGCGATTGGGCTTGTATACACTGGAATTTAGAAGGATGAGGGGGGATCTTATTGAAACATATAAGATAATTAGGGGATTGGACACATTAGAGGCAGATAACATGTTCCCAACAAGGGGCCACAGTTTAAGAATAAGGGGTAGCCCATTTAGAACGGAGATGAGGAAGAACTTTTTCAGTCAGAGGGTGGTGAAGGTGTGGAATTCTCTGCCTCAGAAGGCAGTGGAGGCCAGTTCGTTGGATGCTTTCAAGAGAGAGCTGGATAGAGCTCTTAAGGATAGCGGAGTGAGGGGGTATGGGGAGAAGGCAGGAACGGGGTACTGATTGAGAGTGATCAGCCATGATCGCATTGAATGGCGGTGCTGGCTCGAAGGGCTGAATGGCCTCCTCCTGCACCTATTGTCTATTGTCTATTTTGTATTGTCTATTGTCTATTGTTAGAGAAGTCAATGTTCATACCACTGTTAGAGAAGTCAATGTTCATACTGCTGTTAGAGAAGTCAATGTTCATACCACCGTTAGAGAAGTCAATGTTCATACTGCTGATTACCTCCTTCGGCAGCTTGTTCTATACACCCATCACCCTTTGCATGAAAAGTTACCCCTCATGTTCCTATTATATCGCTACCCCCTCACCTTAAACCTATATCCTCTGGTTCCCGATTCCCCTACTCTGGGCAAGTTTGT
The DNA here is from genome assembly GCF_053455715.1 of Rhinoraja longicauda. Lineage (NCBI taxonomy): Eukaryota > Metazoa > Chordata > Chondrichthyes > Rajiformes > Arhynchobatidae > Rhinoraja > Rhinoraja longicauda. The sequence continues at coordinate 55,141,823 of NC_135962.1, forward strand.
ACATCTATTTAATATTACTCCTCATCCTCCTGCGTTCCAAAGAATATAGTCCCAGGCTGCTCAACCTCTCCCTATAGCTCAGGCCCACATGTCCTGGCAACATGCTCAGAAATCTTCTCTGTATCCTTTCCAGCTTGACTCTCAAGGTTGATCCAGAGTGTGTGGCTGTGTGGATCCAGAGCGTGGCAGAATGGACAGCTGGGGCTTGTATTAACAAGCGGCGGTGCGCGGCACGGTGGCGCAGCAGTAGAGTTGCTGCCTCGCAGCGCTTGCAGCGCCAGAGACCCGGGTTCGATCCCGACTAACGGTCCTGTCTGTACGGAGTTTGTACGTTCACCCCGTGACCTGCGTGGGTTTTTCTGCGTGGGTTTTTCTTCCTGTTTCGGCGCAGTGTCTCTAAACTAAACTAAACTAAACTAACAAAAAACACAATCTGAAACAAAGAATTGAACGTTATTTACGAAGAATTGAAGATGTCATTGGAGATGTCATTATTAGCAAAGATAGACACAAAAATGCTGGAGTAACTCAGCGGGTCAGGCAGCATCTCTGGAAAGAAGGAATAGGTGACGTTTTGGGTCGAGACCCTTCTTCAGACTCTCAGAAAGTCATTATCAGCAGGCTTGGTGACACAGTTTCTTTGTTACAACGAGGGAATTGCGTGCCCCTATTCCTCGTGAGCAACAAGGAGTTGGTGTAGCTAAATGAAACTATTCACCTTGAAATGGGCACATCCTATGTACGACAGGAAAGGGGTATAGGTATTCTTAACATGCAGTATAATCATCAGCAGGTAGTAAGATTTAATTGGAACAATTTTAGTTTCAATTCCACGCAAAAAGTGCACTGGCACTAACTAGAAACATATTCATTATTATGGAGATATTGTAAGGTTCTGGGGATTTAGTACATATCTTACACAGGGCGTGACTTGATAACTTACAAGATGTAAATTCGGAAGTGAGTTGGCGGCATGTGTGATATAAATGATATCCTGTTGGTATTAATAATAACTTCTGTTTAAATAAAGTGCAAAAGATTGAGTCTGATGAGAGAAATTAGGTAAAGTTAATTAAGTAGATGGGTAAAACTAATTGATCTCAAAGCAGTACTAAATCTCATTATAGCTTTTGTGTCGTTCACATCAAAGCAAGTGCAGTGTTCATTATCATATTGTCTTATGGGTGTAGAATGTTTATGCTTTAATATTCTCTTGCCCTATTGATTTGTCGTACAAGTTTAAAATATGTGCCCTGCAAACTTGTCCTTTGCCAATTGATGTGTGATCAGGGTTCGGTCTCGTCTGTCAAAATTCTCTTCTTGTATTGACCTGGCAAAGGTTCAGAATACATTGCTGTGTAGAATGGGTTTACAGGGTGTGTTTTTGTTCTTTACATGCTCTCTGGTGACTCTCCAATGCAGAAGCGTTTAGTTCCACTTAGTTCGCACAGCGGTAGAGTTGCTGCCTTACAGCGCCGGAGACCCAGGTTCGATCCCGACTACGGGTGCTGTCTGTACGGAGTTTGTACATTCTGCCCGTGACCTGCGTGGGTTTTCTCCGAGATCTTCGGTTCCCTCCCACACTCCAAAGACTTACAGGTTTGTAGGTGAATTGGCTTGGTGTTTGTGCAAATTGTCCCTAGCGTGCATAGTGTTAATGTGTGGGATTGCTGGTCGGCACGGACCCGATGGGCCAAAGGGCCTGTTTCCACGCTGTATCTCTAAACTAAACTAAACTAAATACCAGCAAGTGCCTTAAATTCAAGAGAGTCAGGGGGTGGAAGTTAGTAGAGTGGCTATTACGAAGGAGAAGGTACTTGGGAAGCTGAAAGGGCTGAAGGTGGATAAGTCACCTGGACCGGATGGACTGCACCCTAGGGTTCTGAAAGAGGTGGAGGTTGTGGAGGCATTAACAGTGATATCTCAAGAATCACCAGAGTCAGGAGTGGTTCTAGACAATTGGAAAATTGCCAATATTATCCCGCTGCACAAGAAGGGAAGCAAAGCAGAATAGTGGGAACTATAGTTCTGACCTCAGTGGTTGGTAAGATGTTAGAGTCCATTATAAAGAATGAGGTTACGGAGCACTTAGAAGTTCATGATAAAGTAGGCCGAAGTCAGCATGATGTTGTGAAGGGGAGGTCTTGCTTGACGAACCTACTGGAACTCTTTGAAGAAGTAAGTAGCAGGGCAGACAAAGGAGAGCCAGCGGATGTTGTTTACCTAGATTTTCAGAAAGCCTTTGATGAGGTGCCACACGTGAGGCTGTTATGGAAGATGAGTGGCCACGGTATCAAAGGGCAGATACTGGCATGGATAGCAGGCTGGCTGGATGGCAGAAGACAAAGAATGGCAATAAAAGGGGGCTTCTTCTGGTTGGCTGCCAGTGACTAGCGGAGTTCCACAGGGGTCGGTGGTGTGGCCGCTACTCCTCACGTTGTATATTAATGATTTGGACGAGGGGATTGACGGCTTTGTGGCCAAGTTTGCAGATGATAGGTGGAAATAGGTGGAGGGGCAGGTAGTGTACAGAAAGCAGGGCCTCTGCAGCAGGACTTGGACAGGTTGGGAGAGTGGGCGGAGAAGTGGCAGATGTGCGTGAAGGAGAGATAGAGGAGGTCCTTCCCTAACCTCACACTTATCCATATTAAACTGCATCTGCCATGCATCCGCCCACTCACACAACCTGGCCAAGTCACCCTGTAACCTCATAGCATCTTCCTCACAGTTCACACTGCCACCCAGCTTTGTATCATCGTCGAATCGGTAGTAAGGAAAGCAAACGCAATGCTAGCATTTATTTCAAGAGGGCTTGTATACAAAAACGGATATAATGCTGAGGCTCTATAAGGGCCTTGGCAGGCTGCATTTGGAGTATTGTGAGCAATTTTGGGCACCATATCTGAGGAAGGATGTGCTGGCTCTGGAGAGGGTCCAGAGGAGGTTTACAAGAATGATCCCAGGAATGAGTGGGTTAACGTAGGATGAGCGTTTGTCGGCACTGGACCTGTACTCGCTGGAGTTTAGAAGGATGAGGGGGGGAACCTCATTGAAATTTATCGAATAGTGAAAGGCTTGAATGAGATGAGAAAGGTTTTTTTCACACAGAGAGTGGTGAATCTGTGGAATTCTTTGCCACAGAGGGCAGTTGAGGCCAGTTCATTGGCTATATTTAAGAGGGAGTTAGATGTGGCCCTTTTGCCTAAAGGGATCAGGGGGTATGGAGAGAAGGCAGGTACAGGATACTGAGTTGGATGATCAGCCATGATCATATTGAATGGCGGTGCAGGCTCGAAGGGCCGAATGGCCTACTCCTGCACCTATTTTCTATGTTTCTATGTTTCTATGAATAGAGTGGATGTGGAGAGGATGTTTCCATGAGTGGGATCGTCTAGGACTCGGGGCCATAGCCTCAGAATTAAAGGACGGAGATGAGGAAGAATGGAGCCGGTGAATCTGTGGAAGGCTTTGCCACAGAAGGCCATGGATATTTTTTAGGTAGAGAAAGATAGATTCTTGATTAGTGCGGGTATCAGGAGTTACGGGGAGAAGGCAGGAGAATGGGGTTAGGAGGGAGAGATAGATCAGCCACAATTGAATGGCGGAGCAGACATGATGGGCCGAATGGCCTAATTTGCTCCTGTCACTTATGACCTTAAGAGGCACAGTGTGGAAAGGGGCCCTTCGGCCCATCGAGCCCACTCGTCTAGGGACTGGGCTTTTGTTTTGTTATGCACAATTTTATTTTTGTTCCTGACGTTATGGATCGAGTGGTGTGTTTATGGACCTGTTATGCTGCCACAAGTAAGAATCCATTTTTCTGTTTCGGCACATTGTACAATGAAAGCTCTCTTGATTCTCTTGGCCTCTCTGCTCCTCATCCCCTCTTCCGGGTCGAATGAGGACCCCCTACACTCTGGGGTAACAGAAGGGATGATCCTGCACTGTTGTGCCATCTTTGTCCACCCTTTGTGGCCAATTCGGCTACTTTTGAAGGATGGTTTCTAAGGTGTTGTTGGGAATATGATTGTCAATTTGTACACAGGGACTTTGCACACACACCACTACGCAGACCTCTGGATAACACGTCTGTCTACCTGCAAGCGCAGTGCAGTGACACCCTTGACATCCAATGCCGACAAACGCTCATCATACGTTAACCCACTCATTCCTGGGATCATTCTTGTAAACCTCCTCTGGACCCTCTCCAAAGCCAGCACATCCTTCCTCAGATATGGTGCCCAAAATTGCTCACAATACTCCAACTGCAGCCTGCCAAGGCCGATTCCACATTATTAGTGTCGGCTTGAAAGACCGTCGGAGCTTAAATCCCATTCATTTTACATACTGCACAAGAAGCACAGTGCCAACACTGTAAACCTGAAGTACAAATGCTGGAAATATTCTCTGTAGATGCTGCAAGACCTATGGGGTATACCAGCATAAGAGGACACAAAGTGCTGGAGTAACTCAGCGGGTCAGGCAGCATCTGTGGAGAACATGGAGAGGTGACATTTGGTTTCGGGATTCTTTTTAAATTTTTTAAAAATTATTTTAATTTTTTTTAAATAGGTGCAGGAGTAGGCCATTCGGCCCTTCGAGCCTGCACCGCCATTCAATATGATCATGGCTGATCATCCAACTCAGTAGCCTGTACCTGCCTTCTCTCCATACCCCCTGATCCCTTTAGCAAAAAGGGCCACATCTAACTCCCTCTTAAATATAGCCAATGAACTGGCCTCAACTAACTTCTGTGGCAGAGAATTCCACAGACTCACCACTCTCTGTGTGAAGAAATGTTTTCTCATCTCGGTCCTAAAAGACTTCCCCCTTATCCTTAAGCTGTGACCCCTGGTTCTGGACTCCCCCAACATCTGGAACAATCTTCCCGCATCTAGCCTCTCCAACCTCTTAAGAATTTTATATGTTTCTATAAGATCCCCCCTCAGTCTTCTAAATTCCAGCGAGTTCAAGCCCAGTCTATCCAGTCTTTCCTCATATGCAAGTCCCGCCATCCCAGGGATTAATCTGGTGTTTCAGCATTTTCTGTTTTCATTTTGTTGGTTACCATTCTATTGCACATAATGTACCCCAGGAACAGGCTCTCCGGCCCACAATGTCAGTGCCCACCAACATGGTGCCAACTTGCACTTAGCATCTACCTGCATGTGAAAGGGCTAGGACATTTAGGACTGAGATGAGGAAAAACCTTTTCCACTCAGAGAGTTGTGAATCTGTGGAATTCTCTGCCACAGAAGGCAGTGGAGGCCAATTCACTGGATGTTTTCAAGAGAGAGTTAGATAGAGCTCTTAGGGCTAACGGAATCAAGGGATATGGGAAAAAAGCGGGAACGAGGTACTGATTTTGGATGATCAGCCACGATCGTATTGAATGGTGGTGCTGGCTCGACTGGTCTACTCCTGCACCTATTTTCTACGTTTCAATCTATATCCTTCAATTCCATGCCTGTTTGTGGGTCCTTCTAAATGCCTCTTAAACGTTGTTGTTGTATATGCTTCCTCTGACAGCACGTTCCAGGCACCTACCACTCTCTTTGTGGCAAAAAAAAGGCACGTAAATCTCCTTTAAACCTTTCCATTCTCACCTGGATGTTGTGTCCTTTAGCATTTGACATTTCCACCCTGGGGAGAAAAGATTCTGACTATCTACCCTCGGCATTTCTTTCCACTGCTATGCCGATGACACTCAGCTTTACCTCCCCCTGAAACCCAACAACCAGTCAAATTTAAACAGTCTCTTACACTGCCTTGAGGACATGAAATGTTGGATGGCACAGAACTTCCTCCAATTAAATGAGAGCAAGTCTGAGGTCATCCTATTCGGCCCCCCCGACTCCATCAAATCGATAACAGGCAGTCTTGGAAGCCTATCCTGCCTAGTCAAACCGCATGTCAAAAACCTCGGCATGATATTTGACTCTGCATTAAAATTTGATAAGCAAGTCAACGCTGTGGTAAAAGCCAGCTTCTTCCAACTTCGTACCATAGCTAAAATCAAACCTTTCCTCCAATTCGACGACACAGAAAAAATCATTCACGCTTTCATTTCCTCCCGCCTAGACTACTGCAACTCCCTATACACTGGGATCAGCCACTCTTCCCTGTCCCGCCTGCAACTGGTCCAAAACGCCGCAGCGAGACTCCTGACGGGTACCCGTAAAAGGGACCACATCACCCCGATTCTGGCCTCTCTCCACTGGCTCCCTGTACGGTACAGAATCAACTTCAAGCTCCTCCTATTCACGTATAAAGCCCTAAATGGACATTCCCCCCCTACATCATAAATCTTCTAACCCACCTCTCTAACTCCAGGTCCCTCAGGTCGGCCGACTTGGGGCTACTCACTATCCCGCGGTCTAGGCTTAAGCTCAGGGGTGACCGTGCTTTTGCGGTTGCAGCTCCTAGACTGTGGAACAGCATCCCTCTCCCCATCAGAACTGCCCCCTCCATCGACTCCTTTAAGTCCAGGCTCAAAACCTATTTCTACTCCCTAGCGTTTGAGGCCCATTGAGGAGGCGCTGTGAACTGTTTGTGTGCCACTGTATGTTTCATTTTTTTCCTTAGTACCTAATCAGATGTACAGCACTTTGGTCAACGTGGGTTGTTTTTAAATGTGCTATACAAATAAAATTGACTTGACTTGACTTGACTTGACATACCTCTCATATTTGTTCTTACTTCTATCAGTTCTCTCCTCAGCCTCCGACACACCGAGAAAAATAATCCCACTGCATCACATTTTATAGTTTAGTTTGGTTTAGTTTAGAGATACAGTGTGGAAACAGAGCCTTTGGCCCATGGAGTCCGTCCGCACCGACCAGCGATCCCCGCACATTAACACTATCTCACACAGACTAAGGGCAATTTACACTTATACCAAGCCAATTAACCTACAAACCTGTACGTCTTTGAGTGTGGGAGTAAATCGAAGATCTCGGGGAAAACCCACGCGGTCACGGGGAGAACGTGCAAACTCCGCACAGACAGCACCCGTAGTCGGGATCGAATGGAGCCGGGTCTGTGGAGCTGAAAGAGCTGTGTGGCAGCAACTCTACCGCTGTGCCGCCTGTTAATAAACTCTAATCCAGGCAACATTCTGGTGAGCCCCTCCACACACTCTCCAGAGTTCCCAGGTTTGCAAGCATTTTGCGTTTTCTTGTGGAATTTGAAGAATTGCAAAAAAAGGTTTTTAAAAAGTGTATTAAAATATGGGTTGGTTTCCTTCTCTCGACTGTTGGGTGCACTTTTCTCCAACATTGGCACTCCTACCACTGAGTCATGAGTTGGTGGGTTCTACTCCCACGTGTGAAGTTAATGCACGTTCACACTTCCGTATATTTCTGAGGAATCGTTGTGTTGTTGCAAATGCCACCTTTTTGATGAGATTTTGAAGTTTAACTGAGTGCTTTTTCAAGTTTAACTGAGTGATTCCGTTCAAAGAAGCACAGAGGTGATGCCTGAGTATTCCTTACAGAATCTAATACATTAAGGTCTGAAGAAGGGCCTCGACCCGAAAGATCACCCATTTCTTCTCTCCAGGGAGATGCTGCCTGTCCCGCTGAGTTACTCCAGCTTTTTGTGTCTGTCTACGGTTTAAACCAGCAGTTCCTTCCTAGAACATTATGGCATGGGTTAATTAGTTATATAATTTAGTTTAGTTTAGTTTAGTTTAGAGATACAGCCCAGAAACAGGTCCCTCGGCCCACCGAGTCCGGAACGACCAGCGATCCCCGCACATTAACACTATCCTGCACACACGCGGGACAATTTATAATTTTATCAAGCCAATTAACCGACAAACCTGTACAACTTTGGAGTGTGGGAGGAAACAGGAGCTCCCGGAGAAAACCCACGCAGGTCACGGGGAGAACGTACAAACTCCGTACAAACAAGCACCTGTAGTCAGGATGGAACCCGGGCCTCCGGTGCTGTAAGGCAGCAACTCTACCGCTGAGCCACTGTGCCGCCCAAATTTATTTCAGTAAATGGGACATTTCCTTATGGATGTCTGCAACTGCACGTGTCTAATTAAAAAACATTTAAAGTAAACTAGACCAAGTGGACCTGTTGGGCCCAAACCTCTCCTGCAATGGTGCAGCACCCTCTCCTCCCCCCTCCCCCCTCCCCCACTCCCCTTCTTCCCCTCTCCCTCCCCCTCCCCCTCCTCCCCCTCCACACCATCCCCCTCAACCCCCTTATCCTCCCTCCTCCCCCTCCCTCTTCATCACACCCCCCCTCCACCTCCTTCCTCCCCCTCCCTCCCTAGGAAAAAGATTTAAACTTTAAAATGTGAATAACTTTAAAAACATAACACCGATTTCAATGAAACCTCTTCCATTAGCACCAAAGGGACGCCGGTGAGTAAAGGGGGGCCTAAAATTCTTGCGCCATCGTGTACTGTTTTGACTGTAGTTCAGGAACAAACAAACAAACAAACGAGAGTTTTAATATATAGATGACACGTTCTGAAGTAGGATCCCAACCCGAAACGTCAACTATCCAATTTCTCCAGAGATGCTTTACACTTTAGACTTTAGAGAGACTGAGGAAACTGGACCTTTAGCCCACCGAGTCCACGCTGACCAGCGATTACCCCACACACTACCACTATTCTACACACACGGGACAATTTTTACAATTTTGCAGAAGCCAATTTGGCCAATGGTCACCCCATTTTAGGAAGGATGTGGAGGCTTTGGAGAGGGTGCAGAAGATGTTTATCAGAATGCTGCCAGGACATTGTGGGCCGAAGGGCATGTTCCTGTGCTGTGCTGTCCTATGTTCAACGGAGCATATCTCAGTTGGTTGGTGTGAGTGGGTGCTTTGAAACACCATGAAGGCGAGAGTTGGGATAGGCCATTCTGCCCCTTCGGCCTGTTCCGTCAATTGATTATGACTCAATAGCTCCATTCCCACTTACCTGCTTTTGTTCCAAATCCTTTGACCTAATAAAAATCCATTGATTTCAGTCATGACTGCCGCATGCATCTACAGCTTTTTTGGGGGAGTGAGTTTCAGCCCTTATTTTTCATCGGCTGTCAGACTTGCTTTGCATTTGCAACATCTGCTGTTGTTATTTTAGATTTCTGGCTTCCCTGCTGTTTCCGCTTACTGCAGGGTGTTATATGATTGGAGACACTTTGTGCGACTATGTTAGCCACAGCCAGAAATTGTTTGATAATCTTCATTTTCAAATCACTCCCAAGCACAAAACCAACAAAGATGAATCTTTTAGATTAAAACTAACCGGGATTGCTGGTTAAAACCTGGATTAACCTTTTTTGACCTCCCATGCCTCTCGATAATGAGTTGAGTTTGGATCGGTCTTGAGCAATGCTTCCTGATCGGTGCCTCGGCACAGAGCCAGAGAGGTCCTCAGCACCGGGGAAGGGCATTTGGCCCAAAGATAACAGAGCAGAGCAAGATAGACCACTCGACCCTAAAAACCGTAGTACGTCACGGCGCCATTTTAGTAGGCAGAAACTTGCCGAAACATGTAAAAAGAAAAATAACAAAAATCTGTGAATTGATAGACGAGATATATTCTGCATTTTAATGGTATCATCACACATACTGTTCCCCCAAAACACTGATTGCACTGCGAGAGGCATAACGGATGGCGGGGTTTGCCTACTAAAATGGCTCCTTTGCACACTACACTTCAGTATAGGTGACTTCGACAGAGTGGTCTATCTTGCTCCGCTCTATTATCTTTGATTTGGCCTGTTATGACAGTGCCAATGCCAGCTGTTTGCCCTGCTCTTTGACTTCTCCCTGCTGCCCCTAATCTTTTCCTCCTTCATGTATTCTGGTCTTAGAGCATAGAACGGCACAGCACAGGAACAGGCCCTTTGGCCCACAACGTCTGTGCCGAATGATGCCAAGACCAACTCTTATCTTCCCGGCACATAATCCATCTGCCACAGAAGTAGGGTTGCCAACTGTCCCGTGTTAGCCGGGACATCCCGTATTTTGGACTAAATTGGCTTGTCCCGCACCTAGTCCCGTATTAGGCCCGGAGGGGTGCTGTAGGCCCGGGCGCTGTAGGCCCAGACAGTGTAGGTCCGGACAGTGTAGTAGGAAAAAAACTGCAGATGCTGGTTAAAATCCGTGCCTACCTTCCGGACAGTGTAGGTGCAGACAGTGCAGGCCACGAGGCCCGGGCGCTGCCTAATGGAGGTTGCATTTCAACCCGCCTCCCGGCCCCGGCGGCCGCCATTGGTGGAGCGGGAGCACGTGGCCGCTGGCTGGGTGAGGTCACGTGGGGCATGGGGCGGTGACGTCACCTTGTCCCTTATTTGGGAGTGCTATAGGAATGAAAACTACAGATGCTGGTTTAAATCGAAGCTAGACACAAAATGCCGAAGAAGGGTCTCGATCCGAAACGCCACCCATTCCTTCTCTCTAGAGATGCTGCCTGACCCGCTGAGTTACTCCAACATTTTGTATCTACCTTCGGGAGTGCTATGATTGGCACCCCTAGGGCTGAGTGTGTTCGGGGAGCGGGACCGAGTGTGTTCGCCTAACGGAGGTTGCGTAGCAACCTGCCTCCCGGCCTGGGCGGCCGTCATTGGTGGAATGGGAGCACGTGGCCGCTGGTTGGGCAGTGACATCACCGTGTCCCATATTTGGGAGTTCGAAAGTTGGCAACGCTACACAGAAGGCTGTGGAGGCCAAGCCAATGGATATTTTTAAGGCAGAGATAGATAGATTCTTGATTAGTACGGGTGTCATGGGGTTATGTGGAGAAGGCAGGAGAATGGGGTTAGGAGGGAGAGATAGATCAGCCATGATTGAATGGTGGAGTAGACTTGATAGGCCGAATGGTCTAAATCTGCTCCTATCACTCATGAACATCTCCCTCCATCAGAGTAGCCACAGCCATATTAAAGGATAAAGGATAAAGATAAAGATGAAGAAGGGTCTCGACCCGAAACGTCACCCATTCCTTCTCTCCTGAGATGCTGCCTGACTTGTTGAGTTACTCCAGCATTTTGTGAATAAAGGATAAAGCAGATTTGTGGCGTCATTTGGCCGATTATACCTCCTATTCTCATGTTCTTAACTGCCCTAATTTAGTTTAGTTTAGAGATACAGCGCGGAAACTGGCCCTTTGACCCATCGAGTCCATGCCGACCAACAATTCCAATACACCAGCACTATCCTACACACTAGGGACAATTTACAATCTTTACTGAAGCCAATTAACTTACAAACCCGCACGTCTTTGGAGCATTTGGGGAAACCGGGCAAAACCCACGGGGTCATAGGGAAAACGTACAAACTCCACGCAGACAGTATCCGTACCCAGGATCGAACCCGGGCCTCTGGCGCCATAAGGCAGCAACTCTACTGCTGCGCCACCATGCTGCCCCTGTTCATTGGACTTGGTACCAAATATGGTTCGAAGCATTCGTATAAAGTATCTTCGGACATTTGATGACATTAAATGCAAATCTTCTCATCTCCCAGCCTCGTACACTTGAAAGGATTCTTCCCATGCATGCATGCAACCAGTCCTAGCTTTGAATATACCCGCTTACGATGCTTCGACTTGCGATGCTTCGACTTTGCGAAGGTGCAAACGGCAGCGACCCGCAGCTCGCTTCCGGCTGCGTGATCGCTTGTATTAAATGCATTTCGACTTACAATACTTTCGGTTTGCGATGGGTTTCTCTTAACCGAAACCCATGTGAAGCTGAAGAGCACCTGTCGTCTAATCTCCTCTCCGCTCTCTTAAGAACTGCGCTCAGTTTCTCTGGAACCATCGGTTGCACGCCTACTTCCAGCGTGCACGATCTACACAACTAAAACCCCCTCAAGCTTTTGTGCCAGGCCTGTCAAAGGCTGTTTGCTCAATAGTGTCACTTCCGAGAGATCACACATGAAAGTGCCAGACATCTGCCAAACTACTGCGAATATTTCAGATCAGCAAGCAATTCACTAAAAAGGAAAGAATCGCAAACAGCGGAGAATATTAATTAACAAGAAGAAGCCAACAGCAAAGTATACAAATATAAAACCTGCAAACACATATAGCTGGGCAGAAGTGCCTTCTGACTGGACATCAGCAAGTCCAAAGCAATTACTGTCGGTCCCTGTTATATACTTGGTATCATCCATTGGTTCTTGATTACTATGGGTGCCAAAGATCATGGGGAGAAGGCAGGGAGAATGGGGTTGAAAAGAATAGTTAGATCAGCCATGATTGAATGGCAGAGCAGACTTGATGGACTGAAGGGCCTAATTCTGCTCCTATTACCTACGAACTAATCCCATACATCGTCCTGCCCCCCGTTCTGTGTTTACCCCTGACTGTGCGACACCTTAGCGTTCAGTTTGACTCTGAGATGGAAGTGTAGGAAGGAACTGCATGCAGATGCTGGTTTAAACCAACGATAGACACAAACGCTGGAGTAACTCAGACATTCAATCCTTCCCTCCGGAGATGCTGCCCGTCCGGCTGAGTTACTCCAGCACTTTGCGCCTACCCTGAGATGGGAGTTCTGACTCATCGACTCCATTGACGTGAGCCCACCTCCGTGATACCATCTTCCTCCTCTGCCTCACGTTGAAACCCTCATTCTTGCTTCGAGACACGGCTCGTTCAGCGAGCAGCTGGTTCCCCTCCCTCCCACCCTCTGTATTCTCAATGCCAGCCACACTCTGAGGTCTACATTGTAACTCACAACATCTGTTCGCTGAACACTGTTGTGCTCATTGTGCTCAATGACCTACATTGATTTCTGTAGTATAAGAAAATAACTGCAGATTCTGGTACAAATCGAAATGCTGGAGTAACTCAGCAGGTCAGGCAGCATCTCAGGAGAGAAGGAATGGGCGACGTTTTGGGTCGAGACCCTTCTTGAGACTGATGTCAGGGGGGCGGGACAAAGGAAGGATATAGGTGGAGACAGGAAGATAGAGGGAGATCTAGGAAGGGGAGGGGAAGAGAGGGACAGTGGAACTATCTAAAGTTGGAGAAATCAATGCTCATACCACTGGGCTGCAAGCTGCCCAGGCGAAATATGAGGTGCCGTTCCTCCAATTTCCGGTGGGCCTCACTATGGCACTGGAGGAGGCCCATGACAGATTCCTGCTTTGAAAGCATACTGACTTTAACATTTTCATAGCTTATTTCAGTTTACCTATAATCCTTGGAAATCTCCTTGCTCCACCCTTTTTGATCGGTCTGCATGCCCCGATAAATGCCAGTGAGAATCTCCGCTCTTCCCCATCTCCAGGGATGTGGTAAGGTTCGACATGCTGGCCCTCTACTTAAGCAGCGCTTGTACCTGGCAAAGCATCCCATGATGATGGAGATCCCATGGTCTGAAGAAGGGTCCCGACTCGAAACAACGCCTGTCCACTAATGCTGCGTTACTCCAGCACTGCGTGTTTGGCTCAGGATTCCAGCATCTGCGGCTCCTCGTGATCCCATGGTGAGGCACAGGAGCACTGTCGAACAATATTAAATGCTGTGTCACAAAGGCAGATATTAACTCAACATAGCCATTTTGGCCATCGTAATTCAGCACAGGAACAGGCCCTTCGGCCCAACTTGTCTCTGCTGACCAAGGTGCCCCATTTATGCCACTGTCATTGGCCTCAGGTTTGAGAGGCCAACTGGACAATTCCTGCTCCTATGTCCTGCGTTCTTTCCACAGCTGTTGCCTGGCCCATTGAGCATTTTCTACATTTTTTCAGATTTTTAGCCTGTAGTTTTTTTTTACCTGCACATGAATAACTGTCCAAATAATTTTGCTGGTTACATGGAACTTTGATTAAAACTGCTTCCTATTTAGAGGACCAGAGGACATAAGTTTAAGGTGAAGGGGAAATGATTTAATAGGAATCTGAGGGGTAGCTTTTTCACTCAAAGGGTGAGGGGCGTATGGAACGAGCTGCCAGAGAAGATAGTTGAAGCAGGGACTTTCACGAAGTTTAAGAAACAGACAGGTACATGAATAGACACAAAATGCTGGAGTAACTCAGCGGGACAGGCAGCATCTCTGGAGAGAAGGAATTAGTGACGTTTCAGGTCGAGACCCTTCTTGAAGCATTTGCAGTTCCTGTCCTGCACAGGTACACGAATAGGACGGGTTTGGAGGGATATGGGCCAAATGCAGGCAGGTGAGTTTAGTGTAGCTGGGACATGTTGGCTGGTGTGGGCAAGTTGGGCCGAAGGGCCTGTTTCCATGCTGTGTGACTCTATGACCCTAGTGATTCAATGCCCAGGAAGCAACCTCCTTGTGTGCAGGTACATATCTTCACTGCAGACTTGACATAAAGGGCTTCAGCCGAACAGTTCCTTTTGATTGAAGCTCACGATTGAAAAAGTTTATTTCACCAGTCATTATATGCAGGCTCTCTCTCTCTCTCTCTCTCGAGCTTATCAGGAAGATGTGGTGATGTGCCTCGGTGATAAGTGTGACCTTGTCACAGAGTCTTTTGTCACATAACTTACACATTTAGACAATAGACAATAGACAATAGGTGCAGGAGGAGGCCATTCGGCCCTTTGAGCCAGCACCGCCATTCACTGTGATCATGGCTGATCATTCACAATCAGTACCCCGTTCCTGCCTTCTCCCCATATCCCTTGACTCTGCTATCTTTAAGAGCTCTATCTAGCTCTCTCTTGAAAGCATCCAGAGAATTGGCCTCCACTGCCTTCTGAGGCAGAGAATTCCACAGCTTCACAACTCTCTAGGTGAAAAAGTTTTTCCTCATCTCCATTCTAAATGGCCTACCCCTTATTCTTAAACTGTGGTCCCCGGTTCTGGACTCCCCCAACATCGGGAACATGTTTCCTGCATCTAGCGTGTCCAATCCCTTAATAATCTTCTATGTTTCAATAAGATTCTCATCCTTTTAATTCCAGTGTATACAAGCCCAGTCGCTCCAGTCTTTCAACATACGACCGTCCCGCCATCCCGGGAATTAACCTCATGAACCTATGCTGCACTCCCTCAATAGCAAGAATGTCCTTCCTCAAATTTGGAGACCAAAACTGCGCACAATACTCCAAGCGTGGTCTCACTAGGGCCCTGTACCATTGCAGAAGGACCTCTTCACTCCTATACTCAACTCCTCTTGTTAGGAAGGCCAATGGTAGATCCATGGTAGAAGAATCAAAGCCTCAGTATGTACGAGAGGTCCATGAAGACGCATGGTGGCGTAGCGGTAGAGCTACTGGCTTGCAGCACCAGAGACCTGGGTTTGAACCTGACTCCGGGTGCTTGTCTGTACGGAGTTTGTACGTTCTCCCCGAGACCGCATGGGTTTTCTCCGGGATCTTCGATTTCCTCCCATGCTCCAAAGAAGTACAGGTATGTAGGTTCAAAAAGCTGGAGGAAAGCTGGAGGCAGCATCTCTGGAGAGAAGGAATGGGTGACGTTTCGAGTTGAGACCCTTCTTCAGTCTGTCCTGCTGAGTTACCCCAGCTTTTTGTGTCTATCTTCAGTTTAAACCAGCATCAGCAGTTTCCTCTTACACAGGTATGTAGGTTCAATTGGCTTAGTATAAAAATGTAAAAATTGTCCTTAGTGTGTGTGCAGGGTAATGTTAATGTGTGGGGCGAGCTGGTCAGTGGGGACTCGGTGAGCCTGTTTCCGCGCGGTATCTCTAAACTAAACTAAAGCGGCACGGTGGCGCAGCGGTAGAGTTGCTGCCTTACAGCGAATGCAGCGCCAGAGACTCAGGTTCGATCCTGACTACGGGCGCTGTCTGTACGGAGTTTGTACGTTCTCCCCGTGACCTGCGTGGATTTTCTCTGAGATCTTCGGTTTCTTCCCACACTCCAAAGACGTACAGGTTTGTAGGTTAATTGGCATGGGCAAATGTAAAAATCGACCCTCTAGTGGGTGTAGGATAGTGTTAATGTGCGGGGATCGCTGGGCGGACCCGGTGGGCCGAAGGGCCTGTTTCTGCGCTGTATCTCTAAAAAAAAACTAAGCTGAACATCGGCTGCCTGCAATGATCTTGGAAGCTCTGGGGGGGGGGGGGGGGTTGCTAATGACAGAGTGGGTGTAGGCAGAACCGCTGCAGGGTGGAATTTACAGCCAGACCTGTAGCCAACTGTCTATTTTTAGCCCTGCAGCCTACATTACAACACTTGTTACTGCTTGAACATGTGGGATATAGAGTGTGGTAGTTGTTACTGGGCTGGCAATTGAGAGGTCTGAGCTGACAATCCCGAGGCATGCGTTCCGTTTCAAACTCGACGCATTCAATAATCTAGAAAGGGTGCTGATATCAGCAACTGTGACCACAAAACCAACACATCCTCCGATAAATTAACCTGGTGTACTGATGTTCTTCAGGGATTGACGTATTGCCATTTTAAACAGCCTGGTTCAAATTTGACTTTAGAAGTACCAATACGGCAAGATAGACAATAGAGAATAGACAATAGACAATAGGTGCAGGAGGAGGCCATTCGGCCCTTAATAATCTTATACGTTTCAATAAGATCCCCTCTCATCCTTCTAAATTCCAGTGTATACAAGCCTAGTCGCTCCAGTCTTTCAACATATGACAGTCCCGCCATTCCGGGAATTAACCTAGTAAACCTACGCTGCACGCCCTCAATAGCAACAATATCCTTCCTCAAATTTGGAGACCAAAACTGCACGCAGTACTCCAGGTGCGGTCTCACTAGGGCCCTGTACAACTGCAGAAGGACCTTTTTGAGGTCAGTCTGAGGATGGGTTTGGACCCGAGACGTCACCCATTCCTTCTCTCCAGAGATGCTGCCTGGCCCGCTGAGTTACTCCAGCATTTTGTGTCTATCTTCAGTGTGAACCAACATCTGCAGTTCCTTCCTGCACTTTTTGCCCGCTCCACTGCAAAATCTCCTCAAGGTATGCCGACTTTGAAGAGGTTCTCCTCCTCTCTCAAACGGGAGTTCTGCAACACCCTCTGTGATTCCTCCTGATGTCTGAAGAAGTGTTTCAACCCGAAACGTCACCAGTTCCCAGTTCTCCGACCAGTCTGACTGTCCCCGATTACATTTTATCTCTATTTGCTTTGTTGTCACCTTCTCCTCGCGAACAATCGTCTATTCTACATTTTCCTGGATTTCATCCCCTTTGATGTCTTATTTTCATTCCTTAACACTTCCATAATCTCTATGCCCCCATCTCTCTTGACTCAGTCTGAAGAAGGGTCTCGACCTGAAACGTCTCCCATTCCTTGTATCCAGAGATGCTGCCCGTCCTGCTGAGTTACTCCAGCACTTTGCGTCTATCGAAGGATCAGTCCTGTTTCTGTGCTGTATGACTCAATATATTCATTCCGATAGATAGAGATACAGGGGGAGTCATCTGCCATTTGTAACTCTATATTTCTATCTACCCGTCATTCCGTGGGCACTTTTGTTTCTCCCCCTTCACGTGTCTGTACCTTTCTGATTCAAAATGATTCCTTTTTTCTGCCCCCAACCGCCAGTGATATCTGAACAAACTTTGATTTATGTTTACAGACCTGTTATGATGTTTCAAGTAAGAATTTCATTGTTCTGTTGGAACATACACCGATCAGCCAAAACATTATGACCGCTGACAGGCGAAGTGAATAACATTGATTATCTTGTTACAATGGCACCTGTCAAGGGGTGGGATATATTAGGCAGCAAGTGAACAGTCAGTTCTTGAAGTTGATGTGTTGGATGCAGGAGAAATGGGCAGGAGTAAAGACCTGAGCGACTTTGACAAGGGGCCAAATTGTTCTGGCCAGACGACTGGGTCAGAGCATCTGTGAAACAGCAAGGCTTGTGGGGTGCTCCCGGTCAGCAGTGGTGAGTACCTACCGACAGTGGTCCGAGGAGGAACAAACCACAAACCGGCAACAGACAGGGTGTTGGGCGCCCAAGGCTCATCGATGCGCGAGGGCAACGAAGGCTATCCCGTCTGGTCCGAACCGACAGAAAGTCGACTGTGGCACAAGTCACAGAAAACTTTAATGGTGGTCGTGGGAGGAGTGTGTCACAATACACAGTGCATCGCACCCTGCTGCGTATGGGCCTGCACACGGAGGAGCAACAGCATATTAGGCGCGTGGTCACAATTTGGCGGATCGGTGTATGACAGAATAACACTCTGGACTCTTGTTCTGTGGCAGCCACAGATTCCCATTCATTCCTTGGTCTTGCCTCACCCGCACTGTGTACGTTCCTCTGGTGCATTGAGATCTTTGTCCTCCTCCAGGACAACTTCCTCTTGAACAACTCTTGATTGATATCATCCCGCCATTGGTTCCACCTGTCCAGCTCCGGAACACCACTTCTGGAAAAGCACCACCTCTCCCCGATACTCCCCAGTGGTATGAAAATTGACTTCTCCAACTTTAGACAGTTCCTCTGTCCCTCTCTTCCCCTCCCCCTTCCCAGATCTCCCACTGTCTTCCTGTCTCCACCTATATCCTTCCTTTGTCCCGCCCCCCTGACATCAGTCTGAAGAAGGGTCTCGACCCGAAACGTCACCCATTCCTTCTCTCCTGAGATGCTGCCTGACCTGCTGAGTTACTCCAGCATTTTGTGAACAAATACCTTCCATTTGTACCAGCATCTGCAGTTATTTTCTTACACTACCTCTCCCCGATAGTTATAGAAACATAGAAACATAGAAAATAGGTGCAGGAGTAGGCCATTCGGCCCTTCGAGTCTGCACCGCCATTCAATATGATCATGGCTGATCATCCAACTCAGTATCCCGTACCTGCCTTCTCTCCATACCCCCTGATCCCTTTAGCCACAAGGGCCACATCAAACTCCCTCTTAAATATAGCCAATGAACTGGCCTCAACTACCTTCTGTGGCAGAGAATTCCACAGATTCACCACTCTCTGTGTGAAAAAAAACGTTCTCATCTCGGTCCTAAAAGACTTCCCCCTTATCCTTAAACTGTGACCCCTTGTTCTGGACTTCCCGAACATCGGGAACAATCTTCCTGCATCTAGCCTGTCCAACCCCTTAAGAATTTTGTAAGTTTCTATAAGATCCCCCCTCATTCTTCTAAATTCCAGCAAGTACAAGCCGAGTCTATCCAGTCTTTCTTCATATGAAAGTCCTGCCATCCCAGGAATCAATCTGGTGAACCTTCTCTGTACTCCCTCTATGGCTATCTCGTGTGGAAACAGGCCCTTCGGCCCAACTTGCCCGTGCCGACCAACATGTCCCATCTACATCAGTCCCACCTGCTACCGCTTTGCCCATAACACTCGAAACCTATGTCCGTCCAAATGTCTTTTAAATGAAAGAATGAATGAATAAATGATTTAATACTGTAGTGTCACATGTGACAAGACCCAGTGAAATTCTTTGCTTGCATACAATAGACAATAGACAATAGGTGCAGGAGTAGGCCATTCAGCCCTTCGAGCCAGCACCGCCATTCAATGCGATCATGGCTGATCACTCTCAATCAGTACCCCGTTCCTGCCTTCTCCCCATACCCCCTCACTCCGCTATCCTTAAGAGCTCTATCCAGCTCTCTCTTGAAAGCATCCAACAAACTGGCCTCCACTGCCTTCTGAGGCAGAGAATTCCACACCTTCACCACTCTCTGACTGAAAAAGTTCTTCCTCATCTCCGTTCTAAATGGCCTACCCCTTATTCTTAAACTGTGGCCCCTTGTTCTGGACTCCCCCAACATTGGGAACATGTTTCCTGCCTCTAATGTGTCCAATCCCCTAATTATCTTATATGTTTCAATAAGATCCCCCCTCATCCTTCTAAATTCCAGTGTATACAAGCCTAATTGCTCCAGCTGCCAAGCTATGCAATAGTCTCCCATGAAGAGGGCTTACAGAGTCACAAATCCCCCCCCCCCCCCCCCCGTCAGTTCCCCCTTTGCTCTTCGCTCTTCCCCCCCCTCCTCCCTCTCTCCCTCACGGCAGTGCCCCCATTGCCCACTGTTCCTGCTCATCATCATGTTATGATAGCACCTGCCTCAACTACCTCTCCAGCTGCTCATTCCATATACCCACCATCCTTTGTGTAAAAAAAGGTACCCCTCAGGTTCCTATTAAATCTTTCCCCTTTCACCTCAAACCCATGTCTGGTTCTCGATTCTCTGTGCAAGAGACTCAGTGCATTTACCCTATCCCTCTCATGATCATGTGCACGCCTCTATAAGATCACCCCTCATGTTCCTACGCTCCAAGAAATAAAGTCCGACCAAGGAATAAAAGCCTACTTGTTTAAGACACATCTAAAGCAGGTCCCTTTAACCGGGCATTTGCCCAAGTCCTAACACCAGTGTCATTTTCCGTCAAAGCGTTTATTTAAAGTGCTTTGGGATATTTTATCATGCGAGACATTGCTAGACAAGACAGTGCAAGGGGTCTTTACAAAGCTGTTACTTTGCCTTACCTCTCTGGGCTCACTCCAGGTTGCAGAAGGGTCCCGACCCGAAATGTCACCACTCCATGTTCTCCAGAGATTCTGTCTAACCCACTGAGATCCTCCAGTACTTTAATTTTTTTTTCCACTCCACTCACGCGTGCTTTGAACTGCGTGGAGGTGTGAGATGAATCATCGTCTCTACTCACTTGGGATAACAGTGATTGGTGACAGAGCTAGTCCTTGGTCTGAAGAAGAACTCTGTGTTCAGACAGTGCAGTTGTTCAGCATTCACGGTCATGCACTTTTCTAATTCATTCGCAGTTAAATATTAATCTTGTTCTCTCTGTCCTTGCTAAAAGTTGCAGTGGTACCCTGAACCTTTTTATTCTAAAGCCTATATTTAAATGAAATGCAGTCTGCATTTAAATGAAACTAGACCAAGTGGACCCGTTGGGCCCAAACCTCTCCTGCATTGGTGCAGCACCCTCCCCTCCCCCTCTCTCTCCTCCCCTCCCCCAACCCCTCCCCTCTCCCCCCTCCCTCCACCCTCCCCTCCCCCTCCCCTTCCCCCTCCCCTTCCCCCTCCCCCCTCCACCCCCCTCTCCCCCTCCCTCCTCCCTCCCTCTTCCACTCCCCCCCTTCTCCTCCCCTCCCCCCACCTCTCCCCCTTCCCTCCCCCCCCTCCCTCAACCCCCATCCCTCCCTGGAAGATAGATTTAAACTTTAAAATGTGAATAACTAAAAATATAACACCGATTTCAATGAAACTTCTTCCATTAGCACCAAAGGGACGACGGTGAGTAAGGTGGGCCTAAAACGTGCACCGTTTTGGCTGTACTTCAGGAACAAACAAACAAACAAACAAACAAACAAACGAACGAACGAGAGTTTTAGTATATAGCTGAGGAGGGTCGTGACTGGCAGCTTAAGGTTCCAGAATACAGGTACCACAGGTGAGATAGAGGTGGGGAAAAAGAGGAAGGGGAGATACTTCCATAGGAAGGAACTGCAGATGCTGGTTTACACCAAAGATAGACACAAAAAGCTGGAGTAACTCAGTGGGTCAGGCAGCATCTCTGGAGAAAGGGAATAGGTGATGTTTCGGGTCGAGACCTTCAGATTTCAGAAGAAGGGGCTCCAACCAAAACATCACCTATTCCTTTCCTCCACAGATGCTGCCTGACCCGCTGAGTTACTCCAGCATTTTGTGCCTATCGAAGGGGAAATACTTTATTAGCCAAAGAAAACCACAGTAATATTCTGAGAGGATATTACTGAGGGATTGTCCAGTGAGGCTATATAGGTCGAGCTGAGAAATAAAAAGGCAAAGATCAGTTTATTGGGAGTGTACTATAGGCCCCAAAAATATTCTACTGGAATTAGAGAAACAAATTTGCTGGGAGATTGCACACTGCTGTAAAAATAACATGGTTGGCGTAGCAGGGAATGCTAACTTTACCAATATGGACTGGGACAGACATAGTACCTCGGGCTTAGACGAGGTGGAACTTGTCAATTCATAGAGTCTAAGAGTGATAGACTGATACAGTATGGAAACAGGCCCTTCGGCCCAACTCGCCCACACCGGCCAACAATGTCCCAGCTACCCTAGTCCCACTTGTCTGTGCTCGGTCCATAACCCGCCAAACCTGTCCTATCCATGCACCTGTCCAACTGTTTCTTAAATGATGGGATAGTCCCAGCCTCAACGACCACCTCTGGCAGCTCGTTCTACACACCCACCACCCTCTGTGTGAAAAAGCTACGCCTCGGATTCCTATTAAATCTTTTTCCCTTCACCTTGGACCCATGTCCTCTAGTCCTCGATTCCCCTACTCTGGGTAAAAGACTCTGTGCATCTGCCCGATCTATTCCTCTCATGATTTTGTATTCCTCTAAAAGATCTCCCCTCATCCTCCTGCGCCCCATGGAATAGAGACCCAGTCTACTCAACCTCTCCCTGTAACTCACACCCTCTAGTCCTGGCAACACCCTCGTAAATATGCTAAGTTTGTTGAGAAGTGTGTTTCTCAGGTTGTATGTCGAAAGCCCTACAAGGGACAGGGCGAAGGTTGACCTACTCTTCGGAAAAAGGGAAGTGCAAGTGGTTGGGATGTCAGCAAGAGAGCACTTTGGGACCAGTGATCACGGTTCCATTAGCTTTACAATAGAAATGGATAAGGCCAGGGGAGTTCACACGTTAATGTTCTACGTTGGGGCAAGGCCATCTTTGATGGTATTAAACAGGAACTTGCAAATTGTTGATCAGAATAGTTTGTTTGCAGGCAAAGGGACATCTGAAAAGTGGGATGCTTGTGAAAGTGAGAGTTCAAGGCACGGTATGCATGTTCCTGCCGGAGAGAAGGGGAGGGCAGACTGGAGCAAGGGAACCTGGAGCCACGGAACCTGGAACCATGAGACAAATTGAGGGTCTGGTCAGGAAAAAGGAGGCATGGGTGAGGTCGAGGCAACTGGGTTCAAGACTGAAGAAGGATCCTGACCCACGACGTCACCATCCTTTTTTCTGCAGCGATGCTGCCTGACCCGCAGAGTTACTCCAGGACTTTGTGACAGTCTTCAGTATAATGAATGAATGAATGAATAGGTTTATTGGCCAAGTATGTACACATACGAGGAATGTGCCTTGGTGCCCCGCTCGCAGGTAACAACACGAACATACAGTAAACAATTAAGAATAAAGCATAAAACATTAAGAATACAACATTACAGTTTAAACATGTGAGTGAAATAAACCAGAGCAAAAAGAGACGACAGACTTTTAGTTATTAAGTAGAGCAACTACTCGCAGAAAAAAAGCTGTTTTGATGTCTGGCTGTGGCTGCTTTG
Source organism: Rhinoraja longicauda (assembly GCF_053455715.1). NCBI lineage: Eukaryota > Metazoa > Chordata > Chondrichthyes > Rajiformes > Arhynchobatidae > Rhinoraja > Rhinoraja longicauda. The sequence goes on from NC_135962.1 coordinate 55,165,038, forward strand.
ACAGTCCGGAGTCGCCTTCCAGAAGGAAGTGCTTCAAAGAGTTTGTGGCCAGGGTGAGAGGGGTCAGAGATGATCTTGCCACCTCACTTCCTGGCCCTTGCAGTGTACAGTTCGTCAATGGGGGGAAGGTTGCAGCCAACAACCTTCTCAGCTGATCGAACAATCCGTTTGCAGCCTCCGAATGAGCAACAAGCTGTTCCAGATGTCAACTTCCAGATGTCAACTCAAATACCACCTCTCTACCAATAACCTGTATGAAACTTTCCAATCCGGATTCCGCTCCAACCACAGTACTGAAACTGCGTTCCTCAAAATCGCCAACGACCTTTTCCTCTCCTCTGACGCTGGCAACCCCAACATCCTCATCCTACTTGACCTCAGCGCCGCCTTTGACACCATAAATCACTCCATTCTCCTCACCCGACTTGAAACCTCCTTTAACATCACCGGCACAGCCCTATCCTGGATCAAATCTTACCTCTCCGACAGGCACCAGTTCCCCCACGTCCTGCAACTCCACACATGCCCAAGCGAAATATGAGGTGCCACTCCTCAAATTTGCGGTGGGCCTCACTATGACACTGGAGGAGGCCCATGACAGAAAGGTCAGACTGGGAGTGGGAGGGGGAGTTGAAGTGCTCAGCCACCAGGAGATCAGGTTGGTTAAGGCGGACTGAGTGAAGGCGTTGAGCGAAACGATCGCCGAGTCTGCGTTTAGTCTCGCCGATGTAGAGAAGTTGCCATCTGGAGTGAGGCCCACTGCAAATTGGAGGAACAGCACCTCATATTTCGCTTGGGCAGCTTACCGCCCAGCAGTATGAACATTGACTTCTCTAACTTCAGATAGCTCCTCTGTCCCTCTCTTCCCCTCCCCCATCCCAGTTCTCCCACTGTCTTCCTGTCTTCGACTACATCCTTTCCTTGACCCGCCCCCTCCCCTGACATCAGTCTGAAGAAGGGTCTTGGCCCGAAAAGTCACCCATTCCTTCTCTCCTGAGATGCTGCCTGACCCGCTGAGTTACTCCAGCATTTTGTGATACCTCATATTAAATGTTGCCAGTGATTCTGCTTCTACCACTCTCCCAGGCATTGCATTCCATATACTCACCACTCTCTGGATGAGAGAGGAGGGGAGGCCTGGAACTGTCAGGTCGAGACAAGGAGAGGCTGGGTCTGTTTTCCCTGAAACAGAGGAGGTAAAGAGTGGGCATGATTGTGGTATGTAAAATTATGCTAGGTAGAGATAGGGGTAGATAGCAGATATATATCCCCCTTATCGGAGGTAGATAAAACTGGAGGACATAGATTTAATATAAGATGCAAGAGATTTGGTGGCGATCTGAGCGGGACCGGCAGCATCTTTGGAGAGAAGGAATTGATGACCTTTCGGGTCGTGGCCCTTCTTCATCTCTCCAGAGATGCTGCCTGTCCTGCTGAGTTACTCCAGTATTTTGTGTCTATCTAAGGAGCTGAAGTTAGCCTGAAGAAGGGTCCTGACCTAGAACGTCACGTATCCCATGTTCTCCAGAGATGTGTAGGAAGGAACTACAGATGGTGGTTTAGGCAGAAGATAGACACAAAGTGCTGGAGTTACTCAGCGGGATAGGCAGCATCTCTGGATAGAAGGAATGGGTGACGTTTTGGGGTCGAGACCCTTCCTCAGACTCATTCTCCAGAGATGCTGCCTGACCTGCTGAGGTGGTCCAGCACTTTGTATCCCACAGTGGATAAGTGTCTCGTTTAATTCCAATGCTAAATTCTAAGCCCCACTTGTAGCCATTTACCAAAACTCCTTCATCTGTTAGGCGTCTCCTTGTAGGATCTGCTCTATTCTCAGATCATTGTTTTGGTTTTCACTTCACTTAGAAATAGCTCGTAAATTTGCAATGTAATTGGGAATGATGCAATGGGAAAGTTGTTCATTCTGAGAATTCTTCGCTTCAGCAAAAGAAAATGTCACCTTTAGAAAGGCTTTTTGTTAGCATGGAACAAGGGCTTGTCGTCATCCAAATACGAAGGTCGTCTAATCACAAGCAAATCTGTTGGTGAAATTGAAAAGCAACTCCTTTTAAGAGATAGTTGTGTTTGTCTATCAAGATCTACAGCTCTCCTTCAAAATCCTTGGGGATTGGAGCGAGTGACTTGGCAAAGGACGCATTCAATATCCGTAGTGAAATCTGGTAATATATAAACCTGGTTAGCTGTCAGTATGACTTTTGCTCAAGAGTCTAAGTGTGTAGCAGAAGATGTTTATTTTTGAGGACCAGCTCCACTGGGCAGAGGAGAGTGTTGGTGGAGGGAAATTGGCTGGTTCTGCGGTCGAGGATATTTTTAATTAAGGACCAGCATCCCTGTGTGGTACCTCAGCTGCACGGAGGCAGAGAGGAGAGCTCTTCAGCGGGTAGTCCATAGAGCTCAGAGGACCATCGGAACACAGCTACCAGCCTTGGAGGGCATCTACAACACACGATGCCTCAGAAAAGCCACCTGCATCCACAAAGACTCTTCACACCCCTGCAACAGTCTGTTCGAACTCCTTCCATCGAGCAGACGATACAAGGCCTTCTACGCCCGCACCTCCAGACTCAGGAACAGCTTCATCCCCAGGGCCATAGCTGCTATGAACCGGTCCTGCTGAGCCGGATGGTCATATCGCACAGTGAACCGGCACAGATCTACTTGCACTTTATTCTGTCTTAAAACTGTTACAATTTGTTTCGTTGGGTTGTTGTTGTATAAATTAATTAAATTATTGCATCGTGTGGGAGGCGCATTCCCAATCTCGTTGTACCCCTGTACAATGACAATAAAGATATATTGTATTGTATTGTATTGTAGGTGGAGGAGAGTGTCTGAAGAAAGGTCTCGACCCGAATCGTCACCCATTCCTTCCCTCCAGAGATGCTGCCTGTCCCCCGCTGTGCTACTCCAGCATTTTGCGCCTCTCTTCTCTCAGCGCGTAGAAACTCAGTGGGGCTTGATAAAGATTATTTGTGACCCTTGATGGAGAATGTTGAAAACGTTCAGCAGGTCAAAGAGTGTCAGACCGTGCTAGGTCTGCTGAGCATTCCCAGCATTTTCTGTTTCCGCTGCAGAATTCCAGCAACAGCAGGATTTTCATTGCAATCTTTCGGGGATCCAAGAGGGTCTCTTTTCACCCAGAGCGTTGTGAGTACCTGGATAGAGCTAGATAGAGCTCTTAAGGATAGCGGAGTCAGGGGGTATGGGGAGAAGGCAGGAACGAGGTACTGATTGAGAATGATCAGCCATGATCACATTGAATGGTGGTGCTGGTTCGAAGGGCCGAATGGTCTACTCCTGCACCTATTGTCTATTGACTACACTCCTTGAGAAGGTGGTAGAAGCAGGGTCGTTGGCAGCATTGAAGACATGTCTAGCAGAGTGTTTGAATCACCTCCCCATTGAAGGCGAAGAACTGCATTGACTATTTGTGACCGAAGGTATCACAAAAAGCTGGGGTAACTCAGTGGGTCAGGCAGCATCTCAGGAGAGAAGGAATGGGTGACGTTTCAGGTCTCAAAACCCGCCTTTCGCTCTGCCTCTCGCAGTGTGATCAGTGTTTTGGGGGAACAGTATGTGTGATGATACCATAAAAATGCAGAATATATCTCATCTATCAATTCACAGATTTGTGTTATTTTTCTTTTAAAATGTTTCTGCAGGTTTCTGCCTACTAAAATGGCGCCGTGACACACTACGGTTTTTAGGGTCGAGTGGTCTTGTCTTGTTCCTTTAGTATCTCTGGGTTGACCCAAGTGGGAAGTGGGAGTGCCAACATGAACACAGGTTGGCAATCTATGGCTTTGCTCTTCTAAAGTCAACAATGGTCTTGCTGACAGCTGGATTGTTGTTCAATCTCCCTGCTATTTATTCACAAAATGCTGGAGTAACACAGCAGGTCAGGCAGCATCTCAGGAGAGAAGGAATGGGCGACATTTTGGGTCGATACCCTTCTTCAGACTGATCCAGTCTGAAGAAGGGTCTCGACCCGAAACGTCGCCCATTCCTTCTCTCCTGAGATGCTGCCTGACCTGCTGAGTTACTCCAGCATTTTGTGAATAAATACCTTCGATTTGTACCAGCATCTGCAGTTATTTTCTTAATCTCCCTGCTACACTCTGTCTCCCTGCTGCACTCCCTGCTTGATCATTATCCACTAGTCAGTCGGTCATTGTCAGGGGTTCTTTATTGACACGTGTATCGAGGCACAGTGAAATTCTTTTTGTTTTGCATACAGTTCAGCAAAGTATTACTACACATGAGCATAATCCTCGATTAAGTACAAAATGTATAGAAATAGTCCACTGAGACATTTTTTCTTGATTAGAACTGGTGTCAAGGGTTGTGGGGAGAAGACAGGAGAATGGGGTTCGGAGGGAGAGATAGAACGGCAGAGTAGACTCAATGGGCTGAATGGCCGAATCCTGCTCATGACCTTATGAATATAGAAGAGGCATCAGGTTTGGCACCCAAGTCCCACGTTGCTTTAAGCGCAGCTGGCCATAAAGGCCTGTTGTCTAGGCAGTGTCGCAGGCTCGGCCTGGCTAAGTGAAGTTACAGGCACCCTCCACTACTCCTCCACCGTTACGTGCCATAGAAACATAGACATAGAAACATAGAAAATAGGTGCAGGAGGAGGTCATTCGGCCCTTCGAGCCAGCACCGCCATTCATTGTGATCATGGCTGATCATCCACAATCAGTAACCCGTGCCTGCCTTCTCCCCGTACTCCTTGGTTCCACTAGCCCCTAGAGCTCTATCTAACTCTCTCTTAAATCCATCCAGTGAATTGGCCTCCGCTGCCCTCTGTGGCAGGGAATTCCACAAATTCACAACTCTCTGGGTGAAAAAGTTTTATCTCACCTGTTTTAAATGGCCTCCCCTTTATTCTTAGACTGTGTGGCCCCTGGTTCTGGACACGTCCAACATTGGGAACAATTTTTCCTGCATTTAGCTTGTCCAGTCCTTTAATAATATTATACGTCTCTATAAGATCCCCTCTCATCCTTCTAAACTCCAGTGAATACAAGCCCAGTCTTTCCTATCTTTCCCCATACGACAGTCCCGCCATCCCAGGGATTAACCTGGTGAACCTACGCTGCACTGCCTCCATAACAAGGACGTCCTTCCTTGCGGCTGCAGGCCTTGTGTGATCAGTCTGCGCAGTCGGTCTCTTGGGGCGGTGCCTGATCCGGTCGAGCCCCGGGATGCTGCAGGTTCACCAGCCGCCGCCTCGGTCTGGATCCTCGCTTCAGCCAGTGAACCCTCGTCCCTCTTTGTGTGTGCGCCAGCGGTGTTCCAAGTGTTCAGACTGAACCTGCGGTCAAAACCGAACCTGGGATCTGTGGTGCCGAGAGGCAGTGGCTCAACTGGCTGTGCCACTGCCACCCCTGGTCTCAGACTAACTCACAGCAGCTTGTCTGAATTTGGATCTGCTGAAAAGAATCAGGGAGTATAGAAACATAGATGACAGAGGTCATAGAGCCATTGACGCGTTCCTGCCTTGTAAAATCTGGGGGTTATTAGTAAGACTTATAGGGGAACAGTGGAGCAAGCAGAACAAAAACAATAGATCAGGCTACTGATGCACCAGGTCTGCTCTCCAAAAGATTGGCGTATTTAATGCCTGGATGTACACCGATCAGCCAAAACATTATGACCACTGACAGGCGAAGTGAATAACATTGATTATCTTGTTCCAATGGCACCTGTCAAGGGGTGGGATATATTAGGCAGCAAGTGAACAGTCAGTTCTTGAAGTTGATGTGTTGGATGCAGGAGAAATGGGCAGGAGTAAAGGCCTGAGCGACTTTGACAAGGGGCCAAATTGTTATGGCCAGAGCATCTCTGAAACGGCAAGGCTTGTGGGGTGCTCCCGGTCAGCAGTGGTGAGTACCTACCGACAGTGGTCCGAGGAGGGACAAACCACAAACCGGCGACAGACAGGGTGTTGGGTGCCCAAGGCTCATCGATGCGCGAGGGCAACGAAGGCTATCCCGTCTGGTCCGAACCAACAGAAGGTCGACTGTGGCACAAGTCACAGAAAATTTGAATAGTGGTCACGGGAGGAATGTGTCACAATACACAGTGCATCGTACCCTGCTGCGTATGGGGCTGCACACGGAGGACCAACAGCATATTAGGCAGGTGGTCATAATGTTGTGGCTCATCAGGTCATAATGTTTTGGCTCATCAGGTCATAATGTTTTGGCTCATCAGGTCATAATGTTTTGGCTCACAAAATGCTGGAGTAACTCAGCAGGTCAGACTGATGAAGAAGGGTCTGGACCCGAAACGTCATCCATTCCTTCTCTCCCGAGATGCTGCCTGACCTGCTGAGTTACTCCAGCATTTTGTGAATAAATACCTTCGATTTGTACCAGCATCTGCAGTTGTTTTCTTATATAATGTTTTGGCTGATCGGCACATGTGGAATAAGTCCTGAAGATTTCTAATTGATGTACTATTAGTCATCTTTTCAAATTGGTTGAGAATAGAGCTTTTATCCACACCCCCGCCCCCTCGACTTTCTGTCTGAAGAAAGTTTCTGACCCGAAACGTCCTTTTTCTCCAGAGATACTGCTTGACCCGCAGCACTTTGTGTTTATCTTAGGTATAAACCAGCGTCCGCAGTTCCTTGCGACACTTAAGTTTCTTTACCTTGTTGCTTTGTCCCCTACTTTGAACCTCTTCTCCATTGTGCCCCCCTGGGCTATCTCTCCGAGCAGGGCTGCCTGTTTTACACACCGTTCTTTTGTTGGGGCACCCGTTAAAAAATTCAACCTAACCTGTTGGATTTTGATTTTCTTCCGATCCATTGTCGCTCTTGCGACAAAATTGATGTTGGCTATGGATTTTCCCGGTAATCAACTGGCCCATTCTTTCTTTATAGACTGCCGGTAATGATGTTCGAATCATTAATCCTCTTGCCTGAGCGCTGTGCATGATCAATGAGTTGGAGTCTGCCTCACGGAAAACAGACCAGAAACCAAATCAAATACCGATGAGTACAACCATCCAGATTATATTCAAGTGCGTTATTAAAACGGGAGAGCAACATGGCGAAAGGCACAACCTGGCAGTCTCCAACTGAAACAGCTTGCAAATCAAATTTGTTCGAAGCTTTATGAGGCTGTTGTCATGTGGAAAAGAATGGCAGCAATTTAAGCACAGCAAGTTCACGCGGACTTTGATAGACAATAGGTGCAGGAGTAGGCCATTCGGCCCTTCAAGCCAGCACCGCCATTCAATGTGATCATGGCTGATCATTCTCAATCAGTACCCCGTTCCTGCTTTCTCCCCATACCCCCTGACTCCACTATCCTTAAGAGCTCTATCTAGCTCTCTCTTGAATGTATTCAGAGAATTGGCCTCCACTGCCCACTGAGGCAGAGAATTCCACAGATTCACAACTCTCTGACTAAAAAAGTTTTTCCTCATCTCTGTTCTAAATGGCCTACCCCTTATTCTTAAACTGTGGCCCCTGGTTCTGGACTCCCCCAACATTGGGAACATGTTTCCTGCCTCTAACATGTCCAACCCCTTAATAATCTTGTGATAATGTGATAATGGTCTGATCAACATGTAGGGCGGCACGGTAGCGCAGCGGTAGAGTTGCTGCTTTACAGCGAATGCAGCGCCGGAGACTCAGGTTCGATCCTGACTACGGGTGCTGCACTGTAAGGAGTTTGTACGTTCTCCCCGTGACCTGCGTGGGTTTTCTCCGAGATCTTCGGTTTCCTCCCACACTCCAAAGACGTACAGGTATGTAGGTTAATTGGCTGGGTAAATGTAAATGTAAAAATTGTCCCTAGTGGGTGTAGGATAGTGTTAATGTACGGGGATCACTGGGCGGCACGGACTTGGAGGGCCGAAAAGGCCTGTTTCCGGCTGTATATATATGATGATATGATGAATATGATCATGGCTGATCATCCAAAATCAGTACCCCGTTCCTGCTTTTCCCTCATATCCCTTGATTCCGTTAGCCCTAGGAGCTCCCTCTTGAAAACATCCAGTGAATTGGCCTCCACTGCCTTCTGTGCCAGAGAATTCCGCAGATTCACAATTCTCTGGGTGAAAAGGTTTTTCCTCATCTCAGTCCTAAATGGCCTACCCCTTATTCTTAAACTGTGTGACTCCCTGGTTCTGGACTCCCCCAACATGGGGAACATTTTTCCTGCATCTAGCGTGTCCAATCCCTGAAGAATTTTATATGTTTCTATAAGATCCCCTCTCATCTTTCGAAATTCCAGTGAATACAAGCCCAGTCGAGGCATTCTTTTGCACCTTCTCCCCATGACCGCGTGGGTTTTCACCGAGATCTTTGCTTTCCTCCCACACTCCAAAGACGTACAGGTTTGTAGGTTAATTGGCTTGGTGTAAATAAATGTAAGTGTCAATGTAAAATTGTCCCTAGTGTGTCAATAGACAATAGACAATAGGTGCAGGAGTAGGCCATTCGGCCCTTCGAGCCAGCACCACCATTCAATGTGATCATGGCTGATCATTCTCAATCAGTACCCCGTTCCTGCCTTCTCCCCATACCCCCTGACTCCGCTATCCTTAAGAGCTCTATCTAGCTCTCTCTTGAATGCATTCAGGGTTGTGTTAATGTGCGGGGATCGCTGGTTGGTGCGGACTTGTCGGGCCGAAGGGCCTGTTTCTCTGAACAAATTCTTAGTGGTGCTTGTGGATCAGAAGCTGGAACAGTGGGCAGTGTGTGGAATCAATGAACCCCACACACCCGTCCATTCAAAACAGCTGGTGGTGGCATATTGAAAAACAAAAATGCTGAAAATTGTATTTGTAGTCCTATTCTTCTTTGCCAGCTTCCCCCTTTCTTCCCACTGGCACCTACCCACCTTCAACGCACTTTCAACGCTTCCCGGGGTTAGCTGTTCAATATTTTGCTTTGTTACGGGAGTGTTTTGAAATAATCTGGTCCCGTGAACCATTGCTGTTCCCCCGGGCTGCCTGGTATCGCCACGACCCACCTGAGTACACGGGGAATAATGACACGCTATTTTAACCAGCGTTCATTTGGCCGGCAGCTGTCCTTCTGAACAATGAAAATCAAATCAAGTCCCCTTGGGCTGCCAGTTGGGTCAGTAAGGCCTTTGTAACAGGTGGGCGGTGGAGGATGATTAAAAGCCTCCTGAAAACTGTATCGGTTGACCCTGCTTGCTCCCTGTAACGCCCGTCCCTGTGTTTGCCACATTCACTGTCTCCTGCTTTGCCCTTCGTCTTTTTTTCTTCTGCACCCGTTTTGTGACATGACACTGTTCCAGGCTGTGACGGTTCACACTGTGTGTCCTCCCCACGCAACTCTGTTGACCTGTGGCCGCTGAACATCGCCACTGGCTCCCGAACAAGGGAGGCGGGACAGGCATGTGGCATTCATCATTGTTAGCAGCGAGCACAAGCTCCCTCCTAGCCTGACCTTGCTCGTTACTGCTGCACAACGGACGCGCCCTTGCAAACGCGCGGGGCGACGGTGCAATCGTGGCGTTTATATTTAATTCCAGCGCTACCAAAGGGTGGGTGGGTGAGCAGTGTGTTTTAAACCCCTTACCTGTAATTAATAATCATTAAGGTATTACATCGTGTTATTACCTGACCTGTGAAGATGGAGTGAGGGGGGCCTTGATGTTCTCACTGCGTTTTAATCACCATCTACTGATGACAGGAACAGATCGGGTAGATGCACAGAATCTCTTGCCCATAGTAGGGGAACCGAGGACCAGAGGACATAGGTTGAAGGTGAAGGGGAAAAGATTTAATAGGAACATGAGGGGTAACTTTTTCACACAAAGGGTGGTGGGTGTATGGAACAATGGACAATAGACAATAGGTGCAGGAGGAGGCCATTCAGGCCTTCGAGCCAGCACCGCCATTCAATGTGATCATGGCTGATCATTCATGGCTGAACGAGCTGCCAGAGGTGGTAGTCGAGACTGGGACTATCCCAACGTTTAAGAAACAGTTAGACAGGTACATGGACACACACGTTTGGAGGGAGGTGGACCAAGCGCGGGCAGGTGGGACTAGTGTAGTTGGGACATGTTGGCCGGTGTGGGTAAGTTGGGCCGAAGGTTCGGTTTCCACACTGAATCACTCCATGGCTCTGGGACTCTACTCGCCATTCATGGGATTGTCTCACTCCGGTTGCAGGGAACAAACATCCCGGGGGGGCATCAGCTTGCTTCTGTTCACTTGCATCCTAGTCAAGAGTCAAGAATAGTTGATGGTCGTATGTCCCGAAAGGGAACAATGAAATTAACTGTATCTCGGCACACACGACAACTAAACTGATTAACTAGCTTGCAGTAGCACAACAGATACAGTATGTAAACATAGTACTCACCACATGCACACACCACAACAAATCCATGGTGGCGCAGCGGTAGAGTTGCTGTCTCACAGCGAATGCAGCGCCGGAGACCCGGGTTCGATCCCGACTGCGGTCGCTGTCTTTACGGAGTTTGTACGTTCTCCCCGTGACCTGCGTGGGTTTTCTCCGAGATCTTCGGTTACCTCCCACACTCCAAAGACGTACAGGTTTGTAGGTTAATTGGCTTGGTAAAATGTAAAAATTGTCCCTAGTGGGTGTAGGATAGTGTTAGTGTGCGGGGATCGCTGGGCGGCGCGGACCCGGTGTGCCGAAGGGCTGTTTCCGCACTGGATCTCTAAACTAAACTAAACTGAACTAATCTAAACATATGTTCAGTATTGAAATTTCTATGTTGTTTATTTTGGTGTATAGTCATGGGATTGTGTGTGTGTGCATATATATATATGTGTGTATATATATATATTTATTCACAAAATGCTGGAGTAACTCAGCAGTTCAGGCAGCATCTCGGGAGAAGGAATGGGTGATGTTTCGGGTCTGGATTTGTGAGCTCCCAAACACTCCAACCTCCACAGCATTGCCCGACAACCTGAAAACCCTCACCAGCCCCCTTTCCTTCCCTGGGGAGAGAGCGAATGAAATAGTGTTCTCAGGTTGATGACCTTTGTTTTCAGAACTCGTTGATCAAAACTGCTCGACATGAAGTTTGTCCATTATTACAAGTACCTGGGTCAGCAAGTACCTGACCTCAAGCATCACCCGTCCATGTTCTCCAGGGGTGCTGCCTGACCGCTGAGCCACTCCAGCACTTTGTGTCCTTTTGTGCAACAGCATCTGCAGTTCCTTCTTCCTTCACCTTGGGTGGTTGTCGTTTTACTTTCTTGACACTGAATTTTACTGAGGTTAATGGAACCGAGTTTCAGACGCAGAATGGAGACGCAAGCACCTGCAGATGCTGGAATCTTGGGCCAAAGCACAAAGTGCTGGAGCAGTACTTGTGGAGGAAATTGGACAACCGACATTTTGGGACGGGACCCTTCTTCAGAAGCAGAGTATAGTTTGTGAATGCTGCTGTAATGGACACTATAAGCTGTCGAGGTGACCTGGGATGATTAAGTCATTAGTCATCAAAGAGTTATAGAGTGACACAGTGTCGAAAGAGGCCATTCGGCCCATCTTGCCCACACCGGCCAACATTGTCCCAGCTACACTGGTCCCACCTGCCCGCTTCTGGTCCATATCCTTCCAAACCTGTCCTGTCCATGTACCTGTCTATCTGCTTCTTAAACGTTGGGATAGTCCCAGCCTCAACTACCTCCTCTGGCAGCTCTTTCCACACACAAAAGTGACCCCTCAGATTCCTATTAAATCTTTTCCCCTTTACCTTAAACCGATGTCCTTTGGTCCTCGATTCACCTACTCTGGGCAAGAGTAGGTGAGCATTTAATGTTGATCATTTTGATGAAAGTTCGTTAACCTGAAACACCATTCTCTATAGTTGCATTTTGAACAGCTGGATAACTGCAGAACCATATTTCCATAGTTCCAGACAATGTAGAACATGGAACAGTGCAGAACAGGCCCTCTCACCCACAGTGTCCGTGCCAAACATGATGTAAAGTTAAACTAATCTCCGCTTGCATATGATTCATGTTCATAAGTCATAGGAGCAGAATTAGGCCATTTGGGCCATCGAGTCTACTCCTCCATTCAATCGTAGCTGATCTATCTTTCCCTCTCAACCCCAATCTCCTACTTTCTCCACAGAACCGTTGATTCATTTCTACCCATTTCTGCTGATCTGTCCATCATAGAGCAGTCCCATTACCCACCTAACCATTGTTCTCCCCCCTCCTCTCCTCTCCATCCCCTCTCCTCTGCCCCCCCCCCTCGCCTCTCCTCTCCCCCCCCCCACTTCCCCCAACAATTCTCTGCACATTCTACCACTCACTAGAGGAAGTTTATAATTTTAGATTTTAGATTTTTTAGATTTAGAGATACAGCACGGAAACAGGCTCTTCGGCCCACCGGGTCCGCGCCGCCCAGCGATCTCCGCACATTAACACTATCCTACACCCTAGGGACAATTTTTTTACAACATTTTGCCCAGCCAATTAACCTACATACCTGTACGTCTTTGGTGTGTGGGAGGAAACCGAAGATCTCGGAGAAAACGCACGCAGGTCACGGGGAGAACGTACAAACTCCGTACAGACGGTGCCCGTAGTCAGGATCGAACCTGAGTCTCCGGCGCTGCATTCGTTGTAAGGCAGCAACTCTACCGCTGTGCCACCGTGCTGCCAATTAAGTAATTGTAATGGCCAATTAAGGTATCAGACAGCACGGATTTGGCATGTGGGAGGAAACCAGAGCACCTGGAGGCAATCCCATATGTCACTGGGAGAACATGCAAACTCCACTCAGATGGCATTGGAGGCTGGGGTTGAGCTTGGATCGCTGGAGCTATCAGGCAGCGGCTCTGCCAACTGTGCCCTGAACTCCCTGGATATCTCAGATTTCTGTCAAATTTAATGTAGTTTTAGTTTAGTTTAGAGACACTGTGCGGAAACAGTCCCCTCCTCCCACTGAGTCCGCACCGACTAGCGATCCCCGCACACTAGCACTATCCTACACACATACAAGGGACAATTTTACATTTACACCAAGCCAGTGAACCTTTGGAGTGCGGGAGGAAACTGGAGATCTCGGAGAAAGTCCACGCAGGTCATGGGGAGAACGTACAAAGTCCGTACATACAGAGCCCGTAGTCGGGATTGAACCCGGGTCTCTGGCAACTCTACTGCTACGCCACTGTGATGCCCAAATGTGGTATCTTTTTTTTCCTGTTGAACAAATCCAAGCCATTCCCTGTAGTCTTTTTTTTGTTTTGTTTGATCTCCGAGGCAGAAACTAGAACAGTCAAATGTTTTTAGATTTGTTTAGAGATACAGCGCGGAAACAGGCCCTTCGGCCCACCGAGTCCGCGCCGCCCAGCGATCCCCGCACACTAACACTAACACTATCCTACACCCACTAGGGACAATTTTTACATTTACCCAGTCAATTAACCTACAAACCTGCACGTCTTTGGAGTGTGGGAGGAAACCGAAGATCTTGGAGAAAACCCACGCAGGTCACGGGGAGAACGTACAAACTCCGTACAGACGGCGCCCGTAGTCAGGATCGAACCCGAGTCTCCGGCGCTGCATTCGCTGTAAGGCAGCAACTCTACCGCTGCGCCACCGTGTTTTCCTTGTTCCCCGGGGTTTTACATTGCATTTGTTGATGAATCCACTTTCGGTCTTATTGACAAAGGGAATCAGAGGAGTTGGTTAAAGTTTGAACTTGACAGATGTTCTTTAGAAGCTTTGAAGCACCATATGTGAAACGAATGGGCTAAACGTCAGGGATGAATCACCTGCCGAGGTTGGGCAGCTTGGTGCAGTTTGAGGGGATCTGACCCATCCCATCAAAGTCAATGTCAGAAGAGAACCTTTAAACTGCCCCCAGTCCCCAGCACCCCTGCCTCTATTGCCGGGAGCCCTGTAACTATTCACTCGAAACAGAAAATATGCTGGAAATGAGCAGCAGCTTGGCATTCATCATCTAGAAAAACAGCAAGTCACAAATCGGTGGCATGGCAGCGCAGTGGTAAACATAGAAACATAGATGCAGGAGCAGGCCATTCGGCCCTTCGAGCCAGCACCATTCAATGCGATCATGTCTGATCATCTAAAATCAGTACCCTGTTCCTGTTGTTTTCCCCCATATCCCTTGATTCCTTTAGTCCTAAGAGCTAAATCTGAAAACATCCAGAGAATTACCCTCCACTGCCTTCTGTGGCAGAGAATTCCACAGATTCACAACTCTCTGGGTGAAAAGGTTTCTCTGGCCAATATTGCTTCCTCTGGCCAATATATATGCCTCTTCCTTGGATTTAACACTATCCTTGATTTCCCTCTTTAACCACCTTCCCCATTTAATTTTTTCGCCAGACAGGGAAGAACAATTTTTGGAGTTCATCCATGCGGTCTTTAAATCTTTGCCATTGCATCTCCACCGTCAACCCTTTAAGTATAATTTGCCAGTCTATCCTAGCCAATTCCCATCTCATACCTCCAAAGTCTCCTTTCTTTAAGTTCAGGACCCTGGTCTCTGAATTAACCACGTCACTCTCCATCCTAATGCAGAATTCCACCATATTATGGGTCACTGTTGCCCAAGGAGCTTTGCACAACAAGATCGCTAACTAATCCTTCCTGACTGCACAATATCCAGTCTAGGATGGCCTGTCCTCTTGTCGGTTCTTCTACATAAAACCATCCCGTATACATTCCAGCAAATCCTCCTCATAAGCACTGCTACAATTTGGTTGGCCTAATCTATATGTAGATTAAAGACACCCATGATAACCCCTGTAGCTTTGCTACACACATCCCTAATTTCCTGCTTGATGCTATTCCCACCCTGCTGTTTGGTGGTCTGTATACCACTCCAACAAGCGTTTTCTGCCCTTGGCTATTCCGCAGTTCTACCCATACCATTTCAACAGCTTCCAAGCTAATGTCTCTCCTTGCTACTGCATTAATCTCCTCTTTAACCAGCAATGCCACCCCACCTCCTCTTCCTTTCTGTTGATCCTTCCTGAATATTGAATACCCCTGCGTGTTCAGCTCCCAGCCTTGGTCACCCTGGAGCCATGTCTCCATAATTCCAACTATATCATATCCCTTAACTGCTAACTGCACATTCAATTCATCCACCTTATTACGGATACTTTGTGCATTAAGGCACAAAGCTTTCAGGTGTGTTTCTCTTATCTCTCTTCCACCTTTTGCTTCTGTCCTCCTTTTATGGCCCTCTGTCTCCTTGCATTGGTTCCCATCCCCCTGCTCTGTTAGTTTAAACGTGACCTTTCCTACACTCTCTTTCCCGTTAGCTGCACGGAAACACGTGCACGTTGTTGACTCCACCCTGCTACTGTTTAGTTTAAACCCACCCGTGTAGCACTAGCAAACCTGCCTGCCAGATTGTCGGTCCCCTCCACTTAAGGTGCAACCCGTCCCTTTTGTACAGGTCACCCCTGCCCCGGAAGAGATCCCAGTGATCTAGAAATCTAAATACCTGCTCCCCTGCACTAACTCCTCAACCACACATTCAGATCCCTGATCTCCCTGTTCCTGCCCTCACTAGCACGAGGTACTGGAAGCAATCAGAGATAATGGGGAGAAGGCAGGAACGGGGTACTGATTGGGAATGATCAGCCATGATCACATTGAATGGCGGTGCTGGCTCGAAGGGCCGAATGGCCTCCTCCTGCACCTATTGTCTATTGTCTATTGTCTATAACCACCCTAGAAGTCCTGCTTATCAGCCTCCTGCCTCGTTCTCTCTACTCACGTTGCAGAACCTCCATCCTCTTCTTACCCACGTCAGTTGTGCCAACATGCACAACTACTTCCGGCTGCTCGCCTTCCCTCTCGAGGATGTTCTGAAGTCGGTCTGAGACATCTTGGACCCTGGCACCAGGGAGGCAACACGCCGTCCTCGAGTCTCGCCTCTCTCCATGGAATCTCCTGTCCGCACCTCGGACAACGGAGTCACCCACCACGATGGCTCTGCCCGACGTCGGTCAATAGACAATAGACAATAGGTGCAGGAGGAGGCCATTCGGCCCTTCGAGCCAGCACCGCCATTCAATGTGATCATGGCTGATCATTCTCAATCAGTACCCCGTTCCTGCCTTCTCCCCATACCCCCTGACTCCGCTATCCTTAAGAGCTCTATCTAGCTCTCTCTTGAATGCATTCAGAGAATTGGCCTCTGAGGCAGAGAATTCCACAGATTTACAACTCTCTGACTGAAATTTTTTTTCCTCATCTCCGTTCTAAATGGACTACCCCTTATTCTTAAACTGTGGCCCCTTGTTCTGGATTCCCCCAACATTGGGAACATGTTTCCTACCTCTAACGTGTCCAACCCCTTAATAATCTTATACGTTTCGATAAGATCTCCTCTCATCCTTCTAGATTCCAGTGTATACAAGCCTAGCCGGTCGAGCCTCAGCGCAAGGATTCCAGTCACAGACCTGTCCGCCCCTCGGACTAGGAACGCTGTCTGCCCCGACAGCTCCCAAGAGGGTGTACCTGTTCGCAAGAGGCACCTCCACCTGAGGTCTTGCACTCGCTTCATCCCCTTCCTTTCTGTCTCTAACTGTTGCAGCTCATGCACTCTTGGAGAGCTGACCTGACTGTAGGCCCTGTCCAGGAAGCTATCGTCTTCCCGCATGGACCGCAGGTCATCCGGCTGCTGCTCCAGTTCCATAACTCGGTCCTTGAGGAGCTGCATCTGGACACAGTCCCCACAGGTGAAGTGGTCAGTGACACCAGCATGCCCCTGACTTCCCACATCCTGCAACAAACGCATGTCAAAAACAATCCTGCCATCACTGCAATAAGTTTAAATATTTATATTAAACTAGACCAAGTGGACCTGTTGGGCCCAAACCTCTCCTGCATTGGTGCAGCACCCTCTCCTCTCTCCTCTCCCCTCCCCCCCCCCAACCCCTACCCCCCTCCCCCCTTCCCTCCCTCCCTCTCTCTCTCTCTCTCTCTCTCTCTCTCTCTCTCTCTCTCTCTCTCTCTCTCTCTCTCTCTCTCTCTCTCTCTCTCTCTCTCTCTCTCTCTCTCTCCCTCCCTCCCTCCCTCCCTCCCTCCCACCCTCCCTCCCTCCCTCCCTCCCTCCCCTCCCTCCTCCCCCTCCCCCTCTCCTCCACCGTCCCTCCCCCTCCCCTCCCCCATCCCCCCCCCACTTCATCCCCCTCATCCCCCCATATCCTCCCCCTCCCTCCACCCCCCACCTCCCTCCACCCCCCACCCTCCCTCCCTCCCCCCCTCCCTCCCTAGGAGATAGATTTAAACTTTAAAATGTGAATAACTTAAAAAATATAACACCGATTTCAATGAAACCTCTTCCATTAGCACCAAAGAGACGACGGTGAGTAAGGTTGGCCGAAAATTGTAGCGCTATCGTGTACCGTTTTGGCTGTAGTTCAGGAACAAACAGACAAACAAACGAGGGTTTTAGTATATAGATTATATTGGACACAGTAATGTAGTGGATGGAGAGATACGGATCACGAACAGGCATCCAACATCATGGGCGGGAAGGGCCTGTTCTTCAGCTAAACTTTTTGTACGTTCTATTAAATATGTAAAATGTTTCAAAACAATGGAAATGCCGGTGACTACAGCAGCCCGGCTCTTTTCAAGCACTTTCTGAGTGCTTTATGATACTGAGTTATTACGGGTGAAGACCTCTTCTGAATGCCGTTTAGACCTTTTTGCATGAACCTCA
Organism: Rhinoraja longicauda; assembly: GCF_053455715.1. Taxonomy (NCBI): domain Eukaryota; kingdom Metazoa; phylum Chordata; class Chondrichthyes; order Rajiformes; family Arhynchobatidae; genus Rhinoraja; species Rhinoraja longicauda. The sequence goes on from NC_135962.1 coordinate 55,182,769, forward strand.
TTTAAGGTAAGATAGTACGAATGCAAAAATAAATCATCAATTCTGTCGTCGAGATAAAAAGCCTGAACTTCCTTTCATTTGCAAGGCATTCTCGTTTGAAGAACAAATGGATTTTTTTCTCTCAATGTCAAGCAATCAGGATATTAATAATTTTGAGCACTTAAGTATATAAAGCGTGAATGACAGTCTCCTGGCTGCACGTTAGCTCTTCGCCATAGCCAAAGTCGTTATAAATGCCTGAGATGATTCTGAAAATCCAACTCCATTAGCATTTCAAAATCACAAGGTAATAGCTGGCACAATTAACCTTTTCATTTTTAAATACAAATTAGCCTGTTTTATTTTAAACTTTTAAATCCCTTTCTGCTCGTTTCCCAGGAGATCAATGTTTCTGGGAGGGGGGGAGAAACGACGTGCCACAGTTTAAGAATAAGGGGTAGGCCATTTGGAAACGGAGATGAGGAAAACCTTTTTCAGTCAGAAAGTTGTGAATCTGTGGAATGCTCTGCCTCAGAAGGCAGTGGAGGCCGATTCTCTGAATGCATTCAAGAGAGAGCTAGATAGAGCTCTTAAGGATAGCGGAGTCAGGGGGTATCGGGAGATGGCAGGAACAGGGTACTGATTGAGAATGATCAGCCATGATCACATTGAATGGCGGTGCTGGCTCGAAGGGCCGAATGGCCTCCTCCTGCACCTATTGTCTATTGTCTACTGCCCCCGGTGTGCAGGATGGTGCTAGCGTGCAGGGCGATTGTTGGGCGGCGCGGATTCGGTGGGTCGAAGGGCCCGTTTCCGACAAATCTGCACATATTTTGGGATGTGGAAGGAAACGGGAGCACCCGGAGAAACCCCACGCAGGTCACAGGGAGAACGTGCAAACTTCCGCACAGACAGCACCCGCAGTCAGGATCAAACCCTGGTCTCTGGCGCTGTAAGGCAGCAGCTCTACCGCTGCGCCACCGTGCCGCCCTTTCTGACAGTCCCAAGCCCCGTCAGTTCTCTTCACAGCTTCAAATCCAGAGCAGCGAGGAGAGGCGATGACCCGGGTCAGAGTTGGACAACGAGCGGAGATGCTGGTTTAAACCATAGACACAAACAGCTGGAGTAACTCAGCGGGAAAGGGCAGCATCTCTGGAGAGAAGGAATGGGCGACGTTTCGGGTCAGGAGGGTCTCGACCTGAAACGTCACCCGTTCCTTCTCTCCAGAGATGAGGCCCGTCCCGCTGAGTTACTCCAGCACTCTGTGTCTGTCCACGGTGGTGAACGGGTGCAGTCTGTGTGGAGAGTGAAAGGCAACAGTGTTCCACACAGGGACTCTGTAAGCAAGAGCTCTCACTGTTACGAAACGTTGAACACTGGCTCAAATAAAGATTTATCTCTCACGCTGCCTCACAAGACAGCTCTGGGCTGGGGAGGCGGGAGGATGGGGGGTGGGGGGTGGGGGGGGGGGGAGGGTGGGGGGTGGGGGGGGGGGGGAGGGTGGGGGGGAGGGTGGGGGTTGGGGGGGGGGGGAGGGTGGGGGGGGAGGGTGGGGGGGGTGGATCTCTGCAGCTTTTGCCTGTCCAACTCTGCTATTAGGATTCTGCTGCTCCACCAGATGCCATTATACTGATATCATGTGATTATTCCAGTGACCTGCTGCCTATTGTGGCTTGGTTAGCTTATCTCCGCTGCACACTGAGTGCGGATGAAATATCAGCCCATTCAGCCGGGGCTGCTTTCTGCTGCTTAGATGGTTTTTAGTTGGCTCAATGCTCGGGAGCTGAGCAAACACTCAAATTCAACCACAGTCTCGATTAGTTTTGTTGATTATTGTCACGAGAGCTACACGGAGAGATTGGGCAGGCTAGGACTTTATTCGGGAAGGTGAGGGGTGACGTGAAAATGTATAAAATCATGATGGGAATAGGCAGGGTCTTCTTATCGAGTCCCCAACGCAGGATTAGAAGTTGTTCAGCCAGAGCTGAACACGCTTCTCGGCGACTGCGTACAATGGCGTCTTGTGCTTCTTGTGCGTGGTGGCGGAAAGATTGGTGGAAGCAGGGCCGCGACGTGAACGCTCTTTCCTTGACTCCAATAGACGGGGGTAACTGCGCAGAGTCTTTTGCCCGGAGCTCAGAGATGCTACCTGACCCGCTGAGTTACTCCAGCATCTTGTGTCTTCGCACATTCTCCCTTTGACCGCGTGGGGTTTCTCCGGGTGCTCCGGTTTCTGTCCACATCCCAAATCTTAAGGGCAGCACGGTGGCGCAGCGACGAGTTGCTGCCTTACGGCGCTTGCAGTCCCAGAGACCCGGGTCCGATCCCGACCGCGGGAGCTGCCTGTACGGAGTTTGTACGTTCTCCCCGAAATCTCGGTTTCCTCCCACATTCCAAAGAAATACAGATTTGTAGGTTGTGTAAGAAAATAACTGCAGATGCTGGTACAAATCGAAGGTATTTATTCACAAAATGCTGGAGTAACTCAGCAGGTCAGGCAGCATCTCAGGAGAGAAGGAATGGGTGACGTTTCGGGGGAGTCCAGAACAAGGGGCCACAGTTTAAGAATAAGGGGTAGGCCATTTAGAACTGAGATGAGGAAAAACTTTTTCAGTCAGAGAGTTGTGAATCTGTGGAATTCTCTACCTCAGAAGGCAGTGGAGGCCAATTCCCTGAATGCATTCAAGAGATAGATAGATAGAGCTCTTAAGGATAGCGGAGTCAGGGGGTATGGGGAGAAGGCAGGAACGGGGTACTGATTGTGAATGATCAGCCATGATCACATTGAATTGCGGTGCTGGCTCAAAGGGCCGAATGGCCTCCTCCTGCCCCTATTGTCTGTTGATGTGTAGGAATCGCCGGTCGGCGCGGACTCTGGTGGGCCGAAGGGCCTGTTTTCCCGCGCTGTGTCTCCAAACCAAACTAAACTAAAAACTAAACAGGATAGGGGAAATCGAGAACCAGAGGACAAAGGTTGAAGGCTCTCCGCTGGATCGTGAACTGACTTGTGCTCCAAAGTGTCTCGATCAAAGGCTGACAAGCTCAGTGAGGAGCTCGGATCAACGACATGCAGTAAAGACCAAGAGCGGTGAACATTTCCCCTAGTCACACTCTGCCATTCAATGAGACATGACAGTAGACAATAGACAATAGACAATTGGTGCAGGAGTAGGCCATTCGGCCCTTCGAGCCAGCACCTCAATATAGGAGAGACGCTGTGAAAACCAGGCTGGTTGCATTTGCCTGGAAGGGGGAGGGAGGGAGGGAGGTCAAAGTTATATTTACTGTTATCTTTGTGTGCAATGATTTATTCTCAGCACGAGGAAGAGATGATGAGAATTGCTATTCAAGTTGCCAGTGCCCCGACCGCCAGGAAGAGCTGTTCCTGTAGGCTCGGTCCGGATGGTATATCTTCACGTTTCCGGGCACTGGGGACTGAAGGGAATACATGTTACAACTGCCGCAAGGTTAATTAAGGTCTCGCAAAGCAATTTGTAAAGAAAATTCTGCAGTAAATCAAAGCGCCTACAATTACAAATGATACGAGGGTCTCGCTCGCCACGGTGGATGTTGGTCAACAAGCCCCCGGGACTGCTGTCCGTCACAATGAACGATCGTTCTGGAGATTGCAAATTGCTGCAAGAGCCTGGTTTTGCCAAGGAGTTTCCAGTTTCGGGTCTGCTTGAGTGTAAAGTTGGAACCTCGGCGATCTGAGAACCACCCCCAAGACCCATATAACACTTCATCCGAAGAAGTAATCCCGACCCCGAAACATCACCTTCACCTTTTCTCCAGAGATGCTGCCTGCCACTATGTGGGGCTCCTCCAGGTGCCCAGGTTTCCTCTCACATCCTAAATACGTGCAGGTTTGTAGGTTAAAATAAGAAGATAACTGCAGATGCTGGTACAAATCGAAGGTATTGAAGAAGGGTCTCGACCCGAAACGTCACCCATTCCTTCTCTCCTGAGATGCTGCCTGACCTGCTGAGTTACTCCAGCATTTTGTGAATAAATACCAGGTTTGTAGGTTAGTTGACTACCGTAAAATTGCCCCTGATGTGCAGGGAGTGGATGATTAAGTGGGATAGCTAACGTGTAGAGTGTGAATGGCTGAATAATGGTCAGCGTGGACTCAATGGGCCAAAGGGCTTTTTTTTCCCAAACTAAACAAAACCATATGCCTTCTTTATCACTTTATTTACTTATGTTGTGACTTTCAGTTTGGAGATACAGTGCGGAGGCAGGCCCTTCGACCCACCTGGTCGGCGCCGACCAGCGATTCCCACACGCTAACACTATCCTACACACATTCGGGACAATTTTTACATTTACCAAGCCAATTAACCTACGTACCTGCACGCCTTTGGAGTGTGGGAGGAAACCGAAGATCTCGGCGAAAACCCACGCAGGTCACGGGGAGAACGTACAAACTCCGTACAGACGGCGCCCGTGGTCGGGATCAAACCCGGGTCTCCGGGCGCTGCATTCGCTGTAAGGCAGCAACTCTACCGCTGCGCCACCGTTATGGACTTGGTCCCCAAGATCCCTCTGCTCTTCAATGCTATGAAGAGTTCTGCCATTAACTGTATACTAGTACTTTCCCCAGGCAATGTATAACAATTCTCACTTACCCTTGCTGAACTCCATCTCCCATTTCCCTGCCCATGTTTTAAACTAGTCTATATCTTGCTGTATCCTTTCACAAACTTCATTGATTGCAACTACACCAATTTTGATGTCGTCTCCAAGCTTATTATAGACAATAGACAATAGACAATAGGTGCAGGAGAAGGCCATTCGGCCCTTCGAGCCAGCACCGCCATTCAATGTGATCATGGCTGATCATTTTCAATCAGTACCCCATTCCTGCCTTCTCCCCATACCCCCTGACTCCGCTATCCTTAAGAGCTCCATCTAGCTCTCTCTTGAATGCATTCAGAGAATTGGCCTCCACTGCCTTCTGAGGCAGAGAATTCCACAGATTTACAACTCTCTGACTGAATGTTTTTTTCCTCACCCATCTACATTTCTGTCCAATTCACATATATATTACACAGAACAGAGGTCCCAGCACAGATCCCTGCAGAACGCCACTGATCACAGACCGATGCCACAATCACCCTTTCGGGTATTGTGTTCATTTTTGCTCTCCCTGCTGTAGGAAAGATGCTGGAAAGAGTGGAGAGAAGAGTTATAAGGATGTCGCCAGGACTCGAGAGCTTGAGCTACATGGAGAGGTTGGGCGGGCCAGGCCTTTATTCCTTGGAGGGTAAAAAAGGCTGAGGGGTGATATAGAGGCGTGTAAAATTATGAGTGGAATAGACGCGGTGAATACATTGTCTTTTTTCCCAAAGGTAGGAGAATCAAGAACTTGACGGCATAGATTTAAGGTGCGAGGGGAAAGGTTTGCTAGAAATCTGAGAGGCCATTTTTTTTCACTCAAAAGACAGTGGGTATATGGCACGAGATGGAGTACGTAGTTGAAGCAGGTACAATAACAACGTTTAGGCATTTGGACTGGTAAATGGATCTGAAAGGTTTAGCGGGATGTGGGCAAATGGGACTGGAGTAGATGGGGGCATCTTGGTCAGCACGGACGAGTTGGATCCGTGCTGTAATACTCGATGGATCCACGTCTCTTCAAAGTTGATTGGTGTTTTTCTTAGGAAAAAGTTGTGGGGTTTAGTTTGTAATCCGAGGTTAAACCTTGCTCATGCGCAAGGACGTGCTACAATCTCCAGGTGATTTAGAAGGCCCCTTTAGAGATTGACTCCACGTGACCTACATAGGTGGTGTGATGGACATGAACTGGCTTAATGCCTCTTCAATCACATTGACTGCAGCATCTTGTCCCCATCAACGTCAGTGGTAAATAGACCACTGTTGGCTCACAGCTATCAGCCTAGTTACGGTTAATAGTTAAAAGGGAGCTATCTGTAGGTTCTGGCCAACATACACTGATGAGCCAAAACATTATGACCGGTCTGCGGCTGCACAGCCCCATACGCAGCAGGGTGCGATGCACTGTGTATTGTGACACATTCCTCCCGTGACCACCATTAAAAAATTTCCGTGACTTGTGCCACAGTCAACCTTCTATCGGTTCGGACCAGATGGGATAGCCTTCGTTGCCCTCGCGCATCGGTGAGCCTTGGGCGCCCAACGCCCTTGTGGCTTGTCCCTCCTCGGACCACTGTCGGTAGGTACTCACCACTGCTGACCGGGAGCACCCCACAAGCCTTGCCGTTTCAGAGATGCTCTGACCCAGTCGTCTGGCCCTAACAATTTGGCCCTTGTCAAAGTCGCTCAAGTCTTTACTCCTGCCCATTTCTCCTGCATCCAACACATCAACTTCAAGAACTGACTGTTCACTTGCTGCCGAATATATCCCACCCCTTGACAGATGCCGTTGTAACAAGATAATCAATGTTATTCATTTCACCTGTCAGTGGTCATAGTGTTTTGGCTGACCGGTGTATAGTATGCTTGCCTTCATTGATTGGGGCATTAAGTATAAGGGTCAGGAGGCCATGCTGCAGCTCCATAAGACTTTGGTTAGGTCTAATTTGGAGTATTACCTACAGTTGTGGTCGGTCCATTGCAGAAAGGATGCAGAGGCTTTGAGAGGATGCAGGAGAGGTTTACCACAATGCTGCCCAGATTAGAAGGTCTGAGCTACAAGGAGAGGTTGGGTAGAGTTGGATTTTTCTTTCTCTGGAACGTCAAAGGTTGAGGGAAGACCCAATGGGGGGGGGGGGGGGGCATGACTTTAAAGTGAGAGGTGCAAAGTTCAGTGGGGATATGCAGGGCAAGTTTTTTTATACATATAATATAGAACAGTCTTCTTCTTCTGTCATATGTCTTTTAGACCTGCAGCTCCGTTGAGGTGAGCCAGGCCAACGTGTCATCGTGTCAATTGCTATTGAGGGCGTGCAGCGTAGGTTTACTAGGTTAATTCCCGGAATGGCGGGACTATCATATGTTGAAAGACTGGAGCGACTAGGCTTGTATACACTGGAATTTAGAAGCATGAGAGGAGATCTTATCGAAGCGTATAAGATTATTAAGGGGTTGGACACGTTAGAGGCGGGAAACATGTTCCTAATGTTGGGGGAGTCCAGAACAAAGGGGCCCACAGTGTAAGAATAAGGGGTAGGCCATTTAGAACTGAGATGAGGAAAAACTTTTTCAGTTAGAGAGTTGTGAATCTGTGGAATTCTCTGCCTCAGAAGGCAGTGGAGGCCAATTCTCTGAATGCATTCAAGAGAGAGAGCTAGATAGAGTTAAGGATAGCGGAGTCAGGGGGTATGGGGAGAAGGCAGGAACGGGGTACTGATTGAGAATGATCAGCCATGATCACATTGAATGGTGGTGCTGGCTCAAAGGGCCGAATGGCCTACTCCGGCACCTATTGTCTATTGTCTATTGTCCAGGTCAATCAGAGCTCGTTCACCATTCGGTGGCTGGTATTTGGGGCAACTGGTGACTACGTGGCAATCTGTTGGATGACGTTGAGCTTGGCGGGTGGTAAGGCCTTCAACGTTGAGCTGCGGTAGCGCTAAACCTCGACAGTTGGCGGCATTTGACGGTGCCGCCTGGCCTGGGGAGGCGTGGCGTTTTGCGGTCTGCAGACGTGGCAAAGACATTAGTTTTGCTTTAAGGGCTTCTGAGCGTGTAAGGTACTCGTGGGGGAGGCCGCGTAGAGGCTGTTTTTGTCTTCCCATATAGAGCAGTGAGTGCGTGGAATATGCTGCTGGGGGTGGTTGTGGAGGTGCATACATGGGTGGCGTTTTGCATGAATGTGCAGGAGGTAGAGGGATATGGAGCATGCGCCGGCAGATGAGATGAGTTTATTTTAACATCATGTCCGGCACGGACAATGTGGACTGTCGGGCCCGTTCCCCTGCTGTGTTGTTCTATGTTCACAAAGTCGTAAGTGATAGGAGCAGAATTGGGCCATTTGGCCCATCAAGTCTACTCTGCCATTCAATCGCGGTCGATCTATCTCCCCCCCCCTCAACCCCATTCTGCTGCCTGCCCCCTATAATCCCTATAATCCCTATATCCCTGACACCCTTACTAATCAAGGATCCATCTATCTCCGCTTTAAAAATATCCATTGACGGCCTCCACAGCCATCTGTGGTGGGAACTTGCATTTTTTTTCATGCATTAATTAAATACAATGAAAATATATCAATGAGAAAGAGCTAACTCAAAGCTTTAATTTGAGCCATAGAGCATGGTATAACACCACTTCCTTCCAGAGATATGATAAATCAAAGTCGTAGCAACGTATGACCAGTTTGCATGACAACGCGCGTTGGGAAAATTGTGGTTCCGCCTGTACTTTCTTGACATGTACACCGTGTGCATGTTGCATGTAGTCGAGTCGGGTATCATTAGGTAGCTACGGCTGTCTGCTTTCAGAATTGATATCGATTAGCATCAGTAGAGGAACCTACCGCCACGAACGAACATAGATTCGCAGCGGTGTCAATCGCATTTTTTTGTCTCAAGAACCCATACGCGGTTTTGTGGCAGTGCCCTCACGCGGTTTTGCACGAGCCGTCTCTGTGGCAATGGATTCATGGTCTATGAAACGTGGCCTGTCCATTTTTTCCCAGAGATGCTACTAGACCAGAACAAGGGGCCACAGTTTAAGAATAAGGGGTAGGCCATTTAGAACTGAGATGAGGAAAAACTTTTTCAGTCAGAGAGTTGTGAATCTGTGCAATTCTCTGCCTCAGAAGGCAGTGGAGGCCAATTCTCTGGATGCTTTCAAGAGAGAGCTGGATAGAGCTCTTAAGGATAGCGGAGTCAGGGGGTATGGGGAGAAGGCAGGAACGGGGTACTGATTGAGAATGATCAGCCGTGATCACATTGAATGGCGGTGTTGGCTCGAAGGGCCGAATGGCCTACTCCTGCACCTATTGTCTATTGTCTATTGCCCCGCTGAGTTACTCCACCATTTTGTGCCTATCTTCTTTGTTTAGATAAAGCTAGATCGCCATTCTGACTGCGTATCTGTAAAACTGCCCTTGTGTTGCTCTCCCTCCAAAGGTGCACCGTCGCTCTGCCAGGCACCTGCTGGATCTCTGCCGAGCCAACAGGGGCACCTTCATCAAGGTGGGGCAGCACCTGGGCGGCCTGGACTACCTGTTACCTGAAGAGTACACCAGCACCCTGAAGATCCTGCACAGCCAAGCTCCACAGAGCAGCCTGCACGAGATCCAGCAAGTTATCCAGGAGGATTTTGGCAAAGAGGTAACAAGGGGACTTTTACTTTCGACTTTCGACTTTAGAGATGCAGCGTGGAAACAGGCCCTTCGGCCCGCCGAGTCCGTGCCGTCCGTCGATCGCCCCGTACGCCTGTTTTATCCTACACACTAGGGACAATTTACAATTAGTGCGGCACGGTGGCGCAGCGGTAGAGTTGCTGCCTTACAGCGAATGCAGCGACGGAGACTCAGGGCGCTGTCTGTACGGAGTTTGTACGTTCTCACCGTGACCTGCGTGGGTTTTCTCCGAGATCTTCGGTTTCCTCCCACACTCCAAAGACGTACAGGTATGTAGGTTAATTGACTGGGCAAATGTAAAAAAAATTGTCCCTAGTGTGTAGGATAGTGTTCGTGTGCGGGGATCGCTGGTCGGCGCGGACCCGGTGGGCCGAAGGGCCCGTTTCCGCTCTGTATCTCTAAAAATAAATAAATGTAAAAATCAAAATTTGCAGAAGCCAATTAACCTACAAACCTGTATGTCCTTGAAGTGTGGGAGGAAACCGGAGCACCCGGAGAAAACCCACGCAGTCACGGGGAGAACGTACAAACTCCGTACAGACAGCATCCGTAGTCGGGATTGAACCGGGTCTCTGGTGCTGTAAGGCAGCAACTCTATTGTTGCACCACTGCGTTGGGCCATTTGGTTTAATTGAGTTGAGTTGCGTTTATTGTCACGTGTACCGAGGTACAGTTAAAGGCGTTTTGGTGTGTGCTAACTAGTCGGTGTTATGAAACACTTGCGATATTCTTTTAATTGAGGAGAATGTGTATGCTCGTAAGTTCATCAGTGATAGAAGTAGAATTAGGCCATTCGGCCCATCAAGTCAATTTCGCCATTCAGTGATGTTTGATCTATCCTTTCCTCTCAACCCCATTCTCCTGCCTTCTCCCCATCACCCCTGACAGCCGTACTAATCAAGAATCTATCTCTCTCCGCCTTAAAAATATTCATTGACTCGACCTCCACAGTCTTTTGTGGCAATGAATTCCACCCTCATCTCACAAAGTTGCTTTATGCTGCATGCCATCCAGTCAATGTTATGAGGCGCTAACGATATTATTGTAATGGAGGAGATGTGTACAGAAACGCACAGCAAAAATATATCTGCCCGAGATATCGACAGGATTATGCTTATTCACATATATCATTCCTATGTAAGAAATGAATACGTAATATGTATACTTCTACTATTTCCGATAGTTCTCTCCTAATATATATCTATCTTACTATTGTTAATCCTTGTGCCTAATTAAAATGGTTTTGATTATTTATTGTAATTGTTTATTAATGTCAGGACTGATATTGTTCATTCCAGCACATTTAATTTATGCCCTCTGAATATTTATCTTATAATTGTTTTTTAATGTCATGAGTGGGTTAAGTAATGCAATGGTATTGCTGAATTGACCGTGAAGCTGCCTCTTGAACACCGTGTGTTAAATTCATGGTGATAATTAGTCGTGGAGTCACCGCGGATAAGCAGCAGGCAAAGAGGGCTCAACTTCCTCATCTTCAAAGGGGCAGGGGAAGAAATCAGCGGGATGGGATGGAAACGAGGGACAGGTGGGAAACTAAGGGGCAAGTTGAGAGTGACGTGAAGAGGGGGAGAAGGGAAGGAGGCAGAAAAAACAAACAGTCAGGAGAGAGTGGAATTCTCATAAAGAAAAGACACAAAATGCCAAAGTAACTCAGCGGGACAGGCAGCATCTCTGGGGAGAAGGAATGGGTGACGTCTCGGGTCGAGACCCTCACCCCCGAGATGAAGGAAGAAGGGCCTCGACCCGAAACGTCACCCATTCCTTCTCTCCAGAGATGCTGCCTGTCCCGCTGAGTTACTCCCGCACTTTGTGTCTATCCTCGGTGTAAACCAGCATCTGCAGATCCTTCCTGCACATTATGGAATTCTCGTAAAGACTGGCGGGTTTACATGTACACTTGCTTGCACGCACACACACACACACACACACCTGCTTACACACGCACACACACACACACACCTGCTTACACACACATGCTTACACACACACACTTACACACACACACACACACACACACACACCTGCGTACACACACACACACACACCCAGAATCTCTCTCTTTTTCTCTCTCTGTCATAAACACACACACACACACACACACACACACTCTCCATCTCTCTCTCATACACACACACACTCTCTGTCATAAACACACACACATGCACATACATTCACTCTCATCAACACGCACATATACACACAGTTTCTCTCGCTCTCTATTATAAACACACACACATACACACACAGTCTCTCTGTCATCACACACACACACACACACACACACAGTCTCTCTCTGTGCGGTACAGTGGCGCAGCGGTAGAGCTGCTGCCTTACAGCGCCAGAGGCCCAGGTTCGATCCTGACCTCGGGTGCTGTCCGCACGGAGTTTGCACCTTCTCCCTGTGGGGTTTCTGTGCGGGTTTTCTCTGGGTGCTCCGGTTTCTTCCCACGGAGAAATTAGAACGGAGATGAGGAAAAACTTTTTCGGACAGAGAGTTGTAAATCTGTGGAATTCTCTGCCTCAGAAGATGTGGAGGCCAAGTCTCTGAATGCATTCAAGAGAGAGCTAGATAGAGCTCTTGAGGATAGCGGAGTCAGGGGGGTATGGGGAGAAGGCAGGAACGGGGTACTGATTGAGAATGATCAGCCATGATCACATCGAATGGCGGTGCTGGCTCGAAGGGCCAATGGCCTACTCCTGCACCTATTGTCTATTGTCTATTATCCCAAAGATGCGCACGTTTGTAGGTTAATTGGCTTTGGTAGAAGCTGTAAAATTGTTGCTTGTGTTAGTGTTTGGGGTGATCGCTAGTTGGTGCGGACGGTGGGCCAAATGGCTCTGTATCTCTAAATCAAATCAAAATCATGTATTTAAATGTTTGTATGTGTGTGTGTCTATGCGTGTGTGTGGGCGTGTGTATGTATGTCAGTGTGTCCATGTGCGTGTGTGTGTACGCGTGTATGTATGCGTGAGCATGTGTGTGCATGCGTGTGTGCGCCGGTGTATGCATGAGTGTGTGTGCGCGGGTGTATGCATTTGTGTGCGCGTGTGTGTGCGCGGGTATATGCATGTGTGTGCGCGGGTGTATGCATGTGTGTGCGCGGGTGTATGCATGTGTGTGCGTGTGTGTCCGCGGGTATATGCATGTGTGCGTGTGTGCAGGTGCGCGCGTGTGTGCGCGGGTGTATGCATGTGTGTGCAGGTGTATGCATGTGTCTGCGGGTGTATGCATGTGTGTGTGTGCGCATGTGTATGCATGTGTGTGCACGGGCGTATGCATGTGTGCGTGCATGTGTGTGCACGGGTGCATGCATGTGTGTGCATGCATGTGTGTATGCATGGGTGTATGCATATGTGTGCGGGTGTATGCATGTGTGCACTCGGCAGAGCACCGTATCTGTGCCTGCAAAGGCCTGATTGATGGAGGCTGAAGGGGAAGGTTAAAAGCTGAATATTGTGATTTTACACCTTTGTTTTGATCGATGGTTTTCTGAAACCCAGGGCTTAGGCGAGTGGAAGGTGCTTTATTCTTACACTGTCTTCTCCATCAAATGGTGGAGAATATTTTCAGGCTACAAAGACATTCGGCTGCAGATTGCTGCAGGGAGCTGATCTACCTTCATTTATTTGATGTGCTGGAGTGTTGCGTTCACGCGTCACTGACTCAAGCAAAGCTGCGATATAATTTCACAGTAAGAGCTCGTGTACCTGCTCGCACTCCCTCTTTAACCCTCCGCCTCCTCCTTGTTCTCAACTCCTGTCACCTGGCGGATGAGCACAGAAACAGGGTTCAGAACCTGAAGCCGTCACCCCCTCTCTCCCTCCCCCCTCCCCCACCCCCGGTTGATTTTTGCCGATCAATTCTGCTTCCCTCCCTCCCCACCCTCCTTGGAAATGCACCTCTGCTCCAGGTAGTTGGGGCTGTCGGTGTGTGGCGCTGGAGGGTAGGGGGTGCCAACTATCTCACTCCCAAATAAGGGACAAGGTGATGTCACCGCCCCACACCCCACGTGACCTCACCCAACCAGCGGCCACGTGCTCCCGCTCCACCAATGGCAGCCGCCCGGGCAGGGAGGCGGGTTGTTACGCAACCTCCATTACGCGGTGCCCAGCACTACAGCGTCTGGACCTAAAGCGTCCGGACCTACAACGACCGGGCCTACAGCGTCTGGGTCTACAGCATCCGGGCCTACAGCGTCAGGGCCTACAGTGTCCGGACCTACAGCATCTGGGCCTACAGTGTCCGGACCTACAGCGTCTGGGCCTACAGTGCCCCACCGGGCCTAATACGGGACAGTTGGCAACCCTAGTGTGTGGCACTGGAGGGGCAGGGCCTCAAGCAGCACCTACGACAGATGCAACTCAGCCAGACAAGGCCGGTCGATGGAGCAGCAGCCCGAGGTGGCTTCTTCCCCTCCGTCCTCAGCCCCGTTGAATATTTCAATCACCATTATAAACAAATGCTGAGGCTCTACAAGGTGCTGGCCAAGGCCGCATTTGGAGTACTGTTAGAATATTTGGGCCCCATTTCTGAGGAAGGATGTGCTGGCTCTGGAGAGGGTCCAGAGGAGGTTTACAGGAATGATCCCAGGAATGAGTGGGTGAGCATATTGATGAGCGTTTGACAGCACTGGGCCTGTACTCGCTGGAGTTTAGAAGGTTGAGGGGGGACCTCATTGAAACTTACAGAGTAATGAAAGACACAGATAGAGTGGATGTGGAGAGGATGTTTCCACTGGTGGGAGAGTCTAGGACCAGAGGTCACAGCCTCAGAATTAAATGGCGCTCTTTTAAAAAGGAGGTGAGGAGGAACCTCTTTAGTCAGCAGGTGGTTAATCTGTGGAACTCATTGCCACAGAGGGCTGTGGAGGCCAAGTCAGCGGATATTTTTAAGGCAGAGATAGACAAGTTCTTGATTATAACCGGGTGTCAAGGGTTATGGTGAGAAGGCAGGAAAATGGGGTTAGGTGGCAGAGATCAGCCAAGATTGAATGGCGGAGTGGACTCGATGGGCCGAATGGCCTAATTCTGCTCCGAAAACTTGTGAACTTGTGAAATGCAACTCGAATGGCCACTCCACCTGTAAAGAAGAGCAAAAGGTTCAGTAATGCCTGAGTTCATTGATGTTCAGAGTACAGAGAAGATGTACAAGGATGTTACCAGGACTCGAGGGCCTGAGCCACAGGGAAAGCTTTTTAGTTTTAGAAACACAGCATGGAAACAGGTTTCCAAGTTTCCACATTCCTCCTTCCTGGGATTTAGACAGGTACATGAATAGACAATAGACAATAGACAATAGGTGCAGGAGGAGGCCATTCGGCCCTTCGAGCCAGCACCGCCATTCAATGTGATCATGGCTGATCATTCTCAATCAGTACCCCCGTTCCTGCCTTCTCCCCATACCCCCTGACTCCGCTATCCTTAAGAGCTCTATCCAGCTCTCTCTTGAATGCATTCAGAGAATTGGCCTCCACTGCCTTCTGAGGCAGAGAATTCCACAGATTCACAACTCTCTGACTGAAAAAGCTTTTCCTCATCTCAGTTCTAAATGGACTACCCCTTATTCTTAAACTGTGGCCCCTTGTTCTGGACTCCCCCAACATTGGGAACATGTTTCCTGCCTCTAACGTGTCCAACCCTTTAATAATCTTATACGTTTCGATAAGATCTCCTCTCATCCTTCTAAATTCCAGTGTATACAAGCCTAGTCGCTCCAGTCTTTCAACATATGATAGTCCCGCCATTCCGGAAATTAACATAGTAAATCTACGCTGCACGCCCTCAATAGCAAGAATATCCTTCCTCAAATTTGGAGACCAAAACTGCACACAGTACTAGGATGGGTTTAGAGGGGTATGGGCCAAGTGTGGGCAGGTGGGACTAGTGTAGATGGGGCATGTTGGTCGGCATGGGCAAGTTGATCCGAAGGGTCAGTCTCCACGCTGTACGATTGCTTGACTCTAGTATCTGATTTGTGTAAGAAAATAACTGCAGATGCTGGTACAAATCGAAGGTATTTATTCACAAAATGCTGGAGTAACTCAGCAGGTCAGGCAGCATCTCGGGAGAGAAGGAATGGGTGACGTTTCGGGTCGAGACCCTTCTTCAGACTGTATCTGATTTGATCAGACAGCACAACAAAGCTTTTCATTATATCCTCAGTACATGTGCCAACGATAAACCTATTCCCAAATCGAAGATAGACACAAAAAGCAGGAGTTACTCAGCGGGACAGGCAACATCTCTGGAGAGAAGGAATGGGTGACGTTTCGGGTCGAGACCCTTCTTCAGACCATGCTTTTCTGGGGGAGTTCACACAGCCGGACTCCTGGCGGCAGATTAAATGAGGCGCTGTTTGCACGCCCCTACGTAGAAGCAGGTGATCTTACACTGATTATAACCACCTGCCTAATATGCTGCTGGTCCTTCGTGTGCCACCAAAATAGCGCCGACCCGCCGAGCCATGGACTCTACAAGACCCCTGAGGGCGTTCTGTGGAATCTGGCACCAAAGCATCAGCAGCAGACCCTTTAGCATCACCCCACAAGCCTTGCCGTTTCAGACATGCTCTGACCCAGTCGTCTGGCCATAACAATTTGGCCCCTTGTCAAAGTTTCTCAGGTCTTTTTTACTCCTGCCCATTTCTCCTGCATCCAGCACATCAACGTCAAGAACTGACAGTTCACTTGCTGCCTTATATATCCCACCCCTTGACAGGTGCCGTTGTAACAAGATAATCAATGTCATTCACTTCACCTGTCAGTGGTCATAATGTTTTGGCTGATCGGTGTACTGAATGGGTTTGAAGAGGACGTGTTTGGAACATCCTGGTGACCTTCATCAGTACGAAAAATAGACATTCACTACTCATTCTCACATTGCTGTTTGCGCGATCTTATCGTGTGCAAAAACAGGCTCCAAGTGCCACAGTTACTCAGCGGGTCAGGCAGCATCTCTGGAGAACACGGATCGGTGACGTTTCGGGTCGGGGCCTTTCTTCAGAAGGTTATGCTGGTATTTGGAATCACTGTGTGCAAATTGGCCCCCACACTAAAATCCGTGACTACTGTACTTTTCAAAATTGGTACATTGGCCGCCCTTTCATTTTAGCTCCTGCTTTCATCTTCAAGCGCAAATCCAGTCAAGCGTCAACTGATCGAGGGAGGAACCTGAGTCCAAAGATGGACAATAGACAATAGACAATAGGTGCAGGAGGAGGCCATTCAGCCCTTTGAGCCAGCACCGCCATTCAATGTGATCATGGCTGATCATTCTCAATCAGTACCCCGTTCCTGCCTTCTCCCCATACCCCCTGACTCCGCTATCCTTAAGAGCTCTATCTAGCTCTCTCTTGAATGCATTCAGAGAATTGGCCTCCACTGCCTTCTGAGGCAGAGAATTCCACAGATTCACAACTCTCTGACTGAAAACGTTTTTCCTCATCTCCGTTCTAGATGGCCTACCCCTTATTCTTAAACTGTGGCCCCTTGTTCTGGACTCCCCCAACATTGGGAACATGTTTCCAGCCTCTAACGTGTCCAACCCCTTAATAATCTTATACGTTTCGATAAGATCTCCTCTCATCCTTCTAAATTCCAGTGTATACAAGCCTAGTCGCTCCAGTCTTTCAACATATGACAGTCCCGCCATTCCGGGAATTAACCTAGTAAACCTACGCTGCACGCCCTCAATAGCAAGAATATCCATCCTCAAATTTGGAGACCAAAACTGCACACAGGACTCCAGGTGCGGTCTCATTAGGGCCCTGTAAAACTGCAGAAGGACCTCTTTGCTCCTATACTCAACTCCTCTTGTTATGAAGGCCAACATTCCATTGGCTTTCTTCACTGCCTGCTGTACTTGCGTGCTTCCTTTCAGTGACTGATGCACTAGGACACCCGGATCTCGAGCCAGTGCCCAAGGCCTGCAGGTGGCACAGTTGCCAGCAGGGGTCGCTAGGTGGCCATTGGAGGGAGGTATCTAGCTATCTCACCCCCCTCCCCAACAATCAGTCTGAAGAATCAGTCCTGACCCAAAACGTCACCTCTCCACATTCTCCAGAGATGCTGCCTGACCTGCTGAGTTACTCAAGGCACTTTGCGTCTTTCTAGTTGCTGCTGCTCTCTCCCCCACTCTTGGAATTTACGGCCTTACAAGTGCCCGGAATAAGGTCCTGTAGTGAAGACTAGCTGATATCTCGTACGTAGTGAGTAAATCTGAACTGGCATGCTGTTGCTTGAAATTCCTCTTCCATTTACAATGTTCTTCGTTAAACTGTCTTTTCCAATTGATACATTTCTATTCCCATCTTTTTCCACTTGCTCTACTTAGTCATGGAATCATAGAGTCTTAAAGCGTGGAAACAGGCCCTTAGGCCCAACATGCCCACACTGGCCAACATGTCCCATCTACACTAGTCCCACCTACCTGCGTTTGCCCCACATCCCTCTAAACCTGTCCTATCCATGTATCTGTTTAAATGTTTCTTAAACGTTGTGATAGTCCCAGCCTCAACAACCTCCTCCGGCAGCTCATTCCATACACCCACCACCCTTTGTGTGAAAAGGTTACCCCTCAGGTTTCTATGAAATCTTTCCCCCCTCACCTTAAGCCTTTGACCTCTGGTTCTCGATTCCCCTACTCTGGGCAAGAGACTCTGTGTGTCTACCCAATCTATTCCTCTCATGATTTCTTACACCTCTTTAAGATCACCCTATCATTCTCCTGTGCTCCAAGGAATAGAGTCCTAGCTTTCTCAACCTCTCCCGATAGCTCAGGCCCTCTAGTCCTGGCAACATCCTCATAAATCTTCTCTGCACCCTTTCCAGCTTGCCAACGTCTTTCCTGTAACATTTTCTGCCCAAAAGGAGAACACAATACTCTAAATGCGGCCTCACCAACGTCGTCTACAAATGCATCCTTACCTCCCAACTTCAATCCTCAATGCTCTGACTTCTCGCACTAATTATTTTGATGTGTTGTTGAAGCAGGTGTCTTATATTTTTTTTTAGTCAGCGTTTAATCACACAATTCCTGGCTCCCAAACCAGCTGAGGCCCGAGGGGGAAAGAAAAAAATTCAGAAACATTTGATTGGGGAAGTTAAATGACTTTTATTGAAAAGAACAATTGCTCTGAGAGAGTGTGGAATAAATTCCTTTTATCTCGCGTCCACAGAATGATCAATCAGCGCTTTGGAATGAGAAGGGAAATTTTGTCACAGGGATAGAGAGGGAGGGAGGTGTCTTTGTTACAAGTGTAATACTTTCAGGGGTGTGCAGTGGATACAGGGTGTGGTGCGGTAGCAGGATTCGCTGATACTTGTAGAGTCTGACAGGGGCCGCGACGAGGACACTTCTATCACCAGCTCTGGCTCTCTGCTTCTCCACTGCGGAGTATGCCTGCGCAGCGTGGGAGCGCTCAGCTCACGCAAGGAAGATAGATCCTGTGCTAAACACAAGCAGTAGCTGCATCAGTGGATGCATGAAACCCACCGAGACTGACAACACCCACCTACTCTCTGGCGTTGCACCTCCTGGAATCAGAAGAGCTGTAGCCAGTCGAAAAGAACGCCTCAGACAATCAGAGGATGAAAGACGCCCCCATCATGACCACCCTTTGCTACCTCAGCGTTTGAAACCACGCAGAAGTTTCCTCTCTCTTCTGTCCATCCCCTAGACTGCAGTGCATCGTCCAGAAGGCTCCAACTCTGGGAAGAGAGACTGGAGAAATCTCCGGAAGACACTCACACGGCAATCGATCCCTCGGAGAAACTCCCACCAGGTTCCGACCAACCGTGGATAACCTGGCGCCGTCTCAACAGACTGCGGACAGGCAGGGGGAGGAGCAAATGGAACATGCTGAAGTGGGGATGTACTGAGGATGCGGCAGACTGCGAGTGTGGACGGGGCCTCCAGATTATGGAACACCTCCTAAGCTGTGACGTGCTGCACGACACACGCACTGTAAGGGATCTTGCAGAGGCCAACGACGTGGCACTAAAATTTGCTTGCTATTGGCAAACAGCTGTGTGATGGCACGAATAAATTAATAAAGGGGTGTGCATTCAGTAACTAGGCTCCACTGCCGAATGTCCTACTCCTGCATCTATTGTCTATTGTCTCATATTTCCGCTTGGGTAGCTTACCTCCTTGGTGACCCTCCTTGACTGGACTTTGCTGGCTTTACCTTGCATTAACCAAGGTGCAAGCTAAAGCCAGCACCGTTACCTTGCACCTTGCACGTAATTTGCCACAGTACATGTATTACCGTAAATACCTCGATTGTAAAATAGCTAAATTTGGAATTTAGACGGATGAGAGGGGATCTTATCGAAACATATAAGATTGTTAAGGGGTTGGACACGTTAGAGGCAGGAAACATGTTCCCAGTGTTGGGGGAGTCCAGAACCAGGGGCCATAAGGGGTAGGCCATTTAGAACGGAGATGAGGAAAAACTTTTTAGACAATAGGCAATAGGCAATAGGTGCAGGAGTAGGTCATTCGGCCCCTCGAGCCAGCACCGCCATTCAATGTGATCATGGCTGATCATTCACAATCAGTACCCCGTTCCTGCCTTCTCCCCATACTCCCTGACTCCGCTATCTTTAAGAGCTTTATCTAGCTCTCTTGAAAGCAACCAGAGAATTGGCCTCCACTGCCTTCTGAGGCAGAGAATTCCTCAGTCAGTCAGAGAGTTGTGAATCTGTGGAATTCTCTGCCTCAGAAGGCAGTGGAGGCCAGTTCTCTGAATGCATTCAAGAGAGAGCTAGATAGAGCTCTTAAGGATAGCGGAGTCAGGGGGTATGGGGAGAAGGCAGGAACAGGGTACTGATTGAGAATGATCTGCCATGATCACATTGAATGGTGGTGCTGGATCGAATGGCCTACTCCTGCGCCTATTGTCTATTGTCTATTGTCTATTGTAATCGTGCTTTATCTTTCTGCTGACTGGCTAGAACGCAACAAAAGCTTTTCACTGTACTTCGGTACAGGTGACAATAAACTGAACTAAACTAAACTAAACAGCCCATGAGAAAGACTCTCAGAGCCTCTTGCACAGAGTCGGAGAATCGAGGACCAGAGGACCAGAGGACCTAGGTTCAAGGTGAAGAGGGAAAGGTTTAATAGGAATCTGAGGGGTAACTTTTTCACACAAAGGGTGGTGGGTGTGTGGAACGAGCTGCCAGAGGAGGTAGTTGAGGCAGGGACTATTGCAAAGTTTAAGAAACAATTAGACAGGTACATGGATAGGACAGGTTTGGGGGGATATGGACCAAGTGCGGGCAGGTGGGAATAGTGTAGCTGGGACATGTTGGGACAAGCACGGGCAGGCGGGACTAGTAAAGATTGGACATGTTGTTCTGTACACCCACCACCCTTTGTGTGAAAAAGGTACCCCTCAGATTCCTGTTAAATCTTTTCCCCTTCACCGTAAACCTGTGCCCTCTGGTTCTCGTTCCACCTACTCTGGGCAAGAGACTCTGTGCGTCTACTCGATCTATTCCTCTCATGATTTTGTACACTGCTCCAAATAGTTTGAAACGTGCCGTCTTTTTGACCAGATTGATTCCTGGGATGGCAGGACTTTCATATGAAGAAAGACTGGATAGACTCGTCTTGTACTCGCTGGAATTTAGAAGATTGAGGGAGGATCTTATAGAAACTTACAAAATTCTTAAGGGGTTGGACAGGCTAGATGCAGGAAGATTGTTCCCGATGTTGGGGAAGTCCAGAACAAGGCGTCACAGTTTAAGGATAAGGGGGAAGTCTTTTAGGACCGAGATGAGAACGTTTTTTTTCACACAGAGAGTGGTGAATCTGTGGAATTCTCTGCCACAGAAGGTAGTTGAGGCCAGTTCATTGGCTATATTTAAGAGGGAGTTAGATGTGGCCCTTGTGGCTAAAGGGATCAGGGGGTATGGAGAGAAGGCAGGTACGGGATACTGAGTTGGATGATCAGCCATGATCATATTGAATGGCGGTGCAGGCTCGAAGGGCCGAATGGCCTACTCCTGCACCTATTTTCTATGTTTCTATGTTTTACCTCACCTCCCCACCACCGAGTGGTAGCCAGAGATTGCCAGGAACGCTCAAGCAGGCATTCAGCTCCCAGCTGCAAAGGCCGTTTCATCAATCTCGTGGGGCCTCCAGTCCTTGAGGATTAGCCCAGAGTCTCTGGTAATTGATGCTTAATCTCTGGAACACTGGCACGAGCAACTCCAGAGAATAGAAACCCCAGGGGGCATTAGCAGCAGAGTTAGCTCACTTTCATAGCCTTTCAGCACTCACATTTATTCATTGAAACGTTTGGTTTAGTTTAGTTTATTGTCACGTGTACCGAGTTACAATGAAAAGCTTTTTTTAAAATTGCATGCTATCCAGTCAACGGAAAAACTCTGCATGATTACAATCAAGCCGTCCACAGTGTACAGGTACTGGATAAAGGGAATAATATTTAGTGCCCCACCTGGACTCACACCTATTTCTTCCCTCCCCCTCCCCTCCACCTACATTCATTCCTCTGGCTTCACAATTCGCAACTCTTTAATTCTTTTGTCACACGCCTTTTTTTTCATCTCTGGCCTTCGTCCAACCATCTGCCTATCAAGTCCCCCCCGTCCCCCCTCGCTTGTGTGTCACCCATTACCCTCCACGCTTTGTCCTGCCCCTCCTCTCTCCTGCCACCCTCTCTTTCAGTCTGAAGAAGGGTCCCTAACCTTGTTCTCCAGAGATGCTGTCTGACCCACTGGGTTACTCCAGCACTTTGCGCCTCTATCTCCAATCAGGGTTCCCACTCATTAGTTCATAAGTTCTAGGAGAAGAATTAGGCCACTCAGTCCGTCCATTATTAAATCATGGCTGATCTATCTTTCCCACTCAACCCCATTCTCCAGCCTTCTCCCCGTAACCCCTGACACCCGTACTAATCACTCCTACATTGAAGAAGGGTCCCGACCCGAAACGTCACCCATTCCTTCTCTCCCTGCCTGACCCGCTGAGTTACTCCAGCATTTGGTGTGTACCATCGATTTAAACCAGCATCTGCAGTTGTTTCCTATTACGACATTGATCCTGTTGTTCTCAGTTTGGATCTATATTTGGCATTTAGCAAATAAGGGATGACTCTATTGAAGCAAATAAAGTTCTAAAGGAGCATGTGCTGGGATGTTTGCATCAGTGTGTGAATCTCAAACAAGGGAATGTAGTTATAAGATTAAGGATGAACAATTAACAGTATGGCAGTCAGAAATGACTTCTTGTAGAGGGTGATGAGTCTCTGGAATTCTCTACCCCAGAGAGCAGTGGAGATGAGAACATTAGGGGGTATTTAATGACGAGGTAGATATACTTTTGAAATCTCAGGGAATTGAGAACTCTAGGGATGGGAGATTTTGGGTGGCAGCGGTGGCACAGCGGTAGAGTTGCTGCCTCACAGCTCCAGAGACCCGGGTTCGATCCTGACTACGGATGCCGGCTGTACGTTCTCCCCATGACCTGGGTGGTATTATCCAGGATCTTCGGTTTCCTCCCACACTCGAAAGACATACAGGTTTGTAGGTTAATTGACTTGGTATAATTGTAAACTGTCCCTAGCGTGTGTAAGATGGTGTTAATGTGCGAGGATCATTGGTCAGACTCAGTGGGCTAAAACTAAAGGGGAGATGTGGGCTGGGGCAGGTCAACCATCACCATGTTGAACACCAGGGCAGGCTTACTCCCATTCCCATTAGATGAGGGGGCAACTATTTCACACAGAGTATATCGAGCATAAGATAGACACAAAGTGCCGGAGTAACTGAGCGGGTCAGGCAGCATCTCTGGAGAAAAAGGATGGGTGACGTTTGGGGTCGGGACCCTTCTTCCAGGCTGAAAGTAGAGGGGAGGGAACTGGAGTTGGGAAAAGGCCAGAACATACCAAGCATAAGCTGTCAGAGGAAATGGTGGAGGTGGGTATAATAATTGCACAGTCTTTCACCCAGAGTTGGGGAACCAAGAACCAGAGGACATAGATTCAAGGCGAGAGGGGAAAGATTTAATAGTTGCCTGAGGGGCAATTTTTTAATACAATGGTTGGTGGGTATATGGAAGAAGCTGCCAGGGGAAGCAGTTGAGGCAGGGACTAGAGCAGCATTTAACAGACACTTGGACAGGCATATGGATCAGAACGGTGTGAAGGGATATGGGCTAGGTGTAGGTTGGTAGGTCTAGCCCGGTCAGCATGGATGAGGTGGGCCGAAGGGCCAGTTTTCATGTTGTGTAGCTCTATGCTTCCATGTTCAGGCAAACATAGAAACATAGAAAATAGGTGCAGGAGGAGACCATTTGGTCCTTCGAGCCAGCACCGCCATTCATTGTGATCATGGCTGATCATCCACAATCAGTAACCCGTGCCTGCCTTCTCCCCATATCCCTTGATTCCGCTAGCCCCTGGAGCTCTATCTAACTCTCTTTTAAATTCAACCAGTGAATTGGCCTCCAGTGGCAGAGAATTCCACAAATTCACAACTCTCTGGGTGAAAACGTTTTTTTTTCACCTCAGTTTTAATTGGCCTTCCCTTTATTCATAGACTGTTGCCCCTGGTTTTGGACTCCCCCAACATTGGGATCATTAAAGCAGGCAAGCATGACAGATCCTCTTCCTTAAAGGTCACCGAAGAACCCCGATGGGTCTTTACAGCAACCCATTAGTTTCATGGACATTATTACTGATGATAGCTTTTTATTCTAGATCTGTATAATTAACCAAGTATCCAGCTGATCTCCGGATCATTAAGAAGGCTTCTTGATTGCAAGTCCCATGGATATAAGCCCATGGATGATGTGCTTCTGGTGTGCTCGTTGTGAGATAATTGCTGGCTGGGACACCACTTCTTATTCATACAGTGACTCAGTTTTTAACTCCCCCACTACCTGTGTGTGGCAAACAAGGGGAAGATGCAGGATAAATGACTGAAGGTAATAACGAGAATAATAAACCTAAATAAATGCCACAGATGGCTGTGGAGGCCAAGTCATTGGGGAATGTTTAAGGCAGAGATTGACAGATTCTTGATTGGTATGGGTGTTGACAGTTATGGGGAGAAGGCAGGAGAATGGGGTTGAGGTGGAAAGATAGATCAGTCTTGATTGAATGTCGGAGTAGACTCGATGGGCTGAATGGCCTACATGACTGATCAGTTTAGGGATATGGGCTAGGTGTAGGTTGGTAGGTCTTGCTCGGTCAGCATGGATGAGGTGGGCCGAAGGGCCAGTTTCCATGTTGTGTAGATCTATGCTTCCATGTTCAGGCAAACATAGAAATGTAGAAGCAGGAGGAGGCCATTTCGTCCTTCGAGCCAGCACCGCCATTCATGCTCCTATGACTGATCAGTTTAGTTTAGTTTAGCGACACAGAGTGGAAACAGCCTCTTCAGCCCCCCGAGTCCGCGCCGACCAGCGATCCCCGCGCACTTGCACTATCCTAAACAGTAGGGACAATTTTTCAATGTTTAACCAAAGCCCTAAAGCCAACTAGCCCACAAACCTGCACGTCTTTGGAATGTGGGAGCAAACCGGAGCTCCCGGAGAAAACCCACGTGGTCACGGGGAGAACGTGCAAACGCCATACAGACGGCACCCGTAGTCAGCATCGAACCCGGGTCTCTGGCGCCGTAAGGCAACGGCTGTACCGCTGCGCCACCGTGCCGCCCGCGAAATCTGAAGTAAGTCTAAAACGGTGCAGGAAGAATCCAGCTTCTCCTCGCAAGCGTAGTCACACCCAAGTAACGGCATTATGTTAGGCTGACAGTCACGTCATCCCCGTCGTTCACTGCACTGCCTCCCGATTCAGTACGTGCACAA
Source organism: Rhinoraja longicauda (assembly GCF_053455715.1). Taxonomy (NCBI): domain Eukaryota; kingdom Metazoa; phylum Chordata; class Chondrichthyes; order Rajiformes; family Arhynchobatidae; genus Rhinoraja; species Rhinoraja longicauda. The sequence goes on from NC_135962.1 coordinate 55,207,907, forward strand.
AATGTACCAGAGAATATCTCCAGCAGTCTTTGTCCATCTAAACATGCCCTGCCAATTTAATGTAGTGTTTCCACAATACACCCAGACCACTGTCAGCTACGAGGGTGAATGTCTTTTATCAGGGGATTTTCAACATGATGAGATTCTTTGAGAAGGTAAATGAATAATGTAGGACACCTTCCACCACTGACAAAGGGCAAGGATTAAAGATTACCTCAGAGCTATGAAAGGGAAAGTCAGATTTTTTTTTACACAGAATATTTATAACACCATTATTAGAACAGGGAACCCTTTTATTATGAATAGTCATTACAAGAAATGTACCAGATCATTTTGCAAGCAGCGAATGACATTTGTAAAGGAACACTGAGACTTACGTGGTAACTTTTCAGATCCTCTTGTATTAAATATATCTCAGCTAATGGGTTCTCTTTGATATCTACCCTCTCTTACAACTTTCATTGCCTCTGCCTTGTCACACTGCTTGACGTTTCGTGCTGAAAATTCATGAGTATGTCCGAACCCATTGGTTTCAATAAGGTCCTGGACCGAAATGTCACCTATCCATGTTTCTCCAGAGATGCTACCTGACCCTTTGAGTTACTCCTGTGCTTTATGTCTTTTTTTAATGTAAATGGACAATAGACAATAGGTGCAGGAGGAGGCCATTCGGCCCTTCGAGCCAGCACCGCCATTCAATGTGATCATGGCTGATCATTCCCAATCAGTACCCCGTTCCTGCCTTCTCCCCATGCCCCCTGACTCCGCTATCCTTAAGAGCTCTATCTAGCTCTCTCTTGAATGCATTCAGAGAATTGGCCTCCACTGCCTTCTGAGGCAGAGAATTCCACAGATTCACAACTCTCTGACTGAAAAAGTTTTTCCTCATCTCAGTTCTAAATGGCCTACCCCTTATTCTTAAACTGTGGCCCCTTGTTCTGGACTCCCCCAACATTGGGAACATGTTTCCTGCCTCTAACGTGTCCAACCCCTTAATAACCAGCGTCTGCAGTTCCTGGCGCCTCTATTGTCTTCGTCTCGGTCTTGGCAAGTTAGATTTTGTTAACATTGCTTCATTTCCCGCAGATGCTGCCGGACCTGCTGAACGTTTCCAGCCATTTTCTGATTTTATTTCAGAATTTCAGCGTCTGCGGTTGGAAAAAAAAAGTTGTCCCCTGCCTTCAGCTCCCTTGCCGTGACTTCATCTCACAGCCTTCGCTGCTGAAACACCGATCCAGGTTCTTGCCTGTCCCAGATTCCACCGCTCCCTTGGCTTGCTTCTCTTAATTTTCAACCTCCATAACCCTTTGCTCAGCAAAGCTCTGCATCCCTTGTTCAATCTTTACGATCCTTTCACCCACCACCCGGTCCTCAACTTATCCGCATTAACCCAGAACTGTTCAGACTTTAATCCGTTATCAAACACCTACATCTCTAACCTCATCCGGCTCTACAGTCCTCCAGGATCTTAGTGTTCTTCAACTTAGATATAGGACATATCAGTCCTGAACTATGTACCTCATTGGAGACCCTCGGACTATCTTTGATCGGACTTTACTAGACTTTATCTTGTACTGAACGTTGTTTACGTTATTCCCTTAACACGTATCTGCGCACTGTGATATATGCTGAGACACAACACGGAAGTGGGTCATTCAGCCCACCAAGCCCACACCGACCATCGATCACTAGTTCTATCCGATGCACTCAGGACCATTTACAGAAGCCAATTTAACCTCCAAACCTGCACGACTTTGGAATATGGCAGGAAATCGGAGCACCCAGAGAAAACCCACGTGGTCACAGGGAGAACGTACAGACTCCGTGCAGACAGCACCCATTGTCAGGATTGAACCTGGGCCTCTGGTGACGTATGGCAGCAACCCGTTACTGACTAATGTTCCCAATGTTGGGGGGGTCCAGAACCAGGGGCCACACAGTCTAAGAATAAAGGGGAGACCAATTAAAACTGAGGTGAGAAGAACCTTTTTCACCCAGAGAGTTGTGAATGTGTGGAATTCTCTGCCACAGAAGGCAGTGGAGGCCAATTCACTGGATGAATTTAAAAGAGTTAGATAGAGCTCTAGGGGCTAGTGGAATCAAGGGATATGGGGAGAAGGCAGGCACGGGTTACTGATTGTGGATGATCGGCCATGATCACAATGAATGGCTGTGCCGCCCAAAGATGGGGCATAGACAATAGGTGCAGGAAGAGGCCATTCGGCCCTTCGAGCCAGCACCGCCATTCAATGTGATCATGGCTGATCATTCTCAATCAGTACCCCGTTCCTGCCTTCTCCCCATACCCCGTGACTCTGCTATCCTTAAGAGCTCTATCTAGCTCTCTCTTGAATGCATTCAGAGAATTGGCCTCCACTGCCTTCTGAGGCAGAGAATTCCACACATTCACAACTCTCTGACTGAAAAAGTTTTTCCTCATCTCAGTTCTAAATGGCCTACCCCTTATTCTTAAACTGTGGCCCCTTGTTCTGGACTCCCCCAACATTGGGAACATGTTTCCTGCCTCTAACGTGTCCAACCCCTTAATAATCTTATTGGCATGAACGAGCTGGGCCGAAGGACCTGTTACAGTGTTGTACGACGATGGCTTTATGAGTCCAAGTGTCAAGATGACCGAAATTCCAGTCTCTGTCCCCCGGCAATTGATTCTACCTCTGGCATCTATCTGTCTGAAACTTGAACATACCGTTATCAAATCTGCTGATATATATTAATCTGGGATGAGGTTCAAGTCACAGGTCCCTTTGGGTATACGATTGAAGCCTGATTACCACCATCCGAACCCATCCTCAGCCTGAATATTTATAAATGTTCCCATTGCCGTAAATTTAGCAATCTCAGACACGGTATTGATTTCCTTGAGGATAAAATAACAAGTATGAATCTAGAATAGAGAACATACACTGTCAAACCAGGTCATTTATCCTGGTCCAGGCAATGCAGGGCGCTGCCTCAGCACCGGCCCAACTGAGTGCAAAGGGGGGAGTTGATGCTGGGTGAATTATTCAAGGAGAGAGAGAACACTGACATTGGTTCACTCATCCCCCCACCCCCCCCCCCCCTCCCCAGGGGACTCAGCGGCTTGTAGAGACAAGGAACCGCAGGCGCCGGTTTATGCAAAAGGACACGAGAGTGCTGGAGGAACCCAGCAGGGTCAGGCAGCATCTCTGGAGGACATTAGATCGGTGACGTTTTTTGGGTCTGAGGAAGGGTCGCGACCCGAAAACGTCACGTCACCTGTCATGGCCCAAGCGATCTCCCCATTCCCATTCCCATTCCCATTCCCATTCCAATTCCAATTCCCATTCCCACACTGACCTTTCTGTCCTGGGCCTCCTCCACTGACTAAGTGAGGCCAAATAGTATAAGAAAATAACGGCAGATGCTGGTACAAATCAAAGGTATTTATTCACAGAATCCTGGAGTAACTCAGCAGGTCAGGCAGCATCTCAGGAGAGAAGGAATGGGCGACTTTTCGGGTCGAGACCCTTAGTGAGGCCAAACGTAAATTGGAGGAACAGCACCTCATATTTCGCTAGGGCAGCTTACACCCCAGTGGTATGAATGTTGATTTCTCTAACTTCAAGTAACCCTTGCATTCCCTCTCTCTCTTTCAGTCCCTCCCACGACCCCTAGTGGTGCTACTAGTTTCACTGTCATCCTGCTTAGTGTTCGCCAGCCCTTTTCCACACCCAACAATGGACCAGTGTGGGCTCCGCCTTTGATCATCGGTGCTGGGTTTGATTTGATCTTCTCATACCTTTCATTCATTTGTTCTTGGTACCTTTTCATACCTCGAGTTTTCCTCTCTCCTCCCCCCCCCCCCTCGTCTCCTGGTCTGAAGAAGGGTCTCGAACGAAAGTGCCACCTGTTCCTTTTCTCCAGAGATGCTGCCTGACCCGCTGAGATACTCCAGCACAACACAATACAATACAATATATCTTTATTGTCATTGTACAGGGGTACAACGAGATTGGGAATGCGCCTCAACCCAATGAAACAAATTGGAGCAGTTTTAAAACAGAATAAAGTGCAAGTAGGTCTGTGCCGGTTCGCTGTGCGATGTGACCATCCGGCTCAGCAGGACCGGTTCATGGCAGCTATGGCCCTGGGGATGAAGCTGTTCCTGAGTCTGGAGGTGCAGGCGTAGAAGGCCTTGTATCGTCTGCCCGATGGTAGAAGTTCGAACAGACTGTTGCAGGGGTGTGAAGAGTCTTTGTGGATGCTGGTGGCTTTTCTGAGGCATCGTGTGTTTTTGATGCCCTCCAAGGCTGGTAGCTGTGTTCCGATGGTCCTCTGAGCTCCATGGACTACCCGCTGAAGAGCTCTCCTCTCTGCCTCCGTGCAGCTGAGGTACCACACAGGGATGCCATGTGTTAGGATGCTCTCTATGGTGCAGCGGTAGAATGACCTCTTGACTTAGAGGGTCGTGTGGAAACAATGCTGGTGGGATCTCTCCATTTGCAGTGAAGGGGCTGCTGAAAAATGCTTCAACAGTAGCATCTATCAATTTGCTTGCTATTACTATGTTCACATAGCTCAGCTACATTTTTGTCTCTGCTGCCGAAACTCTCCCATTCCTTTGCCATCTAGGTTTAAGGTGAAGGGGAAAGATTTAATCTGAGGGTTACCTTTTTCACACAAGGATGTGGTGGGTGTATGGAATGAGCTGCCAGAGGAGGTAGTTGAGGCTGGGACTATCCCAACAGTTGGACAGGTTTGGTGGGATATGAGCCAAACGCAGGCAGGTGGGACTAGTGTGGATGGGACATGCTGGACGGTGTGGGCAAGTTGGGCCGAAAGGTCTGTTTCCACGTTGTATTATTCTATGACTAGGACTCCACCTCAGGTTCCTTGGTTATTCCAGTACCTGACTGACTGAACGTCCCCATTTAACCCTCTGTAGACCTGAGTTGATGAGAGTATAACTAGGCTTGCAGCCCAGTGGTATGAACATCGACTTCTCCAACTTTAGATAGTTCCTCTGTCCCTCTCTTCCCCTCCCCCTTCCCAGTCCTCCCTCTATCTTCCTGTCTCCACCTATATCCTTCCTTTGTCCCGCCCACCTGACATCAGTCTGAAGAAGGGTCTCGACCCGAAACGTCACCCATTCCTTCTCTCCCGAGATGCTGCCTGACCCGCTGAGTTACTCCAGCATTTTGTGAAATAAATACCTTCGATTTGTACCAGCATCTGCAGTTATTTTCTTACACAGCATAACTCAAAGCAAGACCCCCATCACTCTCCCCCCCCCCCGGAATGCTGCCCGGATTAGAATGTATTAGCTACAAGGAGAGAAGATAGACACAAAGTGCTGGAGTAACTCAGCGGGTCAGGCAGCATCTCGGGAGAGAAGGAATGGGTGACGTTTTGGGTCGGAACCATTCTTACATGATACCAGAAATGTCACCTTTCCCTTTTCTCCCGAGATGCTGCCTGACCCGCTGAGTTAAGCCCCTGTCCCACTTAGGCGATGTTTTAGGCAACCACAGGCGACTAGGCTGTCACCACACGGTTGCCGGAGTGTCGCCTGTACGGCCGTGGGTCGTCGCCAAAGAGTCGTGGCGTTTTTCTGGTCGCTGCTAGATTTTGAAATGTTCAAAAAATTTTGGCCACTCTTGGTTTGATGCCAATGGTCGTAGCTTGATGTCTCCTGACGTGGGCGTTGTCGTCAGGTGACGTAGGTTGGCGCCGGTGCTGACTTCGTTGAATTCCATTGGTGACTACCGACGTCAAAACCGGAGGCCAAAATGACGTCAATTGTCTTCAGTTGTTGCCGACACAGTCGTAGCTTGTCGCGGGGTAGACGTAGGTTGACATCGGTTGTCGTAGGTTGCCGCCTGTGTGGCCGTAGGATGTCGTAGGTGCGGTCGTAGGTGGGCGTCCTAAGTCACGACGATTGGGTCGCCGGTTGTCGGTAGCTTGCCGTAGCTTGACGTCGACTAGGCGGTAGGTTGTTGTAGCTTGCCGTAGACATTGTCGTGGGGGGGGGGGTCCAGTCGACGTTTTCTCGACGAACTGCTACGACAAGGGGCCACAGTTTAAGAATAAGGGGTAGACCATTTAGAATTAGATGAGGAAAAACGTTTTCAGTCAAAGAGTTGTGAATCTGTGGAATTCTCTGCCTCAGAAGGCAGTGGAGGCCAATTCTCTGAATGCATTCAAGAGAGAGCTAGATTGAGCTCTTAAGGATAGCGGAGTCAGGGGGTATGGGGAGAAGGCAGGGACGGGGTACTGATTGAGAATGATCAGCCATGATCACATTGAATGGCGGTGCTGGCTCGAAGGGCCGAATGGCCTCCTCCTGCACCTATTGTCTATTGTCTATTGACTAGTGCAATCGTCGGCAGTCGCCTAAAAAAATTGCCTACGTGGGACAGGCCCCACATTTCGTGTCTATCTTCAGTAAAAAACCAGCATCTGCAGTTCCTTGCTCCACAGCTATAAGGAGAGTTCGGACAAACCTCGACTGCTTTCTTTGGAACGCCAGAGATTGAGGCGAGAGCTGACAGAAGTGTATGAAATTATGGGAGACATAGAGAGGGTAGACGGTCAGAACCTTTCTCCCAGGGGTGGAAATGTCAAAGACTAGACGCATCGCTCTAAGGGACTCATTGCCCTACCGTGGCTTCCAGTTAAGCAGCGCTGTGAATTTCAAATGATCGTTCCTGACTGCAAATCCCTGTGGGCCCTGCCCTCCCCGTCTGAGTGACCTCCAAGTCGTTTTGTCCCTGCAGAGCTCTGCACAGCTCTATTTCTGGCCTCTCCACCATGACTTTAATCATCCCACCGTCGGTCATGCCTTCGAGCTGCCAAGTTCACAACCTCCCGCGCCTATCTCTCCCCTTCGCTCTCCCCTTTTAAAAGTCTCATTTAGGGGCGTCACGGTGGGATGGGGACATTCAATGCATCAGTAAGCATTTGGGCCCACGACGCCCGTGTTAAATAAGTGCCCATCCATCACATCAGCACTTTGCCTTAGCCTTCTAACATTGGCCATTTCAAAGCTGCACGGTGGCGCAGCGGTAGAGTTGCTGCCTCACAGCACCAGAGACCCAGGTTCGATCCTGACTAAGGGGGCTGGCTGTCTGTACGGAGTTTGTACGATCTCCCCCAAACCACGTGGGCTTTCTCCGGGTGCTCCGGTTTCCTCCCACGCTCCAAAGACGTCCAGGTCTGTAGCTTAATTGGCTTCGTTAAAAATTATAAATTGTCCCTAATCTGTGTAGGGTAGTGCCAGCGCACGGGGTGATCGCTGGTCTGCACAGACTCGGTGGGCCGAAGGGCCTGTTTTCACGCTGTAACTAAAACTGAACAGGTTTACAGGCTAATTGGCTTGGCTAAAAATTGTAAATTGTCGCTAGTGTGTAGGATAGTGCAAGTGCACATGGGGATCGCTGGTCAGTGCGGACTCGGTGGGCCGAAGTGCCTGTTCCCACCTAGTATCTCTGAAGTCTAAAGCCTACTCGTTGATCACAATCACCTTATTATCTCCCAATGTCAAATTTCGTTTCATGGCATTCTCGTGGGCTGCATTGCCAAGCACACTGTTGTCAGAGTTTAATCTCGATGTGTTACAGCAGAAACCTGCTCCCGTCTGTCTACTCCCTTGTTTGGGCAGTAGTCAGTGTATAAAGTTATAACATAACATATAAAGTATTTATATGTTATAAAGCAAGTAGTGGACTGAAAGGCAAGACCTATGAAATGAGTCGAGACGTATTAATGAGTCGGTGGCGCAGCGGTAGAGTTGCTGCCTTACAGTGCCAGAGACCCGGGTTCCATCCTGACCACAGGTGCTATCTCTAGAGAGTTTGTACGTTCTCCCTGTGATTGCGTTTCAATAGACATTAGACAATAGACAATAGGTGCAGGAGGAGGCCATTCGGCCCTTCGAGTCAGCACCGCCATTCAATGTGATCATGGCTGATCATTCTCAATCAGTACCCCGTTCCTGCCTTCTCCCCATACCCCCTGACTCCGCTCTCCTTAAGAGCTCTATCTAGCTCTCTCTTAAATGCATTCAGAGAATTGGCCTCCACTGCCTTCTGAGGCAGAGAATTCCACAGATTCACAACTCTCTGACTGAAAAAGTTTTTCCTCATCTCAGTTCTAAATGGCCTACCCCTTATTCTTAAACTGTGGCCCCTTCTTCTGGACTCCCCCAACATTTGGAACATGTTTCCTGCCTCTAACGTGTCCAACCCCTTAATAATCTTATACGTTTCGATAAGATCCCCTCTCATCCTTCTAAATTCCAGTGTATACAAACCTAGTCGCTCCAGTCTTTCAACATATGACAGTCCCGCCATTCCGGGAATTAACCTAGTAAACCTACGCTGCACGCCCTCAATAGCAAGAATATCCTTCCTCAAATTTGGAGACCAAAACTGCACACAGTACCCCAGGTGAGGTCTCACTAGGGCCCTGTACAACTGCAGAAGGACCTCTTTGCTCCTATACTCAACTCCTCTTGTTATGAAGGCCAACATTCCATTGGCTTTCTTCACTGCCTGCTGTACTGCATGCTTCCTTTCAGTGACTGATGCACTAGGACACCCAGATCTCGTTGTATGTCCCCTTTTCCTAACTTGACACCATTCAGATAATGTGACACCATTCTAAATTCCAGGCAGGTAGTCATTTCACTGACTACTCAAGAGAATGTTTACGGGTGTGCATTGGGGAGCATATAGACTGGTTGCATCTTAAACTGTGTGGAAACTGAAAAGCCCAAGAATAAAGGACGGTAGTCAGTAGTCAGTGACAACCAACCAGCTCAGATCGAGCAGACGAGATGTGTAGGAAGGAACTGCAGACGCTGGTTTAAACCGAAGGCAGACACATAAAGCTGGAGTAACTCAGCGGGACAGGCATCCCCTCTGGAGAGAAGGAATGGGTGACGTTTCGGGTCGAGACCCTTCTTCAGACTGAAAGTCACGGGCAAAGGGATGGAGCAGAGACGGGTAGTTATTGCAGCCGGTCACATCAGCAATGGTGCTGGACTGGTGGCCATCACAACCACTCACGTCAGTGGGAAATTGGGACGGAGAATTATCACAACCTATCAGCTCAGTCCCAAGAGAAGACTGGTAGCGATCGCAATCAATCAGATCTTCCACATTCAACGTGACGAACGGGTGATAATCATAGACCAGCGTTGGTTGTTGCAAATCTTCCATTAATTTGTTCTATGTTCCTTCTCTGTCTCTCGTTTCCCTCTCCCCTGACGCTCAGTTCGAAGAAGGGTCTCGACCTGAAACGTCACCTATTCCTTTTCTCTGGAGATGATGCCTGACCCGCTGAGTTACTCCAGCACTCTGTGTCTATCTTTGGTGTAAAACCAGCATCTGCAGTTCCTTGAGTAACAGACAGCATCTCTGGAGAGAAGGAATGGGTAACGTTTTGGGTTGAGACTGAGTCAGGGGAGAGGGAGTCTAGAGATATGGGAGGGTAAGGTGTGAAAACAACAGATCAAAGCTGATGTTGATAAGGAAACATGTTAGCTCAGCATCTGTAGTTCCTTCCGACACTTTTCATCTGCAGTTCCTTTCTACACAGGATAATCTATAATATTGGTTTCAAACCCTGTTTTAGAAATAAGAGAACTAAAATGGCGTAGAGTCCAGTCTGGATGATTAACCAACCCCCTTTGAGTGTGGGAATTCGATGCCTTGAAAGAAAGAAAGATATGTTTTAAAGTTACGAAGTATAAAGTTATAAAATAACATATGAAGTATTTATATGTCATAAAGCAAGTGGTGGTCTGAAAGGCAAGACCTACGAAATGAGTCGAGAGGTATTAATGAGTCGGTGGCGCAGCGGTAGAGTTGCTGCCTTACAGTGCCAGAGACCTGGGTTCCATCCTGACTACGGATGCTGTCTCTAGAGAGTTTGTACGTTCTCCCTGTGATTGCGTTTCGGGTTGAGACCCTTCTTCAGACTGTTGTCAGGGGAGTGGGCGGAAACAGTAATCGGAAACAGTAAAGACTGGTAGGAGAACTGGAAAGGGGGAGGGGATGGAGATAGAGGGATTAAAATGTGTTCGTAGAGTCAGAGAGAGCAGGACTCTCCTGTGCGTCGGCGAGACCAAGCACAGGCTCGGTGATCGTTTCGCTCAACACCTCCGCTCAGTCCGCCTTAACCAACCTGATCTCCCGGCACTTTAACTCCCCCTCCCATTCCCAATCTGACCTTTCTGTCCTGGGCCTCCTCCAATGTCAGAGTGAGGCCCAGCGCAAATTGGAGGAACAGCACCTCATATTTCGCTTGGGTGGGCTTACACCTCAGCTGTATGAATATTGACTTCTCTAACTTCAGATAGCCCTTGCTTTCCCTCTCTCTCCATCCCCTCCCCCTTCCCAGTTCTCCCACCAGTCTTACTGTCTCCAACTACACTTTATCTCTGTCCCGCCAACTCCCCGTGACATCAGTCTGAAAAAGGGTCACGAGCGAAACGTCACCCATTCCTTCTCTCCAGAGATGCTGCCTGACCCGCTGAGTTACTCCAGCATTTTGTGTGTCTCTCAGGTTTGTAGGTTAATTGGCTTTAATTGAAATTGTAAATTGTCCCTAGTGTGTGTAGGATAGTGCTCGTGTTTGGGGATGATAGGTCGTTGGGCCGAAGGGCCTGTTTCCACGCCGTATCTCGAAAACTGAAACTAGAAACGATATAAACAAAAGATTCATGTAAAGCAGTGGCGCAGCGGTAGAGTTGCTGCCTCACAGCGCCAGAGACCTGGATTCCAACCTGACCACGGGTGCTGTCTGTGCGGAGTCTGTACGTCCTCCCTGTGGCTTTTCTCCGGGTGTTTTTGCCGGAGTCCGGATCAGAACATGGTCGTAGAGCAGGAGAAGCAGGAATCACAGATGGGGAGCAGTGAGAGAGAGTCTCACAGAACTCCTGTCAGAGAGAGGCGAACCTCTTCAAAGTAGGTATACCTTGAGGAGCTTTTGCAGTTTTGCAGTAAAAAAGGAGATACTAGGAACTGGAGGTGCTGGTTAACGAAAATAAGACACCAAGTACTGGAGTAACTCATCGAGCCAGGCAGCGAGTGTGGTGAACATGGAGAGGTGATGTTTTGGTTTGGGATCCTTCATCAGACACAGTCTGACACAGTCTGATGAAAAGTCTTGACCTTGAAACGTCAACCGTTCCTTTTCTCCATATGAGGAAAGATTGGAAAGACTGGGCTTGTATTCACTGGAGTTCAGAAGGATGACAGGGGATCTTGTAGAGACGTATAAAATTATAAAAGGACTGGACAAGCTAGATGCAGGAAAAATGTTCCCAATGTAGGGGGAGTTCCAGAACCAGGGGCCACAGTCTAAGAATAAAGGGGAGGCCATTTAAAACTGAGGTGAGAAGAATCTTTTGCACCCAGAGAGTTGTGAATTTGTGGATTTCTCTGCTACAGAAGGCAGTGGAGGCCAATTCACTGGATGAATTTAAAAGAGAGTTAGATAGAGCTCTAGGGGCTAGCGGAATCAAGGGATATGGGGAGAAGGCAGGCACGGGTTACTGATTGTGGATGATCAGCCATGATCACAATGAATGGCGGTGCTGGCTTGAAGGGCCAAATGGTCTCCTCCTGCACCTATTTTCTATGTTTCTATGCTGCCTGACCCGCTGAGTTACTCCACCAGCATTTTCTGTCTCGATCTTCGTTTAAAATCAGCATCTGCAGTTCCATCTTACACAAATAACTTCAACTGTTGAAAATGAGAATTCAATGCAGAAAATGCTGGAGACGCTGAAGCTGAAAGGTCACTGACCTGAAACATTAACTCTTGCCTCCATCTCCACAGATACCGCCTGACCTGCTGAGTATTTTCGACATTTTCAGTGCTGTTAAAAAAGCCCCTGATTGTTGCCTTTTGCCGCCTTTCTGAAAGGTAACCAGTCAACAATGTGAAGCATTATTTGCTTTTATTTCTTTACAACTCAGTCTTTGATTACCCAAGGCTGCGCGCTTTTAACTTGGCAGGGGTGCATTTCACAATGAAGTACTGTAGAAGGATATGCGTTCATTGCAGTACCGGTCACCCCCAGAAGGTGGCCTGAAACGCTTTGGATGCATGGAAATACGTTCAGAATGAAATTGCTGTTTGAACACAACAGTGAAGTTTCTCATTATCTTGGTGAACCTGACAATAGTAAATAAATAGTAAACCAACCAACGCAAGAGTCAATGTGTGCATAGCATGCTCCCACAGACAGTGTTAAAACAAATGACCAGCTCATCTGTGGTCAATGATTAAAAACACACAACGTGCTGGAGTAACTCAGTGGGTCAGGCGGCATCTCCAGAGGCCATGGATAGGTGATGTTTCGGGTCGGGACCCTTAATCTACTTGGGCACTTTGTGGTTTTTTTGGAGCCTATCCTTGTACTCCAGAGATGCTGCTTGACCCACTGAGTTACTCCAGCAGTTAGAAAAATAGAATCATAGGGAAAATGTTCCCAATGTTGGGGGAGTCCAGAACCAGGGGCCACACAGTCTAAGAGTAAAGGGGAGGCCATTTAAAACTGAGGTGAGAAGAAACTTTTTCACTCAGAGAGTTGTGAATGTGTGGAATTCTCTGCCACAGAAGACAGTGGACGCCAATTCACTGGATGGATTTAAAAGATAGTGCTCAAGGGGCTAGCGGAATCAAGGGATATGGGGAGAAGGCAGGCACAGGTTACTGATTGTGGATGATCAGCCATGATCCCATTGAATGGTGGTGCTGGTTTGAAGGACCAAATGGCCTCCTCCTGCACCTATTTTCTGTTTCAACATGGAGCAGTGCAACATGGGAACAGGCCCTTCGGCCCACAATGTCTGTGTTAAATATGATGCCAAGATAAACTAATCACATCTGGCTGCTTGTGATCGATGTCCTCCCCATTCCCTGTACAAGTGCCTATCTAAAAAACCTCTGAAGCATCCATTCTAGAGATCCTCAACCTTGCTCAGTAACTCTTTTTCATTTCCATCAGATGCTGCCTGACATATCGAGAGTTTCCAACTTTTTCACTTTTTTTGCTTTAGCTTTCCAACATCTCTGGTTCTTTATTGATTTTGAACAGCTTTCAGCTGAGTGGGGAAATAGGAAAGCTGGGATTATTCTGTTCATGGGCAAGGAGGGAAAGGTTACATAGAAGTCTGAGAGGTTTTCACAGAATGGAGAAGAATTTATTAGCGAAGGCTTGGTGGCAGTCTGATGGACACAGAGTGGTGGTGGAGCAACTCAGCGGACCAGGCAGCATCTCTGGAGAACATAGGCAGGACCCTTCGTCAGTCAAAGGTAGCCACAAAATGCTGGAGTAACTCAGCGGGATCGGCAGCATCTTCATCAGTCACCTATTCATGTTTTCCAAGAGATGCTGCCTGACCCGTTAAGTTGCTCCTGCACTTTGTGTCCTTTTGTGTAAACCAGCATCTGCAGTTCCTTGTTTCTGCTTGGTGACAAGATGGGGCACGTTGGTTAGCAATGGGGCATGTTGGTTGGCAATGGGGCATGTTGGTTGGCAATGGGGCACATTGGTTGGCAATGGGGCAGGTTGGTTGGCAATGGGGCACGTTGGTTGGCAATGGGGCACGTTGGTTGGCAATGGGGCATGTTGGTTGGCAATGGGGCATGTTGGTTGGCAATAGGGCAGGTTGGTTGGCAATGGGGCACGTTGGTTGGCAATGGGGCACGTTGGTTGGCAATGGGGCACGTTGGTTGGCAATGGGGCACGTTGGTTGGCAATGGGGCACGTTGGTTGGCAATGGGGCACGTTGGTTGGCAATGGGGCACGTTGGTTGGCAATGGGGCACGTTGGTTGGCAATGGGGCACGTTAGTTGGCAATGGGGCACGTTGGTTGGCAATGGGGCTCGTTGGTTGGCAATGGGGCATGTTGGTTGGCAATGGGGCGCGTTGGTTGGCAATGGGGCATGTTGATCGGTGATGGGCTCTTCGAGTTGAAAGGCCTGTTTCCTGCTGTATGACTCAATGACAATCTACTTTATAGACCCACATGTACGATCCAAAAGTCTGATCAGATGTCAGCTCTCCAAGGGGAATTGGACAGATACTGAAACACAAATGTTTACAAGCCTGATGGGGAAAGTGGAGGGGAATGTGAGTTTAGGCCAGTCTTTCAGAGAGCCATCACAAGAACGACAGACAAATGATCTGTTATCTGGCCTGTTGTGCTGCTGCAAGAAAGAATTTCATTATAGAAAAATAGAAAAATAGGTGCAGGTGTAGGCCATTTGTCCCTTTGAGCCAGCACCACCATTCAATATGATAGAAACATAAAAACATAGAAAATAGGTGCAGGAGGAGGCCATTCAGCCCTTCGAGCCAGCACCACCATTCAATGTGATCATGGCTGATCATCCACAATCAGTCCCCCGTTCCTGCCTTCTGCCCATACCCCTTGATTCCGCTAGCCCTAAGAGCTCTATCAAACTCTCTTTTGTACAGCTGTGGTTTTTGTCTCCCGGATCTACTCCCGTTAATTTTTATTGTTAGATCTTTTTTTTTTTTTTTTTTAACCCTCTTACTCTCTCTCCCCAAGTTTATAGTTTTATATTTTTATTTTTACTTTCTCTCTTCAAAAATTTAAAAATTGAAGCTATGTAAGAACTTTGTAACAAATGTGTTTTTTTTTAAAAATTTCGATTTGTACATATGCTTTTCAAAAAAAAAACAAAAAAAAACAAAAAAAAAACACAAAAAAAAACTCTCTTTTGAATGCATCCAGTGACTCGGCCTCCACTGCTTTAGGCAGAGAATTCCACAAATTCACAACTCTCTGGGTGAAAATGTTTTTCCTCATCTCAGTCCTAAATGGCCTACCCCTTATTCTTAAACTTTGGCTCCTGGTTCTGGACTCCCCCAGCATCGGGAACATTTTTCCTGCATCTAGCCTGTCCAGTCCTTTAAGAGTTGTATATGTTTCTTCTAAATTCCAGTGGATACAAGCCCAGTCGACCTATTATTCATTCATCATATGTCAGGCCCGCCATCCCGGGAATTAACCTGGTGAACCTATGCTGCTCTCCCTCAATAGAAAGAATGTCCTTCCTCAAATTAGGAGACCAAACCTCCATGTTCTGTTTTCGAGACTCTCTTTACTCTTGGCTTTTGCCCCCCCCCTGCATGCAAAGATGCAGTGTAATACGAAGCACCATCGATGTGATTTTATCGTTCAAAGCAAGTCTGGCCCAGAAAGCTGGACTCTACCCATTACGGCGTTTGAGAGTGCTTGTACTTATTTGATACGCTTGACTCGGCTGCGAGCTGAGTTTGGCGATGCACGTCTGTGGGAATCTGTGTCCACAGCCCTGGTGAGCAGCCGAGCCCAGGCGATGCCAGCACCTCTTGCGCTCAAGATGATGTGAATGCCTGGTGGGGCTGTGTGAATGCCTGGTGGGGCTGTGTGAATGCTGGGACTGTCTCTTCCACTCACTGTACAATATCATGAAGTGCAGGGCAGCCGCGAGGGAGGGAAGCCTTTCCGAAGAGGGCGGAGACTGTGTGCGAGGAGGGAGGGGAGAAGAGGGACTTGATTGAAACCTGCCGGATACACCGGTCTTTGCAAAACCTGCATTGGATTCTCGGAGCTTGGTTTAGGGACTGATTTAGATAAACAGTCTGCAGTGCAATGCATAGGCACTGCACTTACCAGTGTAATCAAGAACGAGTCGCACCCCGGCCATTTCCTCTTCTCCCCTCTCCTGTCAGGCAAGAGGTATAGAAGGTATATGGTGGCACGGTGGCACAGCGGTAGAGTTGCTGCCTCACAGCACAAGAGACCCGGGTTCGATCCTGACTATAGGTGCGGTCTCACGGAGACCATGTGGGTTTTCTCTGCGTGCTCCCCTTTCCTCCCACACTCCAAAGACGTACAGGTTTGTAGGTTAATGTGGATTTGCTAAAAACTGCAAATTGTCCTTGGTGATTAGGATAGTGCTAGTGTACGGGGATTGCTGGACAGCAGGGGATCTGTTGGCCAAAGGGACTGTTTCTGCACTGTGTCTCTAAACTAAACTAAACTAAACTAAAAGTGTGAAAACGCACACCTCCAGATT
Source organism: Rhinoraja longicauda (assembly GCF_053455715.1). NCBI lineage: Eukaryota > Metazoa > Chordata > Chondrichthyes > Rajiformes > Arhynchobatidae > Rhinoraja > Rhinoraja longicauda. The sequence continues at coordinate 55,223,996 of NC_135962.1, forward strand.
CAGGGACAGCTTCTTCCCAGCTGTTATCAGGCAACTGAACCATCCTATCAACAACTAGAGTGCGGTCCTGAGCTAGTCATAAGTGACAGGAGCAGAATTAGGCCATTCGGCCCATCAAGTCTACTCCGCCATTCAATCATGGCTGATCTATCTCTCTCTCCTAACCCCATTCTCCTGCCTTCTCCCCATAACCTCTGACACCCATACTAATCAAGAATCTATCTATCACTGCCATAAAAATAGCCACTGACGGCCTCCACAGCCTTCTGTGGCAGTATTCCACAGATGCACCACCATCTGACCAAAAAAAATTCTCCTCATCTCCTTCCTAAAAGAACATCCTTTAATTCTGAGGCTGTGACCTCTAGTCCTAGACTCTCCCACTAGTGGAAACATCCTCTCCTCATCCACAATATCCCAGCCTTTCACTATTCTGTACGTTTCAATGAGGTCCCCCCTTCATTCTTCTAAACTCCAGCGAGTACAGGCCCAGTGCCGACAAACGCTCATCATAGGTTAACTCACTCATTCCTGGGATCATTCTTGTAAACCTCCTCTGGTCCCTCTCCAGAGCCAGCACATCCCTCCTCAGATATGGTGCCCAAAATTGCTCACAATATTCCAAATGCGGCCTTACCAAACGGTGCCTTATACAGCCTCAATATCACATCCCTGTTTTTGTATACAAGCCCTCTTGAAATAAATGCTAGCATTAAGTTTGCTTTCTTTACTACCGTTTCGACTTGCAGATTAACTTTTTGGGAATCGTGCGCCAACACTCCCAAGTCCCTTTGCACCTCCAATTTCCGAATTCTCTCCCCATTAAGAAAATAGTCTATGCCTTTATTCATACTACCAAAATGCATGACTCCACACTTTGCCACACTATATTCCATCTGCCACTTCTCTGCCCACTCTCCCAACCTGTCCAAGGCCTTCTGCAGAGTCCCTGCTTTCTTTACACTACCTGCCCTTCCACCAGTTTTCATATCATCCGCAAACTTGGCCACAAGGCCTTCAATCCCCCTCGTCCAAATCATTAAGATACAACGTGAAGAGCAGTGGCCCCAGCACCGAGCCCAGCGGAACTCCGCTAGTCACCGGCATCTATCTCATTGGAGACCCTCAGACTATCTTTGATTTGACTTTACTGGACTTTATCTTGCACTAAACGTTATTAGTTTAGTTAAGTCCACGGGACTTAACGGCGCCCGGCGCGGCTCGGCCGCGGGGCCTTCCATCGCCCGGTACGGCCGCGGGACGTTTCAGCGCCCGGTGCGGCTCGGCCGCGGGGACTTCCATCCCCTTGCAGGGGCTGTGCGGGTCGTCGCCTCGGTAGGGGTCGAGCTGTCTGTCCGTGGGCGTGGGGGAAGAGAGTGGAAGTTTTGTTGCCTTCCATCACAGTGAGGGGGTGTTTGGAGTCACTGTGATGGATGTTTGTGTTGGGGTCGTGTGTCTTGTGTTCTTTTCTTTTTTGTTGTGTTCTGTGACTGCTGGAAATGTAATTTTGTTCGGTATCTCGGTATCGAATGATAATAAAGCTCTGTATTCTGTATTCACGTTGTTCCCTTCATCACGTATCTGTACACTGTAAATGGCTCGACAGCAATCACGTACAGTCTTTCCGCTGACTGGTTAGCACGCGACAAAAATCCCATCACACTACCTCGGTACACTTGACAACAAACTAAACTCGATGAATCTTTTAAAATTTGTTCTGGGCTGTACCTGTCTTTGAGATGGGAGCACGATGAAGGTCCAGGGAGATTTGAACGCTCAAAAACTGCTCTGCTGGCTGGATAAAGCTATATATTTTTCTAACTTCAGCCAGTGTTGCATTTGCAATGAGTTAATGGGAGATATATTTGTCGGTCATTGAGATGTGTGGTCGTACAACGCAGAAACAGGACCTGCGGTTCACTCCGTCCATGCCGACCTTCTTGTCCACTCTGCACTGATGAACATTTGCCTGCAGTACTGCACTTTAGTTTAGAGATAGACAATAGACAATAGACAATAGACAATAGGTGCAGGAGGAGGCCATTCGGCCCTTCGAGCCAGCACCACCATTCAATGTGGTCATGGCTGATCATTCTCAATCAGTACCCCGTTCCTGCCTTCTCCCCATCCCCCCTGACACCGCTATCCTTAAGAGATCTATCTAGCTCTCTCTTGAAAGCATTCAGAGAATTGGCCTCCACTACCTTCTGAGGCAGAGAATTCCACAGATTCACAACTCTCTGACTGAAAAACTTTTTCCTCGTCTCCGTTCTAAATGGCCTACCCCTTATTCTTAAACTGTGGCCCCCTGGTTCTGGACTCCCCCAACATTGGGAACATGTTTCCTGCCTCTAACGTGTCCAACCCCTAATGCAGCATAGAAACAGCCCCTTCAGCCCACCGAGTCCACGCCGACCATCGATCCCTCGCTCGCATTAGTCCTGTGCTATCCCTCTTTCCTCATCCACTCCCTGCGCACTAGGGTCAAATTACAAGGTTAATTATCCTACAAGCCCTCACATTTTTGGAATGTGGGGGGAAACCGGAGCACCCGGAGGAAGCCCACGCGGTCACAAGGAGAATGTGTGAACTCCACACGGGCAGCACCCGGGACCACGATTAAACCTGGGTCCCTGGCACTGTGAGGCAGCAACTCTACCAGCTGTGTCCTTCAAAGACCTTGCCCTCCTCTTGCCTTTTGTACTTCAGTGTTTGTCTAAATGTCTCTGAATTGTAGTTATTGCATCTAACTCTGGTGGTGCTTTGCAGATATCACTTTCTGTGCAAAATATCTGCCCTCCCAGATCGCCTCCCCTCACCGTCCACCTATGCCCTCCTATTCTTGAAGTACTGTGGCCGGTGCCTATTTAACAGCCATTTAAAGGGTCATCAATATCTTTGACTTTGCATGGCATGGTGGCACAGCGGTAGAGTTGCTGCCTCACAGAGCCAGAGATCCAGGTTCGATCCTGACTACGGGTGCTGTCTGTACGGAGTTTGTACGTTCTCCCTGTGACCTGCGTACCTTTTCTCCGGGTGCTCCGGTTTCTCCCCACACTCCAAAGATGTACAGGTTTGTAGGTTTAATCGGCTTCTGTAAAATTGTAAACTGTCCCCAGTGTGTAGGATAGTGCTCGTGTAATCGCTGGTCGGCGTGGACGCGGTGTGCCGAAGGGTCAGTTTCCTTGCTGTAAATCTAAAGACAGATACAAACCTGCCAACTTTACTCATTCTGGTATGTGTGAGATTCCAGATTTACTGCAACATGGACTAATTGCCTTCTGACATGATCTATTGGATCACTCAACTAGTTTTGTTTAGTTTAGAGATACAGCGCGGAAACAGGCCCTTCGGCCCATCGAATCCGCACCAACCAGCGATCATTGCATTTTAACGATAGATAGATAGATAGATAGATAGATAGATAGATAGATAGATAGATAGATAGATAGATAGATAGATAGATAGATAGATAGAGCTCTTAAGGATAGCGGAGTCAGGGGGTATGGGGAGAAGGCAGGAACAGGGTACTGATTGAGAATGATCAGCCATGATCACATTGAATGGCAGTGCTGGCTCGAAGGGCCGAATGGCCTACTCCTGCACCTATTGTCTATTGTCTATTGACTATCCTATACACATACACCAAGCCAATTAACCTACATACCCGTACGTCTTTGGAGGGCCAAAGACACCCATGGGCAACGGGTGGAAGACCACTTCAACACCACGGACACCAGAAGCATGTGGCAGGGTGTCAGGGACATCACTGGCTACAAGAGCAGCCCTGCCTGCCCCCACAGCGATATGGCACTGACCAACGAGCTTAACACCTTCTTTGCCCGCTTTGAAAGTGGCAAAACCACCTTGAGTGAAAGAACCCCAGCCGAGGCGGTGGGACAGGTCTTGCAACTGAGCACACAGGAGGTACAACGCGCTCTGCAAAGGGTCAACCCACGCAAGGTGCAGGACCGGATGGAGTTCAAGGAAGGGTACTGAAGGACTGTGCTGAACAGCTGGCTGAGGTATTCACCAGGATCTTTAACCTGTCATTATCTCTGGCTACGGTCCCCAAGTGCCTGAAGTCGGCTATCATAGTTCCGGTGCCGAAAAAAGCAAAGATCTCCAACCTGAATGACTACCGTCCGGTTACCCTAACGCCGATAGTCATGAAGTGCTTTGAGAGGCTGGTCCTCTCACACATCAAATCCAGCATCCCTGACTCACTGGACCCACATCAATTTGCATACAGGGCAAATAGATCCACAGAGGACGCCATCTCTCTGGCTCTTCACACTGTCCTGACTCACCTAGAGAGACAGGGCACGTACGTGAGGATGCTATTCATAGACTATAGCTCCACCTTCAACACGGTCATCCCCACCAAGCTCATCACCAAACTCCACCAGCTAGGCCTCAGCTCGTCATTATGTGACTGGATCCTGGACTTCCTGCTGGAACGACCGCAGGCAGTGAGAATGGGCCCGCACCTGTCCTCCACTATCACCCTGAGTACCGGCACACCACAGGGCTGTGTTCTGAGCCCCATGCTCTACTCCCTCTTCACACACGACTGTGTTCCTGCATTCGACACCAACACCATTGTCAAGTTTGCAGATGACACAACGGTGATCGGGCTTATCACCAACGGGGATGAAACAAACTATAGAGCGGAGGTGCAGAACCTGGCGGACTGGTGCTCGGATAACAACCTGTCCTTAAATACCACCAAGACCAAGGAGCTGATCATCAACTTCCGTAGGTCACATAACGGGGAATATGCCCCGATCTCTATCAACGGGGACAGTGTGGAGAGAGTGTCCAGCTTCAAGTTTCTGGGCACTCACATTTCGGAGGACCTAACATGGTCCAATAACACTGCTGCGCTGGTCAAGAAGGCACAACAAAGACTGTTCTACTTAAGAACACTGAAAAAGTCTGGTCTACCCCAACAGCTGCTGACGACCTTCTACCGCTGCACCATCGAGAGCATCCTAACGCATGGCATCCCTGTGTGGTACCGCAGCTGCACGGAGGCAGAAAGGAAAGCTCTACAGCGGGTAGTCCATAGAGCTCAGAGGGCCATCGGAACACAGCTACCAGACTTAGAGGGCATCTACATCACACGATGCCTCAAAAAAGCCACCAGCATCCACAAAGACTTCACACCCCTGCAACAGTCTGTTCGAACTCCTTCCATCGGGCAGACGATTCAAGGCCTTCTACGCCCGCACCTCCAGACTCAGGAACAGCTTCATCCCCAGGGCCATAGCTGCTATGAACCGGTCCTGCTGAGCCGGATGGCCACAACGCATAGATCAACTTGCACTTTACCCTGTCCAAAACTGTTACAACTGTTTCGTTTCGTTGGGTTGCTGCTGTCTAAATTACTTAAATTATTGCATCTTATGGGAGGCGCATTCCCAATCTCGTTGTACCCCTGGGTACAATGACAATAAAGATATATTGTATTGTATTGTATTGTGTGGGAGGAAAGCGAAGATCTCGGAGAAAATCCACGCAGGTCACGGGGAGAACATACAAACTCCGTACAGACGGCGCCCGTAGTCGGGATGGAACCCGGGTCTCCGGCGCTGCAAGCGCTGTAAGGCAGCAACTCTACCGCTGCGCCACCGCGGCCGCCCGGCAATTATATGTAGGAAGTAACTGCAGATGCTGGGTGTCACCGATGATAGACACAAAATGAGTAACTCAGCGGGGCAGGCAGCATCTCTGGATAGAAGGGATGGGTGACGTTTCGGGACGAGACCCTTCTTCAGACTGAGAGTCGGGGGAGAGGGAGACACAGAGACAAGGGAGGGCAAGGTGTGAAAGTGAGACATCAAGGAAGGGGGCAACGACGCCCACAGTGAGAAGGTTTAATCGGGGACAGTCAGACTGGTGGGAGAACTGGGAAGGGGCGAGGGGTGGAGAGAGAGAGGGAAAGCAAGGGTTACTTGAAGTTAGAGAAGTCAATATTGTAGACAGGCGATAATTGGGGACGCCTACTTCAAGGCAGTGGAGTGAGAAGGTTCGGGGTTGCTTTGCTGCAGTTCATCACGATCACAGCACAGAGAGGTCACCTTTGTCACCTCCGCCGTGAGGAAATGCAGCAGACTTCACTCAGCGACTTGGTGCACATTAGCAGGCACGTGTCCAAGCGCCCTTTTATGTAACCCCCGCATTTATCGCCTAACTTGTGGCGTTCTATTAAGTGCCGCGCGACACACTTATGGTGAAAGCCTCTTTAAATAGATTCTGGAGCCCTCTAAATCACACAGGAATGAACTGTTTGCTAAATCTAAGTCTGCTGCTGCAGAAATCACTTAATAACAGGAGCACCGTGGTGCCAATAACCATTTCTATTATCTGCCACCTTCCCCCGAACACATTACAGGGAAATGTTATTAACTGGCATGATTTGCCTGGGATTTGTGTGACACAGACGTGCTTCTCGGGAGCTAACAACGTTGATAATCGGTTGGTTTGTACCAGTGTTTTAGTTGTTTTCGTTTATGCGATAAAGCGTGGAAACAGGCTCTTCGGCCCACCGAGTCTGCGCCGACCAGCGATCCCCGCTACACTAACATTATCCTACGCACATTACAATTTTACCGAAGCCAATTAACCTACAGACCTGTCCGTCTTTGGAGTGTGGGGGGAAACTGGAGCTCCCGGAGAAAACCCACGCAGGCCACGGGGAGAAGGTACAAACTCCGTACAGACAGCAGCAGTAGTCGGGATCCAACCCGGGTCTCCTGCGCTGTGAGGCAGCAACTCTACCGCTGCGCCACCGTGACACCCCTTGGAGAAGGAGGACATGCCTGAGGGTGTCGGGAGGCAGGTGGAGGGGTAAGCACAAAAGGATACAAAGTGCTGGAGTAACTCAGCGGGTCAGGCAGCGTCTCTGGAGAAAATGGATATGTGACCTGCACAGGAAAGAACCGCAGATGCTGGTTCAAACCGAAGATAGACACAAAAAGCCGGAGTAACTCTGCGGGTCAGACAGCATCTCTGGAGAAAAGGAATAGGGCAGACGGGATGTGCAGGAAGGAACTGCAGATGCTGGTTTAAACCGAAGATAGACTATTCTTTTTCTCCAGAGATGCTGTCTGACTCGCTGAGTTACTGCAGCTTTTTGTGTCTATGGATATAGACAATACACAATAGGTGCAGGAGGAGGCCATTCGGCCCTTCGAGCCAGCACCGCCATTCAATGTGATCATGGCTGATCATTCTCAATCAGTACCCCGTTCCTGCCTTCTCCCCATACCCCCTGACTCCGCTATCCTTAAGAGCTCTATCCAGCTCTCTCTTGAAAGCATTCAGAGAATTGGCCTCCACTGCCTTCTGAGGCAGAGAATTCCACAGATTCACAACTCTCTGACTGAAAAAGTTTTTCCTCATCTCCGTTCTAAATGGCCTACCCCTTATTCTTAAACTGTGGCCCCTTGTTCTGGACTCCCCCAACATTGGGAACATGTTTCCTGCCTCCAACGTGTCCAACCCCCTAATAATCTTATACGTTTCGATAAGATCTCCTCTCATCCTTCTAAATTCCAGTGTATACATGCCTAGTCGCTCCAGTCTTTCAACATATGATAGTCCTGCCATTCCAGGAATTAACCTAGTAAACCTACGCTGCACGCCCTTATGTGCCCTTTTGGGTCGAGACCCTTCTTCAGCCTGTAGTAACCAGCATCTGCACAGTTCCTTGCTTCGACTATGCTCAGAGTGAGGATCGAGTGGCCACTGAGGATCGGAATTTGGGAAGCACTTTCAAATAATCCTCGTGCAAAGGCTGAGGCGAGCTTGGCAGATTCAGTGGTGTCAGCCATCTAACTACCCGGGGAGATCTAACAAGCCTCATGACAACACCAGAGACCCAGCTTCATACAACATGTAACATGTTAGGATGTCACGGTGACGCAGTGGTAGAGCAACTGCCTTACCACGCCAGAGACCTGTCTGTACAGCTAAAGCATTAAACGTTATTCACGTTATTCCCCTTATCATGTATCTGTACGCTACGGACGGCTCGACATGTATTGTCTTTCCTCTGACTGGTTAGCACGCCACAGGAGCTTTTCACTGTACCTCAGTGCCTGTGACAATAAACTAAACTCAAAGTAAACTAACCTATAGTTAGTTACCTATGGCGCAGCGGGAGAGTTGCTGCCTTACAGCGCTTGCAGCGTCAGAGACCCGGGTTCGATCCCGACTACGGGTGCTGTCTGTACGGAGTTCGTACATTCTCCACGTGACTGCGTGGGCTTTCCCCGAGATTTCCGGTTTTCTCCCCCACACTCCAAAGACGTACAGGTTTGTAGGCTAATTGGCGTGTTATAAGTGTAAATTGTCCCTAGTGTGTGTAGGATAATGTTTGTGTGCGGGGATCGCTGGTCGGAGCGGACTCGGTGGGCCGAAGGGCCTGTTTCCGTGCTGTATCTCTACACTAAACTAAAGCGAGCATTCTGCGGCACGCAACGTTTTTGCAGTCAGCCCACTCCGTGGGCAGTGGGTGGAGGGGAGGGTGCTGGAGGTTATATCAAGGCAGCAGCCATCACAAGGGGGCACTGGTCCTCCGGAGAGCTCTGCTCTCTTACTTACTGCAGAAGATGGAAGCGTTTATGCTGTCCCTTTGTCCCAGCTGAAACCGCAAAATTAATTGAAAAAGAAAATCTGCCCAACAGAATCAATCCTGTGTCTGTACACTGTGGACAGCTTGATCGTAATCATGGAATCAGCTGTTTGATATGCTGAGTCACACCAACACCGTGTGTCTTTCTTGCGGGCAAATGAGGCCACTTAACTTGGCCAGGTTAGATAAGGTTGCAGAATCCTAAGGTACATCCCATATCATCGTTACTTTTTTGCATATCTATCATTCATTTGTCCTATTTCTGTCTATATCGCTGTCTATCTCTCTTGTTCCCCTTTCCCCTGACTCTCAGTCTGAAGAAGGGTCTCGACCCGAAACGTCACCTGTTTTTTCTCCAGAGATGCTGCCTGTCCCGCTGAGTTACTCCAGCTCTTCGTGTCTATCTTTGGATAAGGCTGGGCTTGTTTCTGTACTGTATAACTCTCGGACTCGATGACTCTAAATAGTCGCTCTCCATGTGCCCATTGGTGTCGGATTACTCCCTCTTCAATCTTCTTCTCGCTGGAATTTAGAAGATTGAGGGGGGATCTTATAGAAACTTACAAAATTCTTAAGGGGTTGGACAGGCTAGATGCAGGAAGATTGTTCCCGATATTGGGGAAGTCCAGAACAAGGGGTCACAGTTTAAGGATAAGGGGGAAGTCTTTTAGGACCGAGATGAGAACGTTTTTTTCCACACAGAGAGTGGTGAATCTGTGGAATTCTCTGCCACAAAAGGTAGTTGAGGCCAGTTCATTGGCTATATTTAAGAGGGAGTTAGATGTGGCCCTTGTGGCTAAAGGGATCAGGGGGTATGGAGAGAAGGCAGGTACAGGATACTGAGTTGGAAGATCAGCCATGATCACATTGAATGGCGGTGCAGGCTCGAAGGGCCGAATGGCCTACTCCTGCACCTATTTTCTATGTTTCTATGTTTCTCCTCACCCCACCAGGTAAAGGGTACAGAAGTGTGAAAACGCACACCTCCAGATTCGGGGACAGTTTCTTCTCAGCTGTTATCAGGCAACTGAACCGTCCTACCGCAACCAGAGAGCCGCCCTGAACTACTATCTACCTCATTGGAGACCTCAGACTATTTTTGATCGGACTTTACTGGACTTTATCTTGCACTAAACGTTATTCACGGTATTTCCTTTATCATGTATCTGCACACTGTGGACGGCTCGATTGTAATCATGTATTGTCTTTCCGCTGACTGGTTAGCATGCAACGACAGCTTTTCACTGTACCTCAGTGCACGTGACAATAAACTGAACTCACAACTCGACCTCTATCCCTCTAAACCTTTCCTATCCATGTATCTATCCGAATGTCTCTTCGGCCTTGTAATCGTCCCCACCTCTACCGCTGGCTCCGGCAGCTGTTTCTCCATAGACCCACCACTCGAGACCTCGACCCGAAACGTCACCCATTCCTTCTCTCCCGAGATGTTGCCTGACCCGCTGAGTTACTCCAGCATTTTGTGTCCAATAGACAATAGACAATAGACAATAGGTGCAGGAGGAGGCCATTCGGCCCTTCGAGCCAGCACAGCCATTCAAGTGATCATGGCTGATCATTCTCAATCAGTACCCCATTCCTGCCTTCTCCCCATACCCCCTGACTCCGCTATCCTTAAGAGCTCTATCTAGCTCTCTCTTGAATGCATTCAGAGAATTGGCCTCCACTGCCTTCTGAGGCAGAGAATTCCACAGATTCACAACTCTCTGACTGAAAAAGTTTTTCCTCATCTCAGTTCTAAATGGCCTACCCCTTATTCTTAAACTGCGGCCCCTGGTTCTGGACTCCCCCAACATTGGGAACATGTTTCCTGCCTCTAACGTGTCCAACCCCTTAATAATCTTATACGTTTTCGATAAGATCCCCTCTCATCCTTCTAAATTCAAGCCTAGCCGCTCCAGTCTTTCAACATATGACAGTCCTGCCATTCCGGGAATTAACCTGGTAAACCTACGCTGCACGCCCTCAATAGCAAGAATATCCTTCCTCCACCTTCGATTTAAACCAGCATTTTGCAGTTTATGTTCCAGAACTAAACTAAACACGCGGGGATGTTTCGCTAGGTGAAAGGTGTTGCAGAAATGTAAGTCATAATTCCTTGTGCCTCCCAGCAAGGGCACTGAGTGTAACCTTACCTCCATTCATGTAGTTGCTGTGCTGCACAGTAGAAGCACAGCCCTGCGTGGGAGTGGATTCTGTCTGCTGTGTGTTCAGTGGGCTCTCAGCCCGTTCCTGGCCTCTGTGTAATTAGGGATCCGTGCCGTCTGTCCTGACCTGCTTGCTGTATGTTGGATAGGTCGTGGTGTCTTTCTTTCTCTTCATCGGTTGATGCAGCCCAGGGACCACTGGCCCACAATGCCGCCATGTCCTGTGTTTCAGCTTGCCTGGTACTGTGTAGGAAGGAACTGCAGATGCTGCAGAAGATGGACACAAAAAGCTGGAGTAACTCAGCAGGTCAGGCAGCATCTCTGGAGAGAAGGAATGGGTGACGTTTCGGGTTGAGTCTGAAGAAGGGTCTCGACCTGAAACATTACCTATTCCTTTTCTCCAGAGATGCTGTCTGACCTGCTGAGTTTAGTTTTTAGAGATACCGCGTGCAAACAGGCCCTTCGACCCACCAAGTCCGCACTGACCAGTGAACCCCACACATTAACACTATCCTACACACACTAGGGCCTATTTACACTTTACCTACATACCTGTACGTCTTTGGAGTGTGGGAGGAAACTGAAGATCTCGGAGAAAACCCATGCAGGTCACGGGGAGAACGTACAGACTCCGTACAGACGGCGCCCGTAGTCGGGATCGAACCCGGGTCTCAGGTGCTGCAAGCGCTGTAAGGTAGCAACTCTACCGCTGCGCCACCGTGCCGCTCGAGTTACTCCAGCTTTTTGTGTCTACCTGCCTGGTGCTGCATTTGATACAGTATACTGAGCTACCCACCATGTACACATGGTACCCACCCTTTAGACATCATAGAGCCATGGAGAGATACGTTCTCCCTGCATTCCCTCTCTTCCCCCCCCCCCTCCCCCACCCTGGTCGTTTTCTTGTTCCAATGTCCCTGCATCCTTTCGTCATCACCAAAAATACTAGAGGAACAAGATGGACCACGCCGTTGAAATCGCCTATACTGAAGTGTAGTATGCAAAGGAGCGCAACGTCCGCCATTTTAGTAGGCAAAGCCCGCCGCCCGTTATGCCTCTCGCAGTGTACTCAGTGTTTTGGGGGAACAGTATGTGTGATGATACCATTAAAATGCAGAATATATCTCATCTATCAATTCACTGATTTTTGTTATTTTTCTTTTTAAATGTTTCTGCAAGTTTCTGCCTACTAAAATGGTGCCATGACATACTATGGCTTTTAGGGTCGAATGGTCTGTCTTGTTCCTCTAGTATCTTTGGTTATCTTCCCCCCCCCCCCAGCCATCAAATACTCATCCTACATTTATCCCTTTTGTTGATTCTCTCCACATTTCCATCCCAGATGTGACCACTCCTCTTCCCACGAAGGACAATTTACAGAGGCCAAATACCTGACCAATTTGGGATGTGGGAGGAAACTGGAGCATCTGGGCCAAACCCATGGAGTCATTAGGTCATAAGAGATAGGAGCGGAATTATCCCATTCGGCCCATCAAGTCTACTCCGCCATTCAATCATGGCTGATCTATCTCTCCCTCCTAACCCCGTTCTCCTGCCTTTTCCCCATAACCCCCGACACCCATTCTAATCAAGAATCTACCTATCCCTGCCTTAGAAATATCCATAGACCTGGCCTCCACACCCTTCTGTGGCAAAGAATTCCACAGATTCACCACCCTCTGACTAAAGAAATTCCTCTTCATCTCCTTCCGAAGGCAACATCCTTTAATCCTGAGGCTATGACCGTTAGTCACAGGGAGAACATTCAAACTCCACGCACAGAGAGCCCAACGTCAGGATTGAACCCGGGTCTCTGGTGCCGTGAGGCAGCAGCTTTACCAGCTGCTCTGCAGTGAGGGTGTGGTTTGGCCTGATATGGGAATTCTCCTCTCTAGTTGATGATAGGATGGCGTAGTTGTCCCTGAATCTGGAGGTGTGCATATTCACACTTCTGTACCTCTTGAATGCTGGGGAGAGTGGAGAAGAGGAAGTGTCCGTGGTGAGATTCGTCAGAGGGAGCTGTGTGTGATGGGCCATCTTGGTCGACATGGGCAGGTTGGGCTGAAGGGCCTGTGTTCCATGCTGGATGACAATGACACTATATCTCTATGACTCCATGCGACGTTGAGGTCCTGACTCACCACAGGAGAATAGTGTGAATCTCCAAAGTACTAATTTGCTCTATTGGTCATAAGGTCATAAGGCCAGAAGGAATAGGAGTAGAACTAGGCCATTCGGCCCATCAAATCTACTCCGGCATTCAACCATGGCTGATCTATCTCTCCCTCCTAACCCCATTCTCCTGCCTTCTCCCCATAACCTCTGACACCCCCACTAATCAAGAATCTATATATCTCTTCCTTAAAAATATCCATGAAATATCCGTTATAAACAGAATTCCACAGATTCACCACATTTCTCCTCATCTCCTTCATAAAAGAACGTCTTTTAATTCTGAGGCCATGGCGTCTGGTCCTAGACTCTCCCACTAGTGGAAACATCCTCTCCACATCCACTCCATCCAAGCCTTTCACTATTCTGTACGTTTCAATGAGGTCATACCATGTTCAGGAGTCCAGAACGAGGGGCCACAGTTTAAGAATAAGGGGTAGGCCATTTAGAACTGAGACGAGGAAAAACTTTTTCAGTCAGAGAATTGTGAATCTGTGGAATTCTCTGCCTCAGAAGGCAGTGGAGGCCAATTCTCTGAATGCATTCAAGAGAGAGCTAGATACAGCTCTTAAGGATAGCGAAGTCAGGGGGTATGGGGAGAAGGCAGGAACGGGGTACTGATTGAGAATGATCATCCATGATCACATTGAATGGCGGTGCTGGCTCGAAGGGCCGAATGGCCTCCTCCTGCACCTATTGTCTATTGTCTATTAGTATTGGCTTATTATTGTCATACATACTGAGATGCAGTGAAAATTGTTGTCTTTTTGAGCTATCCAGGTAAATTTCCTGGAATAGAAATATCATATATCATGTGGGATATCTTGCATGAGTACATGAAGTAGAAGTAAAGAAACAACAAAACAAGAGTGCAAAATATAGTATTACCGCTACAGAGAGAGTGCAATTTAAAGAAAAGTGCAGGAGTTGAAACAGGGTCGATTGGAAGATTGTGAATTCATGTAACTTTAACTAAATTAGCAAAAAAGGTTAGATATGTATAGAAAAAAAGTGATGGTGGCATATCTGTGGGAAATTCCAGATTGAATTTCTCAGCAAGTTGAGTTTTACTTTGGTTTTTCACAAGACAGGTAAAGATGAAGAAAGCAATCCACTCATCCCAGCGCACTCAAACTTGATCATTCATGCTAATTCCAACATGCTGCATCTTAGTTTAGTTTAGTGATACCGCGCGGAAACAGGCCCTTCGGCCCACCGAGTCCGCGCCGACCAGCGATCCCCGTACGCTAGCACTATCCGACACACTGGGGACAATTTTACAATTTTTACCAAGGCCAATTAACCTACAAACCTGCACGTCCTTGGAGTGTGGGAGGAAAGCGGAGCGCCCGAAGAAAACTCACGTGGTCACAGGGAAAACGTACAAACTCCGTACAGACAGCATCCTTAGTCAGGATCGAACCTGGGTCACTGGCACTGTAAGGCAACAAATCTACTGCTGCCACACCATGTCTATCCGTCTACGCTAACTGTTTTGGTTTGGTAGTGCAGTGGTTAAATGACTGGGTTGTAATCCAGATGGTCTGATGAGTTGCCTTTGAATCTCGCCACAGCAGCTGGGGAATTGAAATTGTTCATTAAACAAGCTGGAATAAAGCATAATGGTGACCTTGAAACCACAGGATTGTCATTAGAAACAGGGATGGGAATACAGTGGCCTTTACCTGGACCTAACTACCTGTGACGGCAAACTCACCGCCCTCTGCATGGCACAGACGCTGCTGATATTTAACTCCCGTGAATTAATAACTATGTTTGTTTATTGCAAGTACATAAGTGGAATTGTAAGTACATGTTGGTGGAGTATCCTGACCAACATGTCCCATCTACACTAGTCCCACCTGCCTGCGTTTGGACCATATCCCTCTAAACCTGTCCCGTGTACCTGTCTAATTGCTTGTGAAATGTTGCGACAGTCCAAATCTTAATTAGTGGTCAGAATAGACGCACCACACAAACATGTAGACATAGCATTGCGAACATGCAGATGTACATACAAACATGCACGCACAATAACATGGACTGGCACATGTGAACATACAGAATTCCACACGCAAGCATGCACTGAGATCCATTTCTGTACGTATACAGATGCACTGGAGTGCAGGCACAGATGCAGTAAGTAGCATGCGCTCAGAGAGATGCGTTCACATGCATGCATGCACACGGATGCACATGCATCTGCATGCACGCACGTGTGTGATAAACTGCTTATTTACCCATGCTAATTAAGTGCTATGATCAAAGTCTTTGAAAATCTAATCATCCATTTGCTCAAAGGTATCTCTTCGCTTATTCAATAAACTGCAGATTAAGTTAGTAAACGCAGACAAATAATCTTTGACAGGGGAGATGATTTGTCGTGAGGATAAAAGTGAAGGGTTTTATTTTCCGATCATCCCGACTGTAATCCAAGCTGAATGTGCAGTCACTGGGAAGAGGATTGCATCCGCCAGCTCGCTGTGTAAGGAACGGGACTTGGTCGGCCCCGGAGGAGCAGAGTCAGATGTAACTCATAATCCAGCAGCGCACTGTTGGCGGAAGATTAGCAGATCAGTGCTTAATGAGGCTGTCTCGTTCATCAACTGAACGTGTTCAGTTGCTCAAATACAGTCTGGGAATTCAGACAAGAGCCACGAGCAACAGCAAACACGAGAGCCGATCAGATTCCCATCATTCACTCAGGCCTTCTGCAGTCAGTCACCTTTTGAAGTCGGATTTTATGACTAATCCAGTGAATGGCCTTAGTCGTGCTTTGTCGAGGAGTCGGCCTCACAATCAACAGTCTGATGTCACCCCCATTGTGGAATCGTTAAACAGATTCACCTCTTCATCTGTGCAGGAAGGAACTGCAGGATGCTCGTTGACACCGAGGACGGACTCAGAAACGTGGAGTAACTCGGCGGGACTGACGACATCTCTGGAGAAAAGGAATAGGTTGACGTTTCGGGTCGAGATCTTTCGTCAGACTGAAATGTCACTATTCCTTTTCTCCAGAGATGCTGCCTGACCCGCTGATTTACTCCAGCATTTTGTGTCTATCTTCGGGTTGGTAAGTAAATTGACCAACATGTCCCATCTACACTCGTCCCACCTGCCTGCATTTGGCCCATATCCCTCCTGTCCTATCCATGTACCTGTCTACATATTTCTTGAATGAATGAATGAATGAATGAATGAATGAATGAATGAATGAATGAATGAATGAATGAATGAATGAATGAATGAATGAATGAATGAATAAGTTTATTGGCCAAGTATGTGCATATACAAGGAATGTGCCTTGGTGCTCCGCTCACAAATGACAACACAAACATACAGTTAACAATTAAGAATAAAGCATGAACACATCAAAACAATAAGGATACACCATTACGGTCTGAACATGCGGGTGAAAATAAACCAGAGCAAAAAAGAGACTACAGACTTTGGTTATTGAGTAGAACTACCTGAGTAGAAACGTTGCGATAGGACCTGCCTCAACCATCTCCTCCGGCAGCTCATTCCACACACCCACCACCCTTTATGTGAAAAAGTTACCCCTCAGGTTCCTATAAAATCTTTCCCCCCTCACTTTAAACCTACGCCCACTGGTTCTCGATTCCCCTACTCTGGGCAAGAGACTCTGTGCGTCTACCCAATCTATTCTTCTCATGATTTTGTGATTGCGTCAATGTGCTGGACCCTGGGCACTGCGTGGATTGCGTGTGAACGCACTATTTAGGGCACTTGGAAACTGCAGCAATAACTTTGGATAAACTCTCGGACTCATTGAAGGTATTTATTTCACAAAATGCTGGAGTAACTCAGCAGGTCAGGCAGCATCTCAGGAGGGAAGGAATGGGTGACGTTTCGGGTCGAGACCCTTCTTCAGACTGATGTCAGGGGGGCGGGACAAAGGAAGGATATAGGTGGAGACAGGAAGATAGAGGGAGATCTGGGAGGGGGAAGAGAGGGAGAGAGGAACTATCTGAAGTTGGAGAAGTCAATGTTCATACCGCTGGGCTGTAAGCTGCCCAAGCGAAATATGAGGTGCTGTTCCTCCAATTTCCGGTGGGCCTCACTAAGGCACTGGAGGAGGCCCATGACATAAAGGTCAGACTGGGAGTGGGAGGGGGTGTTCATAGTGGGCGAGATGACTAAGCATCATCAGCATTGTATGTCTGCCGTGAAGTGATTTATGAGTCAGATGACTTCATGACCAGAATGATCTGGGAAAGGCAAGATTTGGAGGAAATATGAGGGAGGTTGCAATAATGGTAAACTGATTCAGTAAACCATAGCACAGCATCTCACCTAGTCCAGCACAACGTGACCACAGGGAAGATCGACACAAAATGCTGGAGTAACTCGGCGGGTCAGGCAGCATCTCTGGAGAAAAGGAACGGGTGGCGGCTTGGGTCGAGCCCCTTCTTTAGACTGGGAGTGAGGGGAGAGGGAAACACGAGGTATGAAACAAGAACAAATGAATGAAAGATACGATCAGTCAAGTCAAGTCAAGTCAATTTTATTTGTATAGCACATTTAAAAACAACCCACGTTGACGAAAGTGCTGTACATCAGTTCAGGTACTAAGAAACGAACACACAATGGCACACAAACATAACAGCACATACATAAACAGTGATCAAATCAAACCCAGCACCGATGATCAAAGAAAGGTGGAGCCCACAATGGTCGATTGTTGGCTGTGGAAGAGGTGATAACAAGGGCCCACGAACACTAAAATGAAGCAGGCCGACAGTGAAGCTAGTAGGACGACTGGGGGTCGGGGGGGGGGGGGGGGACTGAGAGAGAGGGAATGTAATGGCTACTTGAAGTTGGAGACATCAATATTCACACCGCTGGGTTGCAAGCTGCCCGAGTGAAATATGAGGTGCTGCTGCTCCAATTTACGCTTGGCCTCACCTTGACAGTGGAGGAGGCCCAGGATGGAAAGGTCAGTGTGGGAATGGCAATGGGAAGAGGAGATCGCTTATGCCAACGCGGACTGAATGGAGGTGCAGGATCCAACGTCTGGAGGGAAAATTCAAAACGAATCAGTGGAAATAATATTTCGGTCAGCGACAGTGTTTACGGTACAGCCTCCTCAGGGAGGCAGTGGAAGCAGATAGTGTTGATTCATTTAGATGCAAATTAGATAGACTTCTTTGAGAGAATAGCATTTGTGATACAGTATGGGAGTGATTTGAGACGTAACGTGTCGTTGGTAGCACTCTTGGGAAAGAAAGAAAGACATTTCTGTCATCCTGTTGAGTTTCATTGTCTGTATAACTCATTATCACCTCCCCTCAGCCAACAATGGACCATTGTGGGCTTTCCTTGATCATCGTTGCTTTTTAGTATAAGAAAATAACTGCAGATGCTGGTACAAATCGAAGGCATTTATTCACAAAATGCTGGAGTAACTCAGCAGGTCAGGCAGCATCTCGGGAGAGAAGGAATGGGTGACGTTTCGGGTCGAGACCCTTCTTCAGACTGATGTCAGGGGGGCGGGACAAAGGAAGGATATAGGTGGAGGCAGGAAGATAGAGGGAGATCTGGGAAGGAGGAGGGGAAGAGAGGGACAGAGGAACTTTTTACATATCTTTCACTCATTTGTCCTATGCACCTTCCCATATATAACTCTCGTATCCCTTTCCCCCTGACTCTCAGTCTGAAGAAGGGTCTCGACCCGAAACGTCAGCGTTTCCTTTTCTCCAGGGATGCTGCCTGACCCGCTGAGTAACTCTGGCTTTATGTGCCCATCTTGCATTTCTATAGCTCTTTTCACATTTCTTTCAGGCAATGTGCAATGTGGCTACGGTGGTAATGTAGGAATTGTACAGCAAATCCATCGGGCAGGAGGTCTAGTGGTCTGAAGTCCCACATGTTCAGAAACATCTATTTGCCGACGATCATCAAGTTCTTGAATCGATCTGCACAACCCTAATCATGCCTCAGCAGCGGAACACTACAGATCACCTCTGATACTGCCATGGGCTTGTTAACTAATTGTGTTTCTGCACTAATCTCATGTTCTTTTCACAGTCTTTTAGATTTTGCAGTATTTTTTTCATTCTACCTGTGCCTCATCGTAAGGTTTAAAATGATATGGGACAAACGTGGGCAGATGGGACGAGTGTTTAGTTTGGAGATGCAGTGCGGAAACAGGCCCTTCGACCCACCGAGTCCGCACCGACCTGCGATCCCCGCACATTAACACCACCCTACACACACCAAGGGCAATTTTACATTTACACAAAGCCAATTAACCTACAAACCCGTACGTCTTTGGAGCCTGGGAGGAAACCGAGAATCTTGGAGAAAATACCCACGCAGGTCACGGGGAGAACGTACAAACTCCGTACATGCAGCACCTGTAGTCAGGATCGAACCCAGGTCTCTGGCGCTGCAAGGCAGCAAAGTCTACCGCTGCACCACCGCGCCAACACCATGCCGTGTTGTTGGGGCATCTTGGTCGGCACGGGCAAGGTGGGCTGAAGGGCCTGTTTCCGCGCTGCACGACTCCATGACTCTGCATGACTCAATGGTTCTACTCGTGTAAACGACAATAAACACGACACATCTGGACAGTCCACGCACAGCAAACTCCCACAACCAGCCGTGTTGTTCACCAGGCAACCTGTTCCCTGAATGCTGACTGAGGAAGAAGTCTCAGCAAAGACATTGGAAAGACCTCCCCTGCTCTTCTTCAAAAATAGTTCCTTGGGAGAGTTGACACTGCCACCCCCTCCTATGACTAATTAATGCTGTGTTTTTAAACCAGTCGTAGAGTCGCTGTTGGCCTGGATTGATAAATATCGTAACCATTTTTTCAGCATTCCTTTTTAGCTTTCTATTAACTTTAAAAAAAAATAGTGTTTGTTCAAGTGCTGACTGGAAATGGCTGGAAGGACTCTCTGCGCCCGGCACATTGGGGGGAAGCTGAATTAATGTCGGCTGGCGGTCATTAATCTTTTTTGCTTTTTATTCATTCAGGGCATGGATTTATTGCCCAGCGCTTTGTCCTTGAACTGAGTGGTTTGCTGGGCCATTTTCAGAGGCCTCTTAAGCATCAACGGTTGCTTCAGGGGTCTTGTGTGAAGCCAGCCGTCCTGAACCCTCCCCCCGTGCCAGTGCCCCTCTCACACGGAACATAGGATTTACCTGCTCACGTCACTTCCCCCACACATACTCAGAGGGTCGACTGAAAGGAGGGACTCGCCTGAGGCACGGGTCATAAGTGATAGGGGCAGAATTAGGCCATTCGGCCCATCAAGTCTACTCCGCCATTCAATCATGGCTGATCCATCTCTCCCTCCAAACCCCACTCTCCTGCCTTCTCCCCATAACCCCTGAAACCCGCACTAATCAAGAATCTATCTATCGCTGCCTTAGAAATATCCACTGACTTGGCCTCCACAGCCTTCTGTGTCAATGAATTCCACAGATTCACCACCCTCTGACTAAATAAATTCCTCCTCGTCTCCTTCCGAAAGGAACGCTCTTTAATTCTGAGGTTATGACCTAGATTCTCCCACCAGTGGAAACATGCTCTCCACATCCACTCTCTCCAGTCCTTTCACTATTCTGTATGTTTGAATGAGGACCCCCCCCTCATTCTTCTGAACTCCAGCGAGTGCAGGCCCAGTGCTGACAAACGCCCCGTGGGACTCGATTGGGAGGATCTGAGGTTCTATGGTCTGAAGCTTGTGAGCCTAAGGTAGACACATAATGCTGGAGTAACTCAGCGGGACAGGCTGCATCTCTGGAGAGAAGGAATGGGTGACGTCTCGGGTCGAGCCCCTTATTCAGTGAGCCTGATGTTACTGAATCATAGATTACATGGGCCCATTGAGTTCTTGCTGACCATTAAGCACTCATTCACACTAATCCCATTTTAATCTTCCCATGATCTCAACTCCTTGCAGTTTCCACCACTCCCCCATGCATGAGGAGTAGTTCATATTAACCTACCTGCTAGGGGCAATTCAGGCCAGGGAGGGCAATGTTATATATAATATTGTATTCACAAAATGCTGGAGTAACTCAGCGGGTCAGGCAGCATCTCAGGAGAGAAGGAATGGGTGACGTTTCGGGTCGAGACCTTTCTTCAGACGGGTCTGAAGAGCCTTCTTCAGCATTATTTACAAAATGCTGGAGTAACTCAGCGGGTCAGGCAGCATCTCAGGAGAGAAGGAATGGGTGACGTTTCTCGACGAAGGGTCTCGACCCGAAACGTCACCCATTCCTTCTCTCCTGAGATGCTGCCTGACCCGCTGAGTTATTCCAGCATTTTGTGAATAAATATCTTCGATTTGTACCAGCATCTGCAGTAATTTTCTTATAATATTGTATAGTCTAACCTAGTCTGATCCCTTCTCACTTACATCCGTGAAGCTTTGGATGCTCTCTGCCCTTTGACAGTCTTCAACTCTCTGCTCCCAACTCATAAGATCAAAAATGCCAGATAAACTCTGCAGGACTGGCAGCATCTCAGAAGAGAAGGAACGGGTGGCGTTTCGGCTCGAGAGCACTTCTTCAGACTGTCTTACATTCAGACTGAGGTCAGACTGAAGAAGGGTCTCGACCCGAAACGTCACCGATCCGTTCTCCCCAGAGATGCTGCCAGACCCGCCGAGTTACTCCAGCATTTCGTACCTATCTTCGGTGTAAACGAGCATCTGCAGTTCCTTCCTAATCGTGAGACGAAGAGGTTGGAAATTTAAAAAAGGTAATAACAAATTTTGATTTTGAAGAGAACCCATAAAGGCCTTTGAGCCCATTGTTTGGCAGCCCGGATGATCTACTCTAGACTGCAGCCTTTCATTTTAATGCCCGCTGATGTACTGCATCCTTTGAAGAATTGTTTATGGTCCCTTCACTAATAGAGAAACTGTATAAATCACTCCCTCGATAACCGGCCTCTCACTTTAATACTCAGATAAATTCTCTGGTGTCGGCTTAAGCTGTAACGGTGTGCAGTGTCACGCAGTTCTGTATCTCTCCAACATTTATGGGCTCAATGATCATGACAAGTGGACAAACTGCAGCCCTGAGCATCTGGGCAAGTGACAACGCTTACTGACCCTTGCTTGTGACTTCCTGCATCTTTACACTGATACCATTTCCACACAAAACGATACCAAACAAACCCACCACCGGAATACAAAATCTACACAAGTTAAGGGCGGTCACGGTGGCGCGGCGGTAGAGTTGCTGCCTTACAGCGAATGCAGCGCCGGAGACCCGGGTTCCATCCCGACTACGGGTGCTGCCCGTACGGAGTTTGCACGTTCTCCCCGTGACCTGCGTGGGTTTCCTCCCACGCTCCAAAGACCTACAGATTTCTGGGTTAATTGGCTTGGTATAAGTATAAATTGTTGATGTGCTGGGATCGCTGGTCGGTGCCGACTCGGCTAAACTAAACTAAATAACCTTAAATGGTACACTCTTAAACAACTAGATTACTAATCCTTGTCAAGGATGCATTTCGCCCCCCTGGATCTCCCCAGGAGAGCGCGTAGTCCCTCTCTAAATGCGCGTAGTCCCTCTCTAAATGCGCGTAGTCCCTCTCTAAATGCGCGTAACCGATCTCTAAATGCGCGTAGTCCCTCTCTAAATACGCGTAGTCCCTCGCTAAAACCACCCGGGCGTGGACGTAACCCCGGAAAAGGGGCAGGCAGCCATCTCAGGCAGATATCTCTTTCGCCTGCCGCCGTTTGTCCAGGCCCACATACCATTTCATTGAGGTCCCCCTCCTCTGACTGAGAGCAGATCTAACACCAGACTAACACACTGGCCCCAAGTATTGCCTTTGTCTTCCCCAAACCACAGCCATGACGATATTTCACAATCATAGACACAATCAGGGCTCAGCGGTAGAGCTACTGCCTTAAGGGCCTGTCCCACTCAGGCGATTGTTTAGGCGGCTACAGGCGACTAGGGTGTCGCCTGTATGGTCGTGAGTCGTCTCCAAAGTCTCATAGCGTTTTTCGGTCGCCTCAGGATTTTGAGATGTTTAAAGATTTTTGGCGACTGTTGGTTTGACGCCAATGGTCGTAGCTTGACGTCTCCTGGCGTAGGCGCTGTCGTAGGTTGTCGCCAGGTTGTCGCCAGGTGACTTAGGTTGTCGCTGGTGCTGACTTCGGTGAATTCCATTGGTGACTACCTAGGTCAACCTACGTCAACCGGCGACAGGTATCGGCGTCAAAGACGGAGGCCAAAATGACGTGAATTGTCTTCAGTTGTCGCCGACAGGGTCGTAGCTTGTCATAGCTAGTCGCGGGTAGACGTAGGTTGGCGTCAGTTGTATGTTGTCGCCTGTGTGGTGGTAGGTTGTCATAGGTGTCGTCATAGGTTGTCGTAGGCGCGATCGTAGGTGGACGTCCTAAGTCGCGACGATTGGGTCGCCGGTTGTCGGTAGCTTGCCGTAGCTTGATGTCGACTAGGTGGTAGGTTGTTGTAGCTTGTCGTAGACATTGTCATAGGGGGGGTCCAGTCGCCAGTATTTCAGCGACCTGCCACGACTATGACAGTCGCCGGCAGTCACCTAAAAAATCGCCTAAGTGGCCCTATACAGCGTTAGAGACCTGGGTTTGATCCCGACTACGGGTGCTGTCTGTACGGAGTTTGTACGTTCTCCCCGTGAACTGCGTGGGTTTTCTGCGAGATCTTCACTTTCCTCCCACACTCCAAAGACGTACAGTTCTGTAGGTTAATTGGCTGGGTGTAAATGTAAAAACTGTCCCTAGTGTGTGTAGGATAGTGTTAACGTGCGGGGATCGCTGGTCGGCGTGAACTCGATGCGCTGAAGGGCCTGTTTCCGTTCTCGCTGTATCACTAAACTAAATGAAAAACTAAACTTTGAAGGGATTGGTGAGAAATCGATAGACGGATCTTTCCGGCGTAATCTCAACGCTTGATGTTGCTGCCTCCCTCTGTCGGTGTCTTGCACCTTCCTGGAGGTCCGACTTACTTGCAGTTTCCCCTCCCTCTTCCCAGTTCTCCCACTGTCTTCCTGTCTCCAACGACATCCTATCTTTGTCCCGCCCCCTCCCCTGACATCAGTCTGAAGAAGGGTCTCGTCCCGAAATGTCACCCATTCCTTCTCTCCAGAGATGCTGCCTGACCCGCTGAGTTACTCCAGCATTTTGTGATACCTGCAGCGAAAGTAAGGTCCGATTCAGCAAGCGATGTTTAAGAAGAATTTCGACAAACACATGAACAGACAGAAAATAGAGGCAAATTGACCTTGTGGAGATAGGTGGGCTGAGCTTAGATTGGCCTTGTGGGTAGCCCAAGCATCGTGGGCTGAAGGGATGTTTTGGGTTGGAAGATATTTAGTTTGGTTTAGTTTAGTTTAGAGATACAGCGTGGAAACAGGCTCTTTGGCCCACCGAATTTGCGTTGCCAAGCGATTACCCAGTATGCTAACATTATCCGACACACACTGGGGACAATTTATAATTTTACCCGAAGCCAATTCATCTACAAACCTGTAAGACTTTGGAGCGTGGGAGGGAACCGGTGGTGCGCCAGGAGAAAACCCACACAGAGTCACGGGGAGAACGTGCAAACTCCGCACAGGCACAGCACCCGTAGACAGGATCGAACCCGGGTCTCTGGCGTTGTGAGGCAGCAACTCGACCGCTAATCTTCTGGGTTGGGATGGCACATAAAATGGCGGGACTGTCATATGAGGAAAGATTGGAGAGATTGGGGTTGTATTAACTGGAGTTTACAAGGATGAGAGGGGATCTTACGGAGATGTATAAAATTATGAAAAGACTGGACAAGCTAGATGCAGGAAAAATGTTCCCAATGTTGGGGGAGTCCAGAACCAGGGGCCACAGTTTAAGAATAAAGGGGAGGCCATTTTAAACTGAGGCGGGAAAAAACTTTTTCAGCCAGAGAGTTGTGAATTTGTGGAATTCTCTGCCACAGAAGGCAGTGGAGACCAATTCACTGGATTAATTTAAAAGAGAGTTAGATAGGGCTAGTGGAATCAAGGGATATGGGGAGAAGGCAGGCACGGGTTACTGATTGTGGATGATCAGCCATGATCACAATGAATGGCGGTGCTGGCTCTAAGGGCCAAATGGCCTCCTCCTGCACCTATTTTCTATGTTTCTATGTTTCTAAAAAGCGTCCTGCTCCCGAAAGTCAACCAATTAACCCTCTTCCTCCTCAACGCTTCCGAAGTGCCCACATTTTGCCGAGGAGGAAAGACTTTGGCCGTGGATATTCCTCTGGATTATCCTAATAATCCTCGCACATGAGGAATGGGCTCGGCTGGAGACACTTGTGTGAGGAAGTGCCCGGAGCAAGCGGAGAAAATTGGCAGGAAAGAAAGGAAATTGAAGTCAAAACAAAAAAATCATTTTGCAAATTGGAATGGCAGCATTTCCATTTTTATTTGGTAATGACTTATTTTCGCCGAAGATGTGAGTCAAAATTGGAAAGAGAGCAGGTGCCTGGGATATCGTGCATTTGAACACAGTTGGGTTAGCTACAGATAAATTGATTGCATGCATCACTGATTAATTCACAGGAAAATGCAGGACTGAGGTCTGTTTGCCTGCATAATAGTCACTGTAGATCGCAGTAATTCATTATACATGGAGCACTCCGAGATTCACTCAGATACACAGTAAGCTACAATATAAATGCAAATCTTCCCCCTTCTTTTTTTTAATCTGTTTTGAAGCAGAAATGAAGGTTGCAGGTTTAGCACAGATAAGTCAAATGCTTCAGGGAACCCAATGCTTCCTAGTCACTGAGACCAGAGAGAAAATATTGGTGCTCTTCAGTTGTAATCTTCCAGGGTGGAATAGTGGAGATTTCAGGATTAAGAACATCCCATCCCATAAACCTCTTCTCCGTTTGATCTTTCTCTCTAAATTAGAATTTGTGTTTTATTCAGAGCTTTCCCCTAAGAATAAGGGGCAGGCCGTTTAGGACTGAGATGAGGAAAAACCTTTTCACCCAGAGAGTTGTGAATCTGTGGAATTCTCTGCCACAGAAGGCAGTGGAGGCCGACTCACTGGATGTTTTCAAGAGAGAGTTAGATTTAGCTCTAAGGGCTAAGGGAATCAAGGGATATGGGGAAAAAGCCGGAACCGGGTACTGATTTTGGATGATCAGCCGTGATCATATCATAGACCACAGACAATAGGTGCAGGAGTAGGATATTCGGCCCTTCGAGCCAGCACCTCCAATCACTGTGATCATGGCTGATCATCCACAATCAATACCCCGTTCCTGCCTTCTCCCCATATCTCTTGGCTCAGCTATCTTTAAGAGCTCTATCCAGCTCTCTCTTGAAAGCATCCAGATAATTGACCTCCACTGCCTTCTGAGGCAGAGAATTCCACGGATTCACAACTCTCTGGGTGAAAAGCTTTTCCTCATCTCCGTTCTAAATGGCCTATTGAATGACTGTGCTGGCTCGAAGGGCCGAATGGCCTACTCCTGCAACTATTTTCTATGTTTTCTATGAAGATTAAATGGACAGACTGGACGGGTTCAATAATCTCATCTCTCTGTGGAAAGCAAATAAAAGTGCAGATGCTGGAAAGGAACAGTTGTTGATCTGAAATATAAAACATACAATCAGTACAGCAGAGGGACAGGCCCTTCTGCCCACAATGTCCGTACCAAGGTACAGTTAAAAACTTTTGTTGCGTGATAACCAGTCAGCAGAAAGACAAGGCTCTCGTTGTACCATTTTGGCTGTATTTCGGACACATCCCCCATAAAATAAACATCGACATTTTCATCTAATACATCTAATTTCACCAGCCTGGTGGCGTCAAACAAAGAGTGCTGAAAATCTCTCAGGGAGTTCAGAATGTCTTTTTCATAAACCTCGTACACCTTTGATTTCTGTTTCTTTAGACTGTCGACTGTTGTGGTACAGCATGGAAACAGGCCCTTCCAGCCCACCGAGACCGTGCCGACCAGTGATCGGATTGGTACGCTAGCATTATCCTGCACACTAGGAACGATTTATATTATTCATAAAATGCTGGAGTAACTCAGCAGGTCAGGCAGCATCTCGGGAGAGAAGGAATGGGTGACGTTTCGGGTCGAGACCCTTCTTCAGACTGCAGAAGGGTCTCGACCCGAAACGTCACCCATTCCTTCTCTCCCGAGATGCTGCCTGACCTGCTGAGTTACTCCAGCATTTTGTGAATAAATCGATTTGTACCAGCATCTGCAGTTATTTTCTTATAGGAACGATTTATAATTGTTTTACCGAGGTCAATTAACCTACAAACCCTGTACGTCTTCAGAGTGTAGGAGGAATCCAGAGCACCAGGAGAAAACCCACATGGTCACAGGGAGAACGTACAAACTCCACACAGACGGCGCCTGTAGTCAGGATCGAACCCGGGTCTCTGATACTGTAGGGCAACAACTCTACCGCTGCGCCACCGTGCCGTTTCTCTTTTGGGTTTGATCTTGTACCTTCATAATTCCAGCATTTTTCTGTTTTATTTTAGATTTCCAGTATCTGAGTTACTCCAGCATTTTGTGAATAAATCGATTTGTACCAGCATCTGCAGTTATTTTCTTATACTCTGAGGTAATTTGCTTTAGGACCACCCCAGTATATTTGGCCTCAGTGATACAGGGGCTTCAGGGATGCAGAGGGTTTTGGGTACTGTAACCACCATTACTGATGCATTGGTGTTTCCAGTGACCATTGACATCAGTGGGTGGTTAGAGGCAGGAGGGTCTGTGATAAATATCACATGTCTGATTATGCTCTGCCTATGTAGGGTGGCGTGGTGGCGCAAGGTAGAGTTGCTGCCTTACATCACCAGAGCCCCTGGTTCA
Source organism: Rhinoraja longicauda (assembly GCF_053455715.1). Classification (NCBI taxonomy): domain Eukaryota; kingdom Metazoa; phylum Chordata; class Chondrichthyes; order Rajiformes; family Arhynchobatidae; genus Rhinoraja; species Rhinoraja longicauda. Next base: position 55,251,824 of record NC_135962.1, read on the forward strand.
ATCCTAACTACGGGTGCTGTCTGTACGGAGTTTGTACGTTCTCCCCGTGACCGCGTGGGTTTCCTCCTACACTCCAAAGACGTACAGGTGTGTAGGTTAATAGGATATCAGCCATGATCACATTGAATGGCGGTGCTGGCTCGAAGGGCCGAATGGCCTACTCCTGCACCTATTGTCTATTGATTGGTAAAATTGTAAATTGTCCCTAGCGAGTGTAGGATAGTGTTAATATGCGGGGATCGCTGGTCAGTGCAGACTCGATGGGCCGAAGGGCCTGTTTCCGCGCTCTGTCTCTAAACTGAGAAGCTAAACTATAATTGCACCTTTTATCCAAATTGTAATTGACTATCTGTGGAAACTGTTTCCAATTTCTAACCGAAACGAGAGATCAGCAACCCCCTTTTAAATCAATAGCTAACATTGGACAGCAATCTTCCTATTGTTGCTTCGGGTGATTTAATGTTAATGGACTCGGTTTGTTTTCTGACACATGAAATATGATTCTCAGTTATTGTGGTGAGGCTGCTATTTTCCTCCGCTTATCTCTTGCATATGCTTTGCCTGTGTCAAAGGAAGCCCTGTATCCATGCTGTGCGCGAGCGAGTATGTCCAGCACCCCCAGGGGCTTGAGAGAACGCAGTTACAAACACTTAAGAAAACTCATTTTCCCCCACACAAAAAAAAAGCGATATTCACAATTGAGAAATGACCCCCTCCCGCCCGTGAGGGATGAATTTTAAACGCCACATTCACACTCGTTGCTCAGCGTTGATAAGATAGTTCAGCCACTGAAGCTAAGGAGCGCGTTTTTTTTCTGTGAATAATTTTCAGTTTTCATTTCATTTCTTTTACATTGCATTTTCAGGAATATTAATATTTAACCAGAGGTCTTTAACTAGTTTAACAAAATGACTTTGTTTTCTTCATCTTTTTTTCTTAATTCCAATAATCCTAATTGGTGTCAAGGCGATTTGTATTCAGTATTTCCTTCAGCAGAACTCAAAACCATCCTGTGAATGGGCGGCACGGTGGCGCAGAGGTAGAGTTGCTGCCTTATAGCGCCGGAGTCCATCCTGACCACGGGTGCCGTCTGTGCGGAGTTTGTACGTTCTCCCCGTGACCCGCACGCGTTTTCTCCGGGTGCTCCGGTTTCCTCCCACACTCCAAAGACGCACAGGTTTGTCGGCTAATTGGCTTCGGTAAAATTTGTAGATTGTCCCCAGTGTGTCTAGGAAGGCGTTAGTGTACGGGGATCACTGGACGGCATGGACTCGGTGGGCCGAAGGGCCTGCTTCCGCGTTGTATCTCTAAACTAACATTAAATGAGAATTTTGCCTCTCCTTTGTCTGATTCCCCCAGTCCGCACAACTTGTTCAGTATCTGATAGACACAAAAAGCTGGAGTAACTCAGCGCGTCAGACAGTGACTCGGGAGAAAAGGAGTCACTCCAGCTTTTTTGCGTATCTTCGGTTTAAACCACCATCTGCAGTTTCTTCCTACACATTTGATCAGTGTCTGGATTGGATAGGACAGGTGGAATTTCATTCATATCTCTGGAGCATCAGACTCACACATCACCTTCATATCTCACTGTTTCCATCTACTGCTGCATATCTCTGTCATTTTACCTGCATTACAATAATTTGACACAAGCATGCAGGCCACAGGGGAAAATGTAATCCATCTATTTTCCCTTTGCTGTGGGGATGCGGGTAGAACTAAATCCATCACGCCTTCCAACTTGCTCTGACAAGCATGTCTTTCTGGTGCCAAATCTCCTTCAATGGTGAAATAGAAACATAGAATACAGGTGCAGAAGGAGGCCATTTGGCCCTTCATTGTGATCACGGCTGATCATCCACAATCAGTAACCCGTGCCTGCCTTCTCCCCATATCCCTTGATTCCGCTTGCCCCTCGAGCTCTATCTAACTCTCTTTTTTAAATTCATCCAGTGAATTGGCCTCCACTGCCTTCTGTAGCAGATAATTCCACAAATTCACAACTCTCTGGGTGAAAAAGATTTTTCACATCTCAGTTTTATTCTTTTTTATTCTTTTATTCTTAGACTGTGGCCCCTGGTTCTGGACCCCCCCCAACATTGGGAACATTTTTCCTGCACCTAGCTTGTCCAGTCTTTTTATAATTTTATACGTTGTCGGGGATTGATGGGGATTGCAGGATATCCATCCACCCAGTGACAAAAACGGGAGCATTTACCCGGATGCTTAGTTTAATTCAGTCTAGAGATACAGCGCGGAAACAGGCCCTTCGATCCACCGCGTCCGCGCCGACCAGCGATCCCCGAACATTAGCACCATCCTACGCACTGGGGACAATTTACTATTTTTACCGAAGCCAATTAACCTCCAATCTTGTACATCTTTAGAGTGTGGGAGGAAACTGGAGCACCTGAAGAAAACCCACCCAGGTTACGGGGAGAACGTACAAACTCCGTTCAGACAGCACCCAAATTCAGGATCGAACCAGGGTCTCTGGCGCTGTAAATAGGGAGTAAGTAGGGTGAATGTTCCATTTTGGTCACCATGTTATAGGGAAGACATGAAGCAGGAAAGGGTGCAGTGAAGATTTATGTTGCTAGGACTCGAAGGCCTGAACTATTGTGATAAGTTGAGCAGGCTAGGACTTGGAGCGCGGGAGGATAAGGGGTGATTTCATGGAGGTGTTTAAAAACTTGATGTACACAGACTGAATGCACAGTCTTTTACCCAGAGTCGGGGAATCAAGAACCAGAGGACATGTAATAGGTTTAGGCTGAGAGGGTAAAGATTTAATAGGAAATTGAGACACTTTTTTTTCACTCAAAAGGTGGTGGGTATATGGAACAAATTGCTGTCGATCAGACAGATAAAATAACAGCGCTTAAAAGATACTTGGACAAGTACACAGATTTGAAGGTTTTAGAGGAATATGGTCCAAATGCAGGAAAATTAGAGAGCTTCGAGGCGGCATCTTGGTCAGTATGGATTAGTTGGGCCAAAGGGCCTGCTTTTTGTGTGTCTTCCATGCCTATCCATGCATGAATAAGGGGTTGGCCATTTGGAATGGAGATCATATCATATATATACAGCGCGGAAACAGGCCTTTTCGGCCCACCAAGTCCACGCCGCCCAGCGATCCCCGCACACTAACACTATTAACATTATCCTACACACACTAGGGACAATTTTTACATTTACCCAGCCAATTAACCTACATACCTGTACGTCTTTGGAGTGTGGGAGGAAACCGAAGATCTCGGAGAAAACCCACGCAGATCACGGGGAGAACGTACAAACTCCTTACCCGTAGTCAGGATCGAACCTGAGTCTCCGGCGCTGCATTCGCTGTAAAGCAGCAACTCTACCGCTGCGCTACCGTGCCGCCTGAGGAAAAACCTTTTCACTCAGAGTTGTGAATCTGTGGAATTCTCTGCCTCAGAAGGCAGTGGAGGCCAATTCTCTGGATGCTTTCAAGAGAGAGTTAGATCGAGCTCTTATTGATAGCAGAGTCAAGGGATATGGGGAGAGGGCAGGAACGAGGTACTGATTCTGGATGATCAGCCACGATCACGGTGAATGGCGGTGCTGGCTCGAAGGGCCGAATGGCCTACTCCTGCACCTATTGTCTATTGTCTATATCAAGGAGCCTAACTAAAAGCCTCTTGTGTCTTGATCATAACTACCTCTCCTGCCAGCTGGGAAGGGTACAGAGAAGATTTACGAGGATGTTGCCAGGACTAGAGGGTGTGAGCCATAGGGAGAGGTTGAGTAGGCTGGGACTCTATTCCTTGGAGCGCAGGAGGATGAGGGGTGATCTTATTGAGGTGTATAAAATCATGAGAGGAATAGATCGGGTAGATGCACAGAGACTCGTGCCTGAAGTTGTTGTATCGAGGACCAGATGACATTGGTTTAAAATGAAAAGGAAAAGATTTAATAGGAATCTGAGGGGTAACCTTTTCACACAAAGGGTGGTGGGTGTATGGAACAAGCTGCCAGAGGAGGTAGTTGAGCAAGGACTATCCCAATATATAAGAAACAATTAGACAGGTACGTGGATAGGACAGGTTTGGATATGGACCAAATGCGTGCAGGTGGGACTGGTGTAGCTGTGACATGTTGGTCGGTGTGAGCGAGTTGGGCCGAAGGGCCTGTTTCCACACTGTGTCGCTCCATGACTCTGTGTCCAACCCTGGCAGTGCATTCCTGGCACCCACCACTCTCCAAGATGTGTTGCCCTGCATATCTATCTATTATATTACTAAAACTCTCATCTTGTATGTATTTATGTTGTTCCCAAAATACAGCCAAAACGGTACACGATAGCGCAACAATGTTAGGGGCACATTACTCACATTTCGTCTGTGGTGTGCAGTAGCAAGTTTCGTTCAAATTGTTCTGCTATTTTAAAAGTTATTCATTTTATAAATTTTATACTGTGAATGGGCCGGGCAGCCGTGCCTGCTCAGTTGGGACCCGTTGATCTAAGACTTACGTGTTCATCTTGCATCACAACGGTAAGATGGCCGCCGGATCGGCGCGTGCGCAGTTGTGGGAGGGTTGCCGGGGAGGATCAGCATCCGTCCTGGCGTGCCCCGCGCCTGACCTTCCTCCCGTGGTGCAGCGCAGCATCAGAGAGAAGGCCAAAGAAGATGGCCGCCGGCAGGACGAACATGTGGCAACGCCTTGCGGCCGCTCTCCTGCTGCTGTCCTCCGCGATGGCCGCCTGGGGTCGGGATGAGTGGCTCCCTCTCCCCTTTCCCCTTCCCCCTCTCCTCCCCTCGCCCGCCCCCGGCCCCTGGCTGGCAACGGGCCCACGGGCTGTCAGTTGGGGGAGGGTTGCCGGGCCCGCAGGAGAGGTTTGGACCCGACGGGTCCACGGCTCGTCTAGTCTCCTTTAAACTTTGCCCCTCTCAGCTTAAAGCCATGCCCTCGAAAAGAAGCTAAAGGGTTTCATATCTTGTGATCCATCTTATACTTATCAATGCGGCATTTGAATCTCCCTTCAAACGTATCTCAGTTTTACAGGCAATAAACCAATTAATATTACCGTAGCAAATGTTCTACTCCGAATGTTCTTGTGCTGTCTGCTGCTTTGTGAACTCCCAGCACAAATCTGTAGATCTGTAGCCTTCTTCTACTCCTCTATTTTCTTTGCTCAGCATCCCGCGGTTAAGTTGCAGCTTTTTAATTAGTGCAGAGTACACCGTTAAAGCTACGATTTATGCAATTAGTACCACACACTTTCAAAGTATTTCAAGTTCACACAAAATTAAGTGGCGCTTGGTGTTTATGGGTTGGTTGTCCTCAAGGCAGGTTCTCCTCGTGCTTCCCATGCTGAATGATATCTGAGAATTACAAATTATACCAGATGTTAACAGTGCTCATGTTTATCATGGCGTGCCAGTGACGGACGCAGTGTGAATTGCGTTTCAGAGATATCAATCGTCAATCAGCCTTTCCTCGAGTATTTATGTAGCTGCCTGTAACCAGCAGATAGAGTCATGGGGCCATACAGCGCGGAAACAGGCCCATCGGCCCAACTTCATGCATTCAAGAGAGAGCTAGATAGAGCTCTTAAGGATACAATAGACAATAGACAATAGACAATAGGTGCAGGAGGAGGCCATTCGGCCCTTCGAGCGTTCAATGTGATCATGGCTGAACATTCTCAATCAGTACCCCGTTCCTGCCTTCTCCCCATACCCCCTGACTCCGCTATCCTTAAGAGATCTATCTAGCTCTCTCTTGAATGCATTCAGAGAATTGGCCTCCACTGCCTTCTGAGGCAGAGAATTCCACAGATTCACAACTCTCTGACTGAAAAAGATTTTCCTCATCTCAGTTCTAAATGGCCTACCCCTTATTCTTAAAGTAGCGGAGTCAGGGGGTATGGGGAGAAGGTAGGAACGGGGTACTGATTGAGAATGATCAGCCATGATCACATTGAATGGTGGTGCTGGCTCGAAGGGCCGAATGGCCTACTCCTGCACCTATTGTGTACCTGTCCAAGTGTCTTTTAAATGTTGTTATAGTACCTTCCTCAACTGACCCCTCTGGCATCTACCCACCACCCTCTGATAGAACACGCTCCATCATAAGATGGCACAGCGGTAATGTTGCTGCCACACAGCACCAGAGGCCCGGGTTCAATCCTGACTGCGGGTGCTGTCTGTACGGAGTTTGTATGTTCTCCCTGTGACCACGTGGGATTTTTCCGGGTGCTCCGTTTTCTTCCCACATTCCAAAGACGTGCAGGTTTGTAAGTTAATTGGCTTGTGTAAATTGTCCCTAGTGTGTAGGATAGAACCAGTGTACAGGTGATCGCTGGCTGATGCAGACTCAGTGGGCCAAAGGGCCCGTTTCCATGATGTATCTCTAAACGAAACTAAGTCACCAGGTGGCGCCAGCAATGGCTGCCTCGCCAACAGTCTGTCCCTTCCTACTTTATTGTTTTTTTTAGTATGTGTTAAATGTATGTTTTAGTGTTCTTTAGCTTGTTTTATGTGGGGGGGGGGTGTTGGGGGAAACTTTTTTAAATCTCTTACCTCGACGGAGGTGCGATTTGTTTTCCGTATATTATCTCCGTCCGCACTGCGGCCTAACATCGTGGAGTTGGTGGCCTTTGCTAGAGACCGACCTCGGGAGCTCCAAGCCTCAGGAGCTTTGATCGCCCCGACACGGGGGCTTCGATCGCCCCGACACGGGGGCTTCGATCGCCCCGACACGGGGGCTTCGATCGCCCCGACGCGGGGGCTTCGATCGCCCCGACACGGCGACTTTGATCGCCCTGTCTGCGGATGGTTCGACTGCGGGTGAAGGGGTAAAGATTGAATAGGAATCCAAGGGGCAGTATTTTCACACAAAGGGTGGCGGGTGTATGGAACAAGCTGCAGAGGAGGTAGTTGATGCTGGGACTATCCCATCTTTTAAGAAACAGTTGGACAGGTACATGGATAGGACAGGTTTAGAGGGACATGGACCAAGCCGAGGTAGGTGGAACTAGTGTAGCTGGCACATTGTTGCCTGGTGTGTAGCATTGCCAACTGTCTCGTATTAACCGGGACATCCCTTATTTTGGGCTAAATTGCTGTGTTCCATACGGGACCACTGTATGCCTGGACACAGTAGGCCCGGACACTGTAGGCCCAGACACTCTAAGCCCGGACACTGTAGGCCCGGATACTTTAGCCCGGGGGCTGCTGTAGTTCCGGACAGTGTAGGCCCGGGCACCGCCTAACGGAGGTTGGGTAGCAACCTGCCTCTCGGCCCGAGTGGCTGCCATTGGTGGAGCGGGAGCACGTGGCCGTTGGCTGGGTGAGGTCATGTGTGGCGCAGGGCGGTGACGTCACCTTGCCCTTTATTTGGGAGTGAGGAAGTTGGCAACCCTACCGGTGTGGGCGAGTTGGGCCGAAGGGCCTGTTTCCCCACTGTATCACTCTATGACTCTACATGGATAGAAAAGGTTCCGAGGGATAATGGGGCAAATGCAGCCAAACTGGACCAGCTCCAGTAGGCAACATGGTTGACGTGGACAAGTTGGGCTAAAAGGCTTGTTTCCATGTTGCATCGCACAAAGGAGAGAACACAAATAATGAGTCCTGTGCCTTTTGCTATAACACAGTTGGTCCCATTACACATCCTTCTATCTCCCATTGGAGTAACGTCAGAATGAGACCAGCTGTCTGTTTTTTTCCCCTGTTTCCTTATTAATTTTCATAACTCTTTCACCTGCTTTTTCTTCAGTGAATTTGAATAGGATATTATTCGAGGGATTTTTTTCTTTAGAACGATATACAGTTTTTGTAAGAAAATTACTGCAGATGCTGGTACAAATCGAAGGTATTTATTTCACAAAATGCTGGAGTAACTCAGCAGGCCAGGCAGTATCTCAGGAGAGATGGAATGGGTGACGTTTCGGGTCGAGACCCTTCCTCTTCCCAACTCTCATGAAAGTTTGAAACTCCTGCAGTGTTCAATGCCCATGATTGTCCGAGCAGCAGTTCTTCACGTTTTGGACTTTTTAACACAAAGGTTTTTGGATTTGCGTCTATTCACATACGGATGGTACAAACATCTGTGCAATGGCGCAGCGGGCAGAGTTGCTGTGGCCTCACAGCGCCAGAGACCCGGGTTCAATCCTCACACCGGGTGCTGCCTGTGTAGAACTTGCACGTTCTCCCCGTGACCGCGTGGGTTTCCTCTGAGTGCTCCGGTTTCCACCCGCGTCGCTAACGATTGCGGGCTTGCAGGTTAAATGCGTAGGAAAAGAACTGCAGGTGCTGGTTTATACCGAAGGTAGACACAAAGCGCTGGAGTAACTCAACGGGTCAGGCAGCATCTCTGGAGAAAAGGAATAGGTGAGGTTTCCAGGTCGGAAACCTCCTTCTGCAGTTGTACAGGGCCCTAGTGAGACCGCACCTGGAGTACTGTGTGCAGTTTTGGTCTCCAAATTTGAGGAAGGATATTCTTGCTATTGAGGGCGTGCAGCGTAGGTTTACTAGGTTAATTCCCGGAATGGCGGGACTGTCATATGTTGAAAGAATGGAGCGACTAGGCTTGTATACACTGGAATTTAGAAGGATGAGAGGGGATCTTATCGAAACATATAAGATTATTAAGGGGTTGGACACGTTAGAGGCAGGAAACATGTTCCCAATGTTGGGGGAGTCCAGAACCAGGGGCCACAGTTTAAGAATAAGGGGTAGGCCATTTAGAACGGAGATGAGGAAAAACCTTTTCAGTCAGAGAGTTGTGAATCTGTGGAATTCTCTGCCTCAGAAGGCAGTGGAGGCCAATTCTCTGAAAGCATTCAAGAGAGAGCTAGATAGAGCTCTTAAGGATAGCGGAGTCAGGGGGTATGGGGAGAAGGCAGGAACGGGGTACTGATTGAGAATGATCAGCCATGATCACATTGAATGGTGGTGCTGGCTCGAAGGGCCGAATGGCCTACTCCTGCACCTATTGTCTATTGTCTATTGTCTTCAGACTTCAGACAGGTTTGTAGGTTAATTGGCCTCTGTCAATGAGGAAAGTGGGATAACATAGAATTAGTGTGACCAATGGTCAGAATGGACTCGGTGGGCCATAGAACCAATTTCCATGCTGTATTATTCAATTGAATTTATTGTCCATCCTTAATTGTCCTTCACAAGGTGGTGGTGAGCTGTCTTCGTGAAGACCTGTAGCATGTGCAACGAAGGTACATGCACCTCCCATGGGGGAGGGAGGTCCAGCATAGATTCGGGATTGATGCAGTTTTGACCCAAATGGCTACTGTTCGCTTTCCATCCACAGATGCTGCTCGACCCACTGAGTCCCTCCAACAGATTGCTTGTTGCTTCACATTCCAGGACCCGCAATCTCCCGTGCCTCCAGTACTCATTGGACGTCATTGGACTGGACCAAAGATACTAGAGGAACAAGATGAACCACTCAGTCGAAATCGCCTTTGCTGAAGTGTAGTGCGCAAAGGAGCGGGACGGCCGCCATTTTAGCAGGCAAAACCCGCCTCTCGCAGTGTAATCAGTGTTGTGGGGGAACAGTATGTGTGATGATACCATTAGAATGCAGAATATATTTCGTCCATCAATTCATAGATTGTCGTTATTATTCTTTTAAAATGTTTCTGCAAGTTTCTGCCTACTAAAATGGCGCCGTGATAGACTACGGTTTTTGGGGTCGAGTGGTCTATCTTGTTCCTCTAGTATCTTTGGACTGGACTACAGCATCTTAAAGAAACAGCAGAGAAGCGAGAGGCTGCAGATGCTGGATTGCGGAGGGAAAAACACCCTGTTCAGTTTGGTTTATTGTCATGTGCACATGTCACATGTCATGCCCAGTATGGTCACTTTACTCAGTGACCTTTGCTTTCCAGACAACTCCCTGCACGAGGTTACAGGATTGGGAAGAACTGCAGGATCAGACAGTTCAGTTCAGCTTAGTTTATCGTCACGTGTACCAAGGTACAGTGAAAGGCTTTTGTTGCGTGCTAGCCAGTCAGCGGAAAGACAACACATGGTTACAATCGAGCCATTTATGGTGTATAGATACATGATAAGGGAATAACGTTTAGTGCAAGGTAAAGCCAGCAAAGTCCGATCAAAGATAGTCCGAGGGTCACCAATGAGGTAGATAGTAGTTCAGCACTGCTCTCTGGTTGTGGTGGGATGATTCAGTTGCCTGATGACAGCTGGGAGGAAACTGTCCCTGAATCCGGAGGTGTGCGTTTTCACACTTCTGTACCTTTTGCCCGATGGGAGAGGGGAGAAGAGGGAGTGGCCAGGGTGAGACTGGTCCTTGATTGTGCTGCTGACCTTGCCGAGGCATCGTGAGGTATAAATGAAGTCAATGGAAGGCAGTTGGTGTGACTGCCAGGGGATCTCGGCGGGTCAGGCAGCATCTGTGGAGCGGAATGGACGGTTGACGTTTCAGCTCAGGGAACCTTCAGAGGGATGGGAACCAACGGAGACTGCTTGTGTTTTGACAGATCACCCAGCTGTTTGCCAGCTTTGATGAAGCCCCACTGGGCACTGCGTCCTGGGCACAGGTCCATAAAGTAGTATTGCACGACGGGAGGACGGTGGCACTTAAAGTCCAGCATCCCAAAGTGCGGAGCCAGTGCGCCAAGGACATCATCTTGATGGAGGTAAGTGAGACCTTTTAGTTTTAGTTTACTTTAGAGATACAGTGTGGAAACAGGTCCTTCGGCCCACCGTGTCCGCGCCGACCAGCGATCCCCGCACACTAACAACGTCTTACACGCACGCTCGGGACAATTCACAATTTTACCAAGCCAATTAGCATGCAGTCTGAAACAGAGAAACATGGAAAATAGGTGCAGGAGGAGGCCATTTGGCCCTTTCGAGCCAGCACCGCCATTCATTGTGATCATGGCTGAACATCCACAATCAGTAGCCTGTGCCCAACTTCTCCCCATATCCCTTGATTCCACTAGCCCCCGGAGCTCTATCTGACTCTGAAGAAGGGTCTCGTCCCGAAATGTCACCCAATCCTTCTCTCCTGAGATGCTGCCTGACCCGCTGAGTTACTCCAGCATTGCGTGTCTACCTTCGTCTTTGGAGTGTTGGGCGAAACCGGAGCTCCCGGAGAAAACCCACGCAGGTCACGGGGAGAACGTGCAAACTCCGTGGTCAGGATCGAACCCGGGCCTCTGGCGCTGTGAGGCGGCAAATCTACCGCTGCGCCACCGCGCCGCCACTTTTGATGAAGCCTTCTGAAGCAATGGGCCTGATACTTGGAGCACTGGGTCCTTGACGACAACGACCTCACTAGATGCCTTGCTTTTGCAGATCGTTGGGCAAGAAATTCATGCTTGATGTTTTCTGCTCCTAACACTGCAACCTCTTCCTCATTCCTAAGTAACGGCAGCTTAAGAGTCCCTGAGGAAATTATTGCCCAGTATGACATGTAAGGTACAACACAGAAACAAGATCAGCTAAAGACTATCTGACCCATTCTGACGGAGATTGAGGGGCGACCTGATGGAACTATATAAAATGTTGCGAGACGTAGATAGGGTAGACAGTCAGAACCTTTCTCCCTGGGTGAAAATGTCAAAGACTAGAGGGCATAGTTTTAATGTGAGAGGGGTAAAGTTTAAAGGAGATGTGCAGAGAACGTTTTTAATGCAGAAGATGGTGGGTAATTAGAATGCGCTACCAGGTGTGGTGGTGGAAGCAGGTACGATCGTGGTGTTTAATAGTCTTTAACAGAGGCATATAGGTGTCCAGGAAACGGAGGATAATGGATTACATGCAGGCAGATATCAGTTGAACTTGGCATTATGTTTGGCACTAGTGTACATGGGACATGTTGGCTGGCGCGGGCAAGTTGGGCCGAAGGGCTTGTTCCCGCAGTCTATGACACTGACTCTATTGTCTAACTGACACAAACGCACGAATCTGCAGATGCCGGAAACCCGAGCAAAAATCAAAAGGCTGGAGGAACTCAGCGGGTCAGGCGGAAGCTGCAGGGGGAATGGTGGGCGATTGGGCAGATCAGCGAAGTAAACGACCAAAGGCTGGAAGTGAAAGGGAGACAAAAGGATGTCAGAGAAGAGAAGAGAAGCAGAGAAGAGGAGTGAAGCCGGAGGGAGGGGACATGGGCGGAATGGGACAGGGGAGGGATCAGCCATGATCACATTGAATGGCGGTGCTGGCTCGAAGGGCCGAATGGCCTCCTCCTGCACCTATTGTCTATTGTCTATAAAGAGATGGGGTCATAGGGAAATTTGGGACTCGAGGATGGAAGGTGGGCGTGGAGCGGAGGAGGGTGATGAGGATGGTGGGAGATGGTGGGAGGAAAAGCGGGGGGTATCGCATGAACTTGGACAATTCAATGTGATTGGCCTCGCGCTGTGTAGAACCGCATTGCTAACCTCGTAGGATATTGGCATCTTCCTGCAATATTTTGATTTCTTTCTCATTAGCAACCACACTGGTGATTTTAGCATCCTATATTTCATCCCGACATTGTGTGTTCTTGGTATGTCACGGTGTATTTCACACAGTGAGCCCTGTGGAATCCCACTGCGTACAACCTTTCAATCACTAAAACCCCCGTTGACCATGAATTATTGGTCTCGGCTTCAGGCCGATTTCACATCTTCCATGTGGGGCATTGTTACGTGCCTTGCTGAAATCCATGTCGGATAAAGGAGTTATCTGGTTCTTGTTATTACCTGAAGAAAATTCATTCAATCGAGTCTGACGTGACCTTGCCATAACAAATCAGTGCTGGCCGCCCTTGTTCAGTCCATGCTTTCTAAATTCTTGAGTAATCCTCTTGGTTTAGTTTAGTTGTGAGATACAGCGTGGGAACAGGCCCTTCGGCCCACCGGGTCGGTGCCGACCAGCGATGTCCGCCCACTAACACTGACCCACACACGCGCCTGGGGCCAATTTACAATTGCACCAAGCAAATCAACCAACAAAAGTGTGCGTCTTTGGAGTGTGGGAGGGAACCCTGCAACCCCAGCAATGGACCCACCCCAGCAAACGCCTCCGCTGTCACGCTGTGAAAACAGAGAGGATGAGACGGAGTTTCTTCCCACAGGCCATCAGGACTCATATCACCAGGGACAAATTTAATTTACTGTATTCATTTATTTTTTGTGTTCATTTTTTTTTTTCTATTCTGTTTTGTAGTTTGCACTTTCATTTCACTGCACGTCTTGTATATGTATGTGACAAATAAAGTTGACTTGACTTGAACCAGGGCCTCTGGAGAAAACCCACGCAGGTCACCGGGGAGAAGGTACAAACTCCGGCATATCATATCATATCATATATATACAGCCGGAAACAGGCCTTTTCGGCCCTCCAAGTCCGTGCCGCCCAGTGATCCCCGTACATTAACACTATCCTACACCCACTAGGGACAATTTTTACATTTACCCAGCCAATTAACCTACATACCTGTACGTCTTTGGAGTGTGGGAGGAAACCGAAGATCTCGGAGAAAACCCACGCAGGTCACGGGGAGAACGTACAAACTCCTTACAGTGCAGCACCCGTAGTCAGGATCGAACCTGAGTCTCCGGCGCTGCATTCGCTGTAAAGCAGCAACTCTACCGCTGCGCTACCGTGGCATGGTGGGACAGCGGTAGAGTTGCTACCTTACAGCGCCAGAGACCCGGGTTCGATCCCGACTACGGGTCTCTGGCGCTGTAAGGCAGTGACTCTACTGCCGCGCCATCGTGCCACCCTCTCCCTCGGAGGTTTTCCAACACGTGTCCAATGTTAATGTTAGGTTCACCAGCCTGTAATGACTTAGAAACATAGAGACATAGAAAATAGGAGCACGAGGAGGCCATTTGGCCTTTTGAGCCAGCACCGCCATTCATTGTGATCATGGCTAATCATCCACAATCAGTAACCCGTGCCTGCCTTCTCCCCAAATCCATTTATTCCACTAGCCCCTAGAGCTCTATCTAACTCTCTTTTAAATTCATCCAATGAATTGGCCTCCACTGCCTTCTGTGGCAGAGAATTCCACAAATTCACAACTCTCTGGCTGAAAATGTTTCTTCTGACCTCGGTTTTAAATGGCCTCCCCTTTATTCTTAGACTGTGTGGCCCCTGGTTCTGGACTCCCCCAACATTGGGAACATTTTTCCAGCATCTAGCTTGTCCAGCTCTTTTATAATTTTATACGTCTCTATAAGATCCCCTCTCATCCTTCTAAACTCCAGTGAATACAAGCCCAGTCTTTCCAATCTTTCCTCATATGACAGCCCAGGGATTAACCTCATGAACCTATGCTGCATGGCCTTAATAGCAAGGATGTCTTTCCTCAAATTAGGAGACCAAAAGTGCACACAGTACTCCAGATGCGGTCTCACCAGGGCCCAATACAACTGCAACTAGGGATAGAGTTTCTTTGTATGTATATGTACATATGTGCATAGATACACACACTGAACTTTTCTTCTTGTTTATCATATTGTTTACAGTGCACTATGTTTACATATTGTGTTGTGCTGCTGCAAGTAAGAATTTCATTGTTCTATCTGGGACATCTGACAATAAAACACTCTTGACTCTTGACTCAAATTGTGTGACATACAGGATGGAGAAAGTGATAGCAGATATTGCTGGAAATACCCAGCAGGTCGGGCAGCGTTGACGGAGAGAGTGTTTTTCCATTTCTCATTGATGGTATTTAGAAACATAGAAAATAGGTGCAGGAGTAGGCCATTCGGCCCTTCGAGGCAGCACCGCCATTCAATATGAAATCAGTCTGAAGAAGGGCCTCGACCCGAAACGTCGCCCATTTCTTCTCTCCTGAGATGCTGCCTGACCTGCTGAGTTACTCCAGCATTTTGTGAATAAATACCGCCATTCAATATGATCGTGGCTGATCATCCAAAATCAGTTCCCACATTCCGGCTTTTCCCCCCCATATCCCTTGATTCCTTTAGCCCCAAGAGCAAAATCTAACTCTCTCTTGAAAACATCCAGTGAATTGGCCTCCGCTGCCTTCTGTGGCAGAGAATTCCACAGATTCACAACTCTCTGGGTGAAAAAGTTTTTCCTCATCTCAGTTTCAGTGTAACTGGGAAAAAAAGTTGAAAAAAGAAAATAATTGAAATTACAGAGAGAGAACCAAGTTGGCTTTTGATAATCAGTAATTCCAGTGCAGACTCACATTTCAAGATCCTCTATCTTGAAATATGAGACTAAGGAAGTTTGGCATGTTTCCAATGACTCTTACTAGTTTTTACAGATGCATCCCTTTGTCTACACCGTATCGGATGCAAACCAGCAACCATCTCCCCCACCCCCCTCCCACTTTACTCCATCTACTCTTCACGCTGCTTCTGCAAAGCAGCCAGCATAATCAAGGACCATTTACACCCCAGTCATTCTCCCTTCTCCCCTCTCCCACCAGGCAGAAGATACAAAAACATGAAGGAACGTACTACCAGATTCAGGACACACCTTCTTCCCTCCATCTATTGGCTCCATCTTTACTTGACGGGCGGCACGGTGGCGCAGCGGTAGAGTTGCTGCCTTACAGCGAATGCAGCGCCGGAGACTCAGGTTCGATCCTGACTACGGGTGCCGTCTGTACGGAGTTTGTACGTTCTCCGCGTGACCGGCGTGGGTTTTCTCCGAGATCTTCGTTTTTCTCCCACACTCCAAAGGCGTACAGGTTTGTAGGTTAATTGGCTGGGCAAATGTAAACATTGTCCCTAGTGGGTGTAGGATAGTGTTAGTGTGCGGGGATCGCTGGGCGGCGCGGACCCGGTGGGCCGAAGGGCCTGTTTCTGCGCTGTATCTCTAAATCTAAAATCTCAGTTATCAGACCAATGCCAATACAAATTTCCACTGTTGAGTTCATTTTCCCTCTGCTCTTTAGACTTCAGAGATACAGTGGGTAAACAGGCCCTGCGGCCCACCGAGTCCACGCCGACCAGCGATATCCCCACACACTAACACTGCCCTACGCACAAGGGGCAATTTCTATTTTTTTTTAAAATTGAAGCCAATTAACTCACAACGTTGGAGTGTGGGAGGAAACCGGAGCACCCGGAGAAAACCCACGCGCTCAGAGGGAGAACGTACAAACTCCTTACAGACAGCTCCCGCATTCGGGATCGAACCCGGGTCTCCCGGCGCTGTAAGGCAGCAACTCTACCGCTGCGCCACCTTCTTGAAGGGTATGATTACGTAGTCATTTATCCTAGCAGGTTAGCAACAAATGGATTTCAACTGTTGATCTAGAGACGTGATTTTGAACCTCACCATGGCAACTAGGACATTTATTTTCAAGTAGTTAAATAAATCTGTAACGTAAAATAATTTGAGTCTAATTCTGGTAACCATGAAACCAACCAGATTGTTAGGTGTGTCGATAACCTCCAGAGAATGAAATTGATTGATTGCTTGAATAAAAGATCCAGCATTGAAACAGGCCCTTTGGCACAGCGAGACTACGCTGATCATTGATCACCTGTTCACTCTAGTTCTATGTTCTCCCACTTTCTCATCCACTCCCTACACACCCCCAACATTCCTGTTCTTGTCTCAGATTTCAGCATCTTCAACTGTTATTTATTTTCCTCCGGAGCTGTCTGTGGAGTTTGCACGTTCTTCCCGTGTGGGTTTTCTATTGTTGCTCCGGTTTCATCCCACATGTCAAAAACATGTGGGATGGTAGGTTAATCGAGCGCTGTACATAAGTCTCTTGTGAGTGGATGGGAAGGCACGGTGGCGCAGTGGTAGAGTTGCTGCCTTACAGCGAATGCAGCGCCGGAGACCCAGGTTCGATCCCGATCCCTACTACGGGTGCTGTCTGTACGGAGTTTGTACGTTCTCCCCATGACGTGCGTGGGTTTTCTCCAAGGTCTTCGTTTTCTTCCCACACTACAAAGACGTTTATAGGTTAATTGGCTTGGTAAATGCTGGAGTAACTCAGACTCAAAATGCTGGAGTAACTCAGGCAGCATCTCGGGAGAGAAGGAATGGGGGACGTTTTGGGTCGAGTCCCTTCTTTTGTCCCTGGCGGGTGTAGGATAGAGTTGATGTTCGGGGATCACTGGTCGGCGCGGACCTGGTGGGCTGTTTCCGTGCTGTATCTCTGAACTACATCATGGGGGGAATGTTGATGGGAATGTGGGGAGAATAAAACGAGTCGGGTTTGGATTAGTGTAAAACAAAGGGGTGGCACGGTGGCGCAGCGGTAGAGTTGCTGCCTTCCAGTGTTTGTGGCACCGGAGACCTGGGTTCAATCCCGATTAAGGGCGCTGTCCGCACGGAGTTTGTTCGTTCTCCCCGTGGTCTGCAAGGGTTCCTCCGGGTCTTCCGGTTTCTTCCCAACTCCAAAGACGTGCAGGTTCGTAGGCGAATTGGCTTAGGGACTGTCATATGTTGAAAGACTGGAGCGGCTAGGCTTGTATACACTGGAATTTAGAAGGATGAGAGGAGATCTTATTGAAATGTATAAGATTATTAAGGGGTTGGACACGTTAGAGGCAGGAAACATGTTCCCAATGTTGGAGGAGTCCAGAACAAGGGGCCACAGTTTAAGAATAAGGGGTAGGCCATTTAGAACTGAGATGAGGAAAAACTTTTTCAGTCAGAGAGTTGTGAATCTGTGGAATTCTCTGCCTCAGAAGGCAGTGGAGGCCAATTCTCTGAATGCATTCAAGAGAGAGCTAGATAGAGCTCTTAAGGATAGCGGAGTCAGGGGGTATGGGGAGAAGGCAGGAACGGGGTACTGATTGAGAATGATCAGCCATGATCATATTGAATGGCGGTGCTGCCTCGATGGGCCGAATGGCCTCCTCCTGCACCTATTGTCTATTGTAAAATTCTAATTAGTCCCTGGCGTGTAAGATAGTGCTAGTATACGGTTGAGCGCTGGTTGGCGGGGAACTAGTGGGCCGAAGCACCTGCTTCCACTCTGTAGTTCCAAAACTGAAAAACTAAAACTAAAACGTGCAAACTCCGCACAGATGTTGTAGTTCGTGACCTATTAACAGAAACAGTCAGACAACCAAATTTGTTTAACCTCTAGTCTACTCACCCAGGTGGGAGCGAGCCTAGGCACCGGAGCGTTCAGAAACACTCAGGCAGCTAATGTAGCCTCTCTCTCCGAAAACTCACATTCACACACATTTTATACCCTGCGATCAGCCATAATCCGTGCCACATGCTGACAAACAGGACGCCTCAGCAATATAACCAAGCTGGAATCTTTTACCCTCCTGCAAAGGCACCCACAGAGCTGCATTCCTAATGTTAACCCTTACACAGACAGCACCTGAGGTCAGGGTTTGGAGCAGTGCGCACTGCCAGCCGCGTCACAGTGCCGCCATCTGTCAGGATTGCTTGCGGTCTAGTTTAGTTTAGTTTGGAGATACAGCGCGGAAACAGGCCCTTCAACCCACAGAGTCCGCGTCGACCGTCGATCCCCGCATGCCAACACTATCCTCTACACTCGGGACAACTTACAGTTATACCAATCCAATTAGCCTACAAACCTGCACGTCGTTGGAGTGCGGGAGGAAACCGGAGATCCTGGAGTAAACCCACGCAGGTCACGGGGGGGAGGAACGTACAAACTCCGTACAGACAGCACCCGTAGTCTGAATCAAATCCGGGTCTCCGGCGCTGCAAGCGCTGGAAGGCGACAACTCTACCGCTGCGCCACCGTGCCGCCCCTCTTGTTGGAAACAAATAAATGATATCGGACTGGAGCGGAGATTCCTGTACGCTGCTCATTTCTGCAGGTTGCTTGTCTTCCGCCATGGATAATTGACTGAGAGCACAGCGTATGACTAGATGATAAAAGCCTAAGAGGCATCATTTGGAAGGCCAAATTAAACTCATAGTTATTGAACTGTGTCCTCGAATAGCAACAGCCAAGGTAATTGGGATTTCATACTGGCTATTCTGATTTAATTAATATATTGTTAGGAGCATAATTACTTACCTTTGATCTCTGTTAAATAAAGTGTTGTATTTTGTGATACAAGTGGTTTGCTTGCTCATTCATATATATTTTTATACATGCAAAGCCTTGTAGGTATGCCAACAATCCTCACCCGTGATTAAGTTGAACTTCTGCGTTATTTCGCAGGTGTACAGGCCAGTGACAGGGGCTAGCACTGGGTGAAACAGCATTGAGACAACTTCCCTTGTCCATTATTTTTCCCTGCTAGCTTCGTGGCTTTGTCACTGGGCTGGCAATCCAGGGAACTGGGCCAGTTTTCGAAGGGATACAGGGGATGCAAAGAGTGGAGCGAGAATCTGCATGGTGTTATATTATTCACAAAATGCTGGAGTAACTCAGCAGGTCAGGCAGGAGAGAAGGAATGGGTGACGTTTCGGGTCGAGACCCTTCTTCAGCCTGATGACTGTCAGGGAGGCGGGACAAAGGAAGGATATAGGTGGAGACAGGAAGACAGTGGGAGAACTGGGAAGGGGGAGGGGAAGAGAGGGACAGAGGAACTATCTAAAGTGTTTATCTGCACGGTGTATCTCTTACCTACTGTGTATAATCCACACACCTCCATTCCCATCACATCCATGTGCCTATCCAAAAGCCTCATAAATATCACTATCGTATCTGCCTCAACCTCCAAACCCAGCTGCATCTTCCAGGCACTCACCACCCTCTGTGTAAAAAAAGTTGCTCCCACACATCTCCTTTAAACTTTGTCCCTCTCAAGGTTTAAAGGAGAGGTTTGGGGCAACTTTTGATATATAGGCCTAGAAGTGATACAGTGTGGAACCCAGGCCCTTCATCCCAACTTGCCCACACCGGCCAACATGTCCCAGCCACGCCAGTTCCACCTGCCCGCGTTTGACCCGTATCCTTCCAAACCTGTCCTCTCCGTAAATGGTGAATTATGATGAAAGAGAACGGGATGTTACCGTGGGTAACATGATGTTCACGTTACTGTTAGATCAGTTCTGTTCCCTCCTGTTTCTAATCCATGTGCGCATCACCCTGACTGAGCTGAAAGCACGTTAGGACACGCACATTCCCAGCAACATAAGACCATCTATTGGTCTAAAGATGTCAGACCATGTTCATCTCGAAACAGACTCTGCAGACCCAGTCAAATGGACTCCCGTGAATCCAAGCAGTAAGATACCACCAACGCGTGGAGAAACGTGAAGCTGGTTCTCAGTTTCAATTTCCCTTTGGTTTATATAAGAAAATAACTGCAGATGCTGGTACAAATCAAAGGTATTTATTCACAAAATGCTGGAGTAACTCAGCAGGTCAGGCAGCATCTCAGGAGAGAAGGAATGGGTGACGTTTCGGGTCGAGACCCTTCTTCGGACTGAAGAAGGGTCTCGACCCGAAACGTCACCCATTCCTTCTCTCCTGAGATGCTGCCTGTCCTGCTGAGTTACTCCAGCATTTTGTGAATAAATACCTTTGCTTTATTGTTACGTGTACCGAGGTACAGTGAAAGGCTTTTGTTGCGCGCTAACCAGTCAGCGGAAAGACAACACATGATTACAGTTGAGCCATTTGCAGTGTATAGATACACGATAAGGGAATACCGTTTAGTGCAAGATAAAGCCAGCAAAGTCCGATCAAGGATAGTCCGAGGGTCACCAATGAGGTAGATAGTAGTTCAGCACTGCTCTCTGGTTGTATTAGGATGATTCAGTTGCCTGATAACAGCTGGGAAAGAAACTGTCCCCGAATCTGGAAGGTGTGCGTTTTCACACTTCTGTACCTTTTGCCCGATGGGAGAGGGGAGAAGAGGGAGTGGCCGGGGTGAGACTGGTCCTTGATTGTGCTGCTGGCCTTGCCGAGGCAGCGTGAGGTGTAGATGGAGTCAATGGAAGGGAGGCTGGTTTGTGTGATGGTCTGAGATTCTCTGCGGGTTCTTGCGGTCTTGGATGGAGCCGTTCCCAAACCAAGGTGCGATGCAACCTGATAAAGTGCTTTCTGTGGTGCATCTGTAGGGGTTGGTGAGAGTTGTAAGGGACATGCTACAACTGGTTCCAATGGTCGGGTTCTCACTGTGAGAGAACAGCACACACTAGGAGCACACGGTGTCAAAATTAATTAGCTTGTCAAAGACTGGAAGCTGTATTAACATTAAAATATGTCTTGAGAAATAATTATCCGCAGAAGCAAAGTGAGAACGCGACTATTTATATTTTACTGTCTGAGCATGGTTAAGGAGGGTGTCTCAATACTGTAATCCCTTTTAGAGAGAGAGACCGACAGACAGACATGGAGGGAGGCAGAGAGAGGGTCGGAAAGAGACAGAGGGATAGACACAGCGACAGACAGAGTGGGATAGAGTGAGACTGATGGAGATAGAGAGAGATACGGAGAGTGAGAGACAGAGAGAGACAGAGAGAGAGGGAGCGAGGGAGAAAGAGAGATAGAGAGAGTTCATCAGAATGAGGACATTCGGCCTATCAAGTCTACTCTGCCATTCAATCATGGCTGATCTATCTTTCCCTCTCAACCCCATTCTCCTGCCTGCTCCCTTCTCCCGAAAAACCATTGACACCCGTACTCATCAAGGTCAGGAGAATCAAGAGAGAGTGATGGAGAGAGAGATGGAATGAGAGAGAGAGAGAGAGAGAGAGATAGAGAGGCAGAGAGATGGAGAGAGAGATGGAATGAGAGAGAGAGAGATAGAGAGACAGAGTGAGATGGAGCGAGAGATGGAATGAGAGAGAGAGAGAGAGAGAGACAGAGAGAGAGAGATGGAGAGAGAGATGGAATGAGAGAGAGAGAGATAGAGAGACAGAGAGATGGAGAGAGAGATGGAATGAGAGAGAGAGAGAGAGAGAGAGAGAGAGAGAGAGATGGAGAGAGAGATGGAATGAGAGAGAGAGAGAGAGAGAGAGAGACAGAGAGTGAGATGGAGAGAGAGATGGAATGAGGGAGAGAGAGAGAGAGAGATGGAGAGAGAGCGGCTTTTGAATTATCTGCAAAGAGGGAGTGCTAACTTCGCAGACTGTCTTAAACAGACTACTCATTTTAACTACCTCTTAGTGACTCGCATGTTCTAATCTCGTGTGACGGCGTGTGCTTAATCCACACACACACAGATGGATATTTTGTGAGGGTGCCCATGATAACACCACCCAGTGTGTCTCATCAACTCTCTGATCATACAAGATGCAGAGTGGAAGGTCATGTCAGTCCACTGGCATCAATAGTCAATAGTCATTTATTTGTCACCTACACATAAATGTGCAGTGAAATGAAAAATTACCCGCAGTTCAACAATAAGACCAATAAGAATAATCAATAAAAATGCAATAACACATACAATCATAAACTAACACCAAACAAAAAAACATCCACTACAGTGAGTCTCCACTGTGATGGAAGGCCAGAATGTCTTTTTCTCTTCCCTGCTGTCTTCTCC
The DNA here is from genome assembly GCF_053455715.1 of Rhinoraja longicauda. Classification (NCBI taxonomy): domain Eukaryota; kingdom Metazoa; phylum Chordata; class Chondrichthyes; order Rajiformes; family Arhynchobatidae; genus Rhinoraja; species Rhinoraja longicauda. The sequence continues at coordinate 55,274,214 of NC_135962.1, forward strand.
CGCGGTCAGGCTGTTGGAGTTGCCCCGTCGGGGCGGCACATTGAAGCCCCCGCCGGGCGGAGAAAGTACAGCAGACAGTAGACCTGGTCCTGAGACCCGGATTCAATCCTGAAGTCTCGTGCTGTCAGTGTGGAGTTTGCACGTTCTCCCTCTGACTGCACGGGATTCCTCCGGGTGCTCCGTTTCCCCCCCCCCCCCAAATGCCAAAGACATTCTGTTTGATAGGGTGTGTCGGAAGGAACTGCAGACGCTGGTTTATACCGAAGATAGACACAAAATGCTGGAGTAACTCAGAAGGTCAGGCAGCATCTCTGGAGAAAAAAAGATGGGTGACGTTTTAGATCAGAACCATTTTTCAGGCTGAAAGTGGGTAGGGGAGGGTAGGAAAAGGGTAATTGATAGGATGATTGTTTTGGTTTAGTTTAGAGACAACAGCATGGAAACAGGCCCTTCGGCCCACTGTCCACACTGATCACCGGTCAACCGTTTACAATAGTTCCATGCTATCCCATTTTCTCATCCACTCCCTGTACATGAGAGGCCAATTAACCCACAGACCCGCACGTCTTTGGGATGTGGGAGGAAACCGGTGCACCTGGGGGAAGCCCACCCGGTCCCGGGGAGAATGTACAAACTGCACACAGACTCCGTGACGTTCAAACGTCCCATAGACTCCATGACAACGTAAAGGTCAGGATGAAACCGGGTCTCTGGCACTGTCTCCACTGTGCCACTCTTAGACAATAGACAATAGACTATAGGTGCAGGAGGAGGCCATTCGGCCTTTCGAGCCAGCACCGCCATTCAATATGATCATGGCTGATCATTCTCAATCAGTACCCCGTTCCTGCCTTCTCCCCATAACCCCCTGACTCCGCTATCCTTAAGAGCTCTATCTAGCTCTCTCTTGAATGCATTCAGAGAATTGGCCTCCACTGCCTTCATAGGCAGAGAAATCCACAGATTCACAACTCTCTGACTGAAAAAGTTTTTCCTCATCTCAGTTCTAAATGGCCTACCCCTTATTCTTAAACTGTAGCCCCTTGTTCTGGACTCCCCCAACATTGGGAACATGTTTCCTGCCTCTAACGTGTCCAACCCCTTAATAATCTTATACGTTTCGATAAGATCTCCTCTCATCCTTCTAAATTCCAGTGTATACAAGCCTAGTCACTCCAGTCTTTCAACATATGATAGTCCCGCCATTCCGGGAATTAACCTAGTAAACCTACGCTGCACGCCCTCAATAGCAAGAATGGGTTAAATGGCCACTGCAAATTGCCTTTAGCGTGCACCTGAGTGGTAGAATCTGGGGGGAGTTGATGGGAATGTGTGGAGGAATAAACTGGATAAGGATGCTATTAGTGTAAATGAATGGTTGATGGTCAGGACAGTCTAGGTGGGCTGAAGGGCCTGTTTAGTTTAGAGATACAGCTCGGAAACAGGCCCTTTCGCGCCGACCAGCGATCCCTGCACATAAACACTATCCTATACCCACTAGGGACAATTTTTTTAAACATTTGCCAAGCTAATTAACCCACATACCTACACGTACGTCTTTGGAGTGTGGGAGGAAACTGAAGATTTCGGGGAAAACCCACACAGGTCACGCGATGAACGTACAAACTCCATGCAGACGGCGCCCGTAGTCGGGATAGAACCCGGGTCTCCAGCGCTGCATTCGCTGTAAGGCAGCAACTCTCAACCCGTGTGTCCTGTGTTTCTGTGTTGCATCCAAGACGATGCCTCTGGGACATCACGCCTGGAGGATTCTCATTAGCGTACTGTACAGGGACTGATAACAAAGGGGCTGGAGACCAGACTCTTTCGACCTGCAACGATCGTTCTCGTAAACCTCCTCTGGACCCTATCTGAACGCCGGCACATCCCTGCTCAGATACGAGGCCCACCTGTGGTGCTTTCTCTCTCTTTATCACTCTCTCTCTTTTATTGAATCATAGAGTCATACAGTGCGGAAACAGGCCCTTCGGCCCAACTTGCCCACCTGCCTGCATTTGGCCCATATCCCTCTAAACCTATCCTATCCAGGTACCTGTTGAAGTGTTTCTTAAACGTTGAGATAATCCCTGCCTCAACTATCTCCTCTGGCAGCTCGTTCCATAGACCCACCACTCTATGTGTGAAAAAGTTATCCGGGTTCCTATTAAATCACTTCCCCCCTCACCTTAAACCGACTGTATGTCCTCTGGTTCTTGATTCCACCACTCTGGGCAAGAGACTCTGTGCGTTTACCTGTTCTGTTCCTCCCATGTTTTGTACAACAGCATAAGATCACCCCTCATCCTCCTGCGCCCAAGGGAATAGTGTCCTAGCCTGCTCAACCACTCTCCATAGCTCAGGCCCTCGAGACCTGGCACCATCTTCTTCTCAAAGCTGGAGTAACTCAGCGGGTCAGACAGCATTTCTGGAGAAAGGGAATAGGTGACGTTTCGGGTCGAGACCCTTCTTCAGACTGAATGTCAGGAGAAAGGGAAACGAGACATATAGACGGTGATGTAGAGAGGTATAGAACAAATGAACGAAAGATATTTAAAACAGGTGCGAAAAACGTTCTTCACCCAGAGAGTTGTGAATTTGTGGAATTCTCTGCCACAGAAGGCAGTGGAGGCCAATTCATTGGATGAATTTAAAAGAGAGTTAGATAGAGCTCTAGGGGCTAGCGGAATCCAGGGATATGGGGAGAAGGCAGGCACGGGTTACTGATTGTGGATGATCAGCCATGCTCACAATGAATGGCGGTGCTGGCTGGAAGGGCCGAATGGCCTCCTCCTGCACCTATTTTCTATGTTTCTATGTGGAACAGTTTTTACCCCAGGGCCATACGAGAACTGAACACTACTTTCTGCACTAGGTCACACTGTTAAAACTTTTGTATTTAATATATTTGTATTTATTTGTTTTGCATTTATTGCATATATGGTTTTACGCACCGTCAGGATTGCTATTTTTTTTAATTTCGTTGTACTCGTTGCAACGACAATAAATGAATATTATTATTATTATTAAAAAAGTAATGATGATAAAGGAAACAGGTCTTCTCACTTCTCGTACTGAAGCAGTTGAAACTCCCCGGGCCGGGCGAGTGGGAAGGTCGTGTTCCTACTCTGCTCAGCCTCCACACACCAGGCTGATGTGCCGGGAGATAGTTGCTGCAGCAACACAGTAGCTCTCAGCAGCAGCACTTTTGTCAGAGCATACACATTGCCCCGCGGCCACTGATTGCAAAGCGGGTCATCCAACCGTCCAGGATGATTCCTGCCGCGGCGACGTCCTTGAAACACAACGTTTCACACTGCAGGCCTGTGTGGCAAGGGGTGCCAGACAAGCCAATGAAACAGTTGGACAGGTACATGGATAGGACAGGTTTGACAATAGACAATAGGTGCAGGAGGAGGCCATTCGGCCCTTCGAGCCAGCACCGCCATTCAATGTGATCATGGCTGATCATTCTCAATCAGTACCCCGTTCCTGCCTTCTCCCCATACCCCCTGACTCCGCTATCCTTTGGAGGGTTATGGTCCAAGCGCAGGCAGGTGGGACTAGTGTAGCTGGGACATTGTTGGCCGGTGTGGGCGAGTTGGGCCGAAGGGCCTGTTTCCACACTGCATCACTCTATGACTCTATGGGAGAAGGCAGGAACGGGGTACTGATTGAGAATGATCAGCCATGATCACATTGAATGGCGGTGCTGGCTCAAAGGGCCGAATGGCCTCCTCCTGCACCTATTGTCTATTGTCTATTGACTCTATGGCTCTGTGTAGATTTCAAGTATGTAATCAAGGAAGAATATCCACGCCCCAGAACGGCTAGTTCAATTCCCTGAACCACAGCCGCCACTTTAGTTTAGTTTAGACATTAGAGATACAACACGCAAACAGGCCCTTCGGCCCACAGAGTTCTTGCCGAATAAATTGCAGCACTAATTGAATTACAACAATCAGCACTCCCTCTGTCCTGTGCATTCTCGTCATTAGACTTGAACCCAGATCCCCTGATTCAGGCAAGTAAGGGCAGCACGTTGGCAGCAGTGGTAGGTCTGCTGCCTCACAGCGCCAGAGATCCGGGTTCAATCCCAACGACGGGTGCTGTCTGTACGGAGTTTGTACGTTTTCCCCGTGACCTGCGTGGGTTTTCTCTGGGATTGCTCCCACACTTCAAAGACGTACAGGTTTGTAGGTTACTTGGCTTCGGTAAAAATTGAGGGCGTGCAGCGTAGGTTTACTAGGTTAATTCCCGGAATGGCGGGACTGTCATATGTTGAAAGACTGGAGCGACTAGGCTTGTATACACTGGAATTTAGAAGAATGAGAGGAGATCTTATCGAAACGTATAAGATTATTAAGGGGTTGGACACGTTAGAGGCAGGAAACATGTTCCCAATGTTGGGGGAGTCCAGAACCAGGGGCCACAGTTTAAGAATAAGGGGTAGGCCATTTAGAACTGAGATGAGGAAAAAGTTTTCAGTCAGAGAGTTGTGAATCTGTGGAATTCTCTGCCTCAGAAGGCAGTGGAGGCCAATTCTCTGAATGCATTCAAGAGAGAGCTAGATAGAGCTCTTAAGGATAGCGGAGTCAGGGGGTATGGGGAGAAGGCAGGAACGGGGTACTGATTGAGAATGATCAGCCATGATCACATTGAATGGCGGTGCTGGCTCTAAGGGCCGAATGGCCTCCTCCTGCACCTATTGTCTATTGTTTATTGTTTATTGTCTATTGTAAATTGTCCCTCCTGTGTGTAGGACAGTGTTAGTGAGCGGGGATCGCTGGTCGGCACAGACTTGGAGGCCCGAAGGGCCTGTTTCCGCGCTTTATATCTAAACTAAACTCAGCTTAAGGCACCATTAACCAGCATGATGATTTAATGGCTCTAGCTCATGCTGGTTAGCATCCAAACCTTTTTATTGTTCAGTAAATATTATTGAGATATTTATTACATGAGATGTTTTGTGTGGTCTGTTTCTCCACAGCTCTGTGCATTGACAGGCTTTAATTAAATCCTGTTCCATTTGTTCGCGCAATAATCTGAATTTGCCCTGTGTGAAAGAGCAATTTATCGTGATAATTTTGTCATCTTTCGCAAATAGGAAGCTTGCTAATTGTCCCGGATCATTTCAGCAGAGAATTTACTGTTGGGCCTGTGCAGTAACTCTAGACAGCAGCTTCTGCACCTTGTAACTGCACTTGAGTTCAAATTGAAAATGTAATTATATCAAATCAAACCCAATTGCTGGCAGCATAATTGTCCTCCGCCTTGTCTTATTCACTCCTCCTCGGTGTCGTATGAAAAAGCCCAGAAGCGGTTGTTCAGTCCATTTGCTCGATGCTGGTCTTTGTGCCCTATCGGGGCCATGACCTGAGATCAGGTGTGTAGGAAGGAACTGCAGAGGCTGGTTTAAACTGAAGATAGACACGGAAAGCTGGAGTAGCTCAGTGGGTCAGGCATAGGGCAAGGGTGACTTGGACAGGTTGTGTGAGTGGGCGGATACATGGCAGATGCAGTTTAATGTAGATAAGTGTGAGGTTATTCACTTTGGAAGTAAGAATAGAAAGGCAGATTATTATCTGAATGGGTGTCAAGTTAGGAGGAGGGGGAGTTCAACGAGATCTGGGTGTCCTAGTGCATCAGTCAATGAAAGGAAGCATGCAGGTACAGCAGGCAGTGAAGAAAGCCAATGGAATGTTGGCCTTCGTAACAAGAGGAGTTGAGTATAGGAGCAAAGAGGTCCTTCTACAGTTGTACCGGGCCCTGGTGAGACCGCACCTGGAGTACTGTGTGCAGTTTTGGTCTCCAAATTTGAGGAAGGATATTCTTGCTATGGAGGGCGTGCAGCGTAGGTTCACTAGGTTAATTCCCGGAATGGCGGGACTGTCGTATGTTGAAAGGCTGGAGCGATTGGGCTTGTATACACTGGAATTTAGAAGGATGAGGGGGGATCTTATTGAAACATATAAGATAATTAGGGGATTGGACACATTAGAGGCAGATAACATGTTCCCAATGTTGGGAGAGTCCAGAACAAGGGGCCACAGTTTAAGAATAAGGGGTAGCCCATTTAGAACGGAGATGAGGAAGAACTTTTTCAGTCAGAGGGTGGTGAAGGTGTGGAATTCTCTGCCTCAGAAGGCAGTGGAGGCCAGTTCGTTGGATGCTTTCAAGAGAGAGCTGGATAGAGCTCTTAAGGATAGCGGAGTGAGGGGGTATGGGGAGAAGGCAGGAACGGGGTACTGATTGAGAGTGATCAGCCATGATCGCATTGAATGGCGGTGCTGGCTCGAAGGGCTGAATGGCCTACTCCTGCACCTATTGTCTATTGTCTATTGTCTATTGTCCCGTATTAGCCCATACGGGACTGCCCTTGTCCCATATTAGGCCCGACGGTGCTGTAGGCCCGCACAATGTAGGCCCGGTCACTGTAGGCCCGGACACTGTAGGCCCGGACACTGTAGGCCCGCACAATGTAAGCCCGGACACTGTAGGCCCGGTCACTGTAGGCCCGGACACTGTAGTCCCGGACACTGTAGGCCTGGGTGCCCCCTAACGGAGGTTGCGTAGCAACCCGCCTCCCGGTCCAGACGGCCGCCATTGGTGGAACGGGAGCACGTGGCTGCTGAGTGGGTGAGGTCACATGGTGTGTGTGGCGGTAACGTCACCCTTTGTCCCTTATTTGGGAGTGAGGAAGTTGGCAACACTAGTCAGGCAGCATCTCTGGAGAGAAGGAAAGGGTGACCTTTCGGCCCGAGACTCTTTCTTCTAACCCTTAGGTCAGGTCAAACGGTGCGGAAACAGGCCCTTTGATCCATGCAACCCAAGCCAACTTCAGGTTGGGGGCTTCCCGAGGTGCCATGGCCGCCCGCGGTGCACGCCCAGAAGACCCAAACGCTCAACAGGCGTGGAACTTGTCTGAAGGCTCGACGGACCACACGCGGACCCCAGAGGAAGCCGCTGGAGACGTCAGACATGAGGAGTGGGCCGGAAATACCAAGATGGCACCCAACCCAGATGACTATTTGCGTGCTAGCCGCTGAAATATAGAAACGTAGAAAATAGGTGCCGGAGTGGGCCTTTCGGCCCTTCAAGCCAACACCACCATTCACGTGATCATGGCTGATCAACCAAAATCAGTACCCCTTTCCTGCTTTCTTCCCAGAATCCTTTATTCCATTAGCCCTAAGAGCTATATCCAACTCTCTCTTGAAAACATGCAGTGAATCGGCCTCCACTGCCTTCTGTGGCAGAATTCCACAGATTCACAACTCTCTGGGTGAAAACGGAGAGAACAGATCTCCAATCACATATTACAATCGCTCCACATGTTTAAATCTCTTCCTACAGCAACACTTATTCCCTTGGCATGCATCTATACATTGTAAAATGGCTCGATTGTAATCATGTCTAGCCTCCGCGCTGACTGGTTAGCACGCAACAATAGCTTTTCACTGTGCCTCGTTACACGTGACAATAAACTAAACTGAATGGAAGTGAACTGGGTAGGAGGGGTAATGCCTCCGGCGCCTTTAAAGTCAGATAAGTATGGATCTGAACCCTTCTTCAGGCATGCCAACTATTGTCAAAATATGGTTCCATGAATTTCCAGGCAAGAGATGTCACCGGTTGTAAGTTGTTTGGTGATATTGTGAAAAGTGCTTTAGAAATAAAGTGGTTTGATTTGAAGACACATTCCTCTGGCACAATTTGCATCTATTCAGATAGGTAGATAAAGAGTGCAAGTCATACAGTAATTGTCCGAAAGTGCTGGAGTAACACAGCGGATCAGGCAGCGCCTCTGGCGAAAAACGTTGGGCGACGTTTTGGGCCGGGACCGTTCTTCAGACTTCAGTCTTCAGACTCTCTGCATCGGGTAGATGCACCGAGCCGTTTACCCAGCGTTGGGGAATCGAGGACCAGGGGACATAGGTTCAAGGTGAAGGGGAAAAGATTTAATAGGAATCCGAGGGGTAGCTTTTTCCAGACAGAGGGTGACTTTTTTTTAGATTTAGAGATACAGCGCAGAAACAAGCCCTTCGGCCCACCGAGTCCGAGCTGCCCAGCGATCCCCGCACATTAACACCATCCTACGCACACTAGGGACAATTTTTACATTTACCCAGTCAATTAACCTACAAACCTGCACGTCTTTGGAGTGTGGGAGGAAACGAAGATCTCGGAGAGAACCCATGCAGGTCACGGGGAGAACGTACAAACTCCGTACAGACGGCGCCCGTAGTCAGGATCGAACCTGAGTCTCCGGCGCTGCATTCGCTGTAAGGCAGCAACACTACCGCTGCGCCACCGTGCCGCCACGGCACGGGTGGTGGGTGTATGGAACGAGCTGCCAGAGGAGGTGGTCGAGGCTGGGACTATCCCATCGTTTAAGAAACAGTTGGACAGGTACATGGGTAGGACTTGGCTATGGACCAAGCGCAGGCAAGTGGGACTAAGGTAGCTGGGACATTGTTGGCAAGTGTGGACGAGTTGGGCCAAAGGGCCCGTTTCCACACTGTGTCACTCTGTGACTTCAGACTGAAGGAGGGTCCCCGACCCGAAACGTCACCCTCCTTTTTCTCCAGAGACGCTGCCTGAAGCGCTGAGTTACTCCAGCACTTTTTTGTGTCCATCTTTGGCATAAACCAGCATCTGCAGTTCCTTCTTTTTACTCGTTATAATTGACTGTTCAATTACCCGTTACCACATCCTGCCCTCCCCCCCTTTTTGGCCCGAGAGTCACTGTTGCTTGTCTTTTGACAGTCATTTGGTGATCATCTATCACCTTGAGCATCTGCACTGTGTCATCAGGAACTGTTGTGTCTTTGTGATGGAGAATACATTTTTTTTTATCTCAACATTTAAACAGTATTCCCAAACCCGTCGGTTGCAAAAGGATTTTATATAAAAAATGCCTTGGGATGTCAAGAATTTGAATTATTATTAAAACATATGTTTAAAATGCTAAATTTCTAAAAGGGTGTGCAGGAGACAGAGGGAAATCGGGCAGTTTACGTAGCTTGCATGATTCAAAGACAGTGTCGTGGCGGTTTTTAATTTCTCCCTTGAAGATCGCACTTCTAAAGGAAAATCTCCAAATCCCGTGTGTAATTCACTGAAGCAGAGAGAGGAAAGGACTGGATTTCAACCAGGTAGCACCTCCCTCGTAAGTTGGCAAACACAGCTGGGGTAACCCCTTCAGAAATTAGTTGTTTCGAACAAAAGAAATAGAAGCTTTTTGGCCCATCGCCCTTGTTCTACCATTGAGTAAATTAGAAACATGGAAACATAGAAAATAGGTGCAGGAGGAGGCCGTTCGGCCCTTCGAGCCAGCACCGCCATTCATTGTGATCATGGCTGATCATCCACAATCAGTAATCCGTGCCTGCCTTCTCCCCATATCCCTTGATTCCACTAGCCCCTAGAGCTCTATCTAACTCTCTTTTAAATTCATTCAGTGAATTGGCCTCCACTGCCCTCTGTGGCAGGGAATTCCACAAATTCACAACTCTCTGGGTGGAAAGGTTCCTTCTCACCTCAGTTTTAAATGGCCTCCCCTTTATTCTTAGACTGTGTGGCCCCTGGTTCTGGACTCCCCCAACATTGGGAACATTTTTCCTGCATCTAGCTTGTCCAGTCCTTTTATAATTTTATACGTCTCTATAAGATCCTCTCTCATCCTTCTAAACTCCAGTGAATACAAGCGAATACAAGGGAGAAATTCATGGCTGATATGCTCCCTCTTCCCGCACCAACTCCACATCAGTTTCCCTTCATATGCAACGTTAAGAAAGTTACTGGCTTTACCTTGGACTAAACATTATTCCCGTATCATGTATCCGCACACTGTGAATGGTGCGATTGTGATCATGTGTTGTCTTTCCGCAACAAAAGCTGCCCACTGTGCCTTGGTACACGTGACAATCATTTGGAAGACAGACACAAAAAGCTGAAGTAACTCTGCTGGAGTAACTCCTTCATAAGTTAGTTGTTTCGAACAAAAGCAATAGAAGTAGGAGTACACCTTTTGGCCCATTGTCCGTGTCCTGCCATTGAGTACACTCATGGCTGATATTTTCCAACATTAAGAAAGTTACTGGCTTTACCTTGCACTAAACGTTTTTTCCATTCTCATGTATCCACACACTGTAAATGGCTCGATTGTGATCATGTATTGTCTTTTGGCTGACTGGATAGCAGGCAACAAAAGCTGCCCACTGTACACGTGACAATGAACTAAACTGAACTAAAGTTTTAACTATATTGCTGAATGTGTTCAACAACTGAACCTCCGTGGCCTTGCTGGGGAGAGGATTGCAAAGCTTCACTGTGCTCTTGGTTCAAAAAAGACGATCGAGCTCAATGTTCATTTTGAGACGGCGAAACTTTGTTCCAGGTGGCACAGCCAGGGAGGGCGACTGGACCACCTCATGATATCGACCCCGAAACGTCACCCATTCCTTCTCTCCAGAGATGCTGCCCGCCCCGCTGAGTTACTCCAGCATTTTGTGTCTATCTTTGGTTTAAGCCAGCATTTGCAGTTCCTTCATACACGTGGTATTCCAGGTGTGGCCTCACCTGGGCCATGTAAAACTGCAGGTGCTTAAGAGCTAAGGGCAGTACCATGCAGTAACAGGCCCTTCGGGCTTGACGTCAAGTTGAACTGGCCACCTCTGCCTGCTGCACATGATCCGTATCCATCCATCCCCTGCATATCCATGTCACTATTTAAAAGCCGCATCAACGGAAGGGGGCGGGGGGTGGGAAAGAGGGGAAATCACAGAGCAATGGGCAACTTGGGGATGGGATCGCGGGGCTTGGGTCGGCCCGCTGCGGACCTTTCACCATCCGGCGCGGCCTGGAACGTGGCAACTTCAACAGCCTGACCGCGGGAGAAGACGGCAGGGGAAGAGAAAAGAGATTCTGGCCTTCCATCACAGTGAGGAGGTGACTGGAGGAGACTCACTGTGATGGATGTTTCTTTTTTTTTGTTTTATGATTGTGTGTGTTCTTGCTTATTTTTATTGCTCTTATTGTTGGACTGTGGGTAACGGAATTTCGTCCAAAAGGCTTTGGATGACAATAAAGGCGATTCTATTCTATTCTATTCTATTCTATTCTATTCCATTATCCACAGCAGTATTGCGGTTGAGGCTTGAGATCAGATCACCTCTTGGCTTTGACACCAGGAGATCCTCCGCTGCCTCTCTTTAAGCACCGCACAGGCAACTTTAATACCTCCCAACTGGGTGAAATGTAGTTGAATGGTACAGCGTGGAAACAGGCCACCGGCCGGCCCACCGAGTCCGCGCCGACCAGCGATCCCCGCGTACTAACACCATCCCACTACACACACCGGGGGCAATTTTACAATTTCTACCAAAGCCAGTTAACCTACAAACCTGGACGTCTTTGGAGTGTGGGAGGAAACCGGAGCACTCGGGGAAAACCCTCGCAGGTCACGGGGAAGAACGTACAAACTCCGTGCAGACAGCACCCGAGGTCACGGTCTCGTCTGCCGCCTGTCGCTTCTGCGGTGAGGAGGAGACCGTGTACCATTTGTATACAGAGTGCGTGAGGTTACAGCCCCTGTTCCAGTATCTGAAGGGGCTGCTCCTCAAGTTCTGGCTCCATTTTAGCCCTACGCTTTTAATATTTGGGCACCCGGTACAGAGGGGGGAGGGTCAGGAGGGAGGAGGGGGTCTCCCTGTCGGTCTGCTCCTGGGCCTGGCCAAGATGGCCATCCGCGGGTCCAGGCAGCGGGCAGTCGACGGCCTCACAGAAGTCGGCTGCCCACCTCTGTTCCGGGCTTGCGTCCGTGCCCGCGTGTCCCTGGAGAGGGAACACGCGGTGTCCACGGGGACTCTGGAGGCTGGTCCGGGAACGCTGGTCGCCGCGGGGGGTTGAATGTATTGTTGACAGAGATGGCGGGATTTTAATGTGATAATTGTTTAATTTGTAAACTGCCGATACAGGCGGCTTTTGTTTGATCACATTTTGCTTAGTATGTTTGTATGTTTTTCTTTGGAATAAAACTTTTATATATTAAAAAAAAAAAAAAAAAGAGGTCGGGATCGAACCCGGGTCTCTGGCGCTGCAAGGCAGCAACACTACCGCTGCGCCACCGTGCCGCATGCCCGTGCCACCTTGAAGGCCAGAGTCAAATGATTGCCAGGCAACTCTTTGTTCCACACGGGAGTGCCTTCGCTCAGTGCTGTGTGAAGTAGTCGACAATCACACGCTGCTATAAAACGGATTGTGAATCTTGGCCTTTTTGCATTTCCAAATTGCCAGTAATGGTTGATTAAGCCGTGACCTTTAAGAGGGATAGATATTGTCCCAAATCAATGTGCTGGCATAGTCTTCCATAATCTCTATGGCAACAATTTATCACTGTGGTCTGAACAGCAATACTTACTTGTGCAGAGTAACGCACTGTGCAGTCAGTGATCAAAATGAAACAAATATGAATCATATCAGTTGACATCGAAGGGCAGTAATTAAATAATTATTGCCTTATGATCAAACCTGTGGCATTATTTTTCTCTCGTCTGCCTTGACTAGGTGCCAATGGTTTTGTTAGAAGAACTGGTCTCTTCATTACAACCAATGATAGATAATTACACTTAGCCTCCAGCAGTAGTTTGTTGGAGTTACTTGCAAATTTGATTGCTCCCAATTCTTATCTTTGATAGCACATTTAGTTAAGCATTGTTTGCCTTCAGTTATTCAACAGAGATCAAGACACGGATAAGATCCACAGCCAGAGATTTGTGCAATAAAGGATCACCTTAGGGAGGTAACTACAAGCATTGATGAAGGCAAGATGGTGGATACTGAGGTTCAGTTTGAATTTAGTTTATTGTCACGTGCACCGCGGTACAGTGAAGAGTTTTTGTTGCATACTAACCTGTCAGCGGAAGGACAATAACATGGTTACAATCGAGCCGTCCACAATGTACAGACACAGTATAAAGGGAATAACGTGAGTAACGTTTAGTGCAAGGTAAAGCCAGTAAAGTCCGATCAAGGATAGTCCCAGGTCTCCAATGAAGTACATAGAAACACAGAAACATAGAAAATAGGTGCAGGAGTAGGCCATTCGGCCCTTCGAGCCTGCACCGCCATTCAATATGATCATGGCTGATCATCCAACTCAGTATCCCGTACCTGCCTTCTCTCCATACCCCCTGATCCCTTTAGCCACAAGGGCCACATCTAACTCCCTCTTAAATATAGCCAATGAACTGGCCTCAACTACCTTCTGTGGCAGAGAATTCCACAGATTCACCACTCTCTGTGTGAAAAAAAACGTTCTCATCTCGGTCCTAAAAGACTTCCCCCTTATCCTTAAACTGTGACCCCTTGTTCTGGACTTCCCCAACATCGGGAACAATCTTCCTGCATCTAGCCTGTCCAACCCCTTAAGAATTTTGTAAGTTTCTATAAGATCCCCCCTCAATCTTCTAAATTCCAGCGAGTACAAGCCGAGTCTATCCAGTCTTTCTTCATATGAAAGTCCTGCCATCCCAGGAATCAATCTGGTGAACCTTCTCTGTACTCCCTCTATGGCAAGAATGTCTTTCCTCAGATTAGGAGACCAAAACTGTACGCAATACTCCAGGTGTGGTCTCACCAATGCCCTGTACAACTGCAGCAGAACCTCCCTGCTCTTATACTCAAATCCCCTCGCTATGAATGCCAACATACCATTCGCTTTCTTCACTGCCTGCTGCACCTGCATGCCTATTTTCAATGACTGGTGTACCACGACACCCAGGTCTCATTGCATCTCCCCTTTTCCTAATCGGCCACCATTCAGATAATAGTCTGCTTTCCTGTTCTTGCCACTAAAGCGGATAACCTCATTATACTGTGGATAAGTACACGAGAAAGGGAATAATGTGAATCTGTCGGTGTAAGAAAATAACTGCAGATGCTGGTACAAATCGAAGGTATTTATTTCACAAAATGCTGGAGTAACTCAGCAGGTCAGGCAGCATCTCAGGAGAGAAGGAATGGGTGACGTTTCGGGTCGAGTCCCTTCTTCAGACTGAGTGTGACGATTGTGACGCGAGATTGCAGATCCACTTCTGTGACTAGCACACAAAGTGTCGCCCGGGGTGGGCACTATCTTGTCTGCATGAACTTTAATAATTTAATATTCATTTAATCGTTAATATTTGATGAGGCTGGCGGAAGCAGAAGATTAACGCACACGCGATACAAGGCGAGCTGACTAACTGGATCCAAAGATAGACATGTGTAGGAAGCAACTGCAGGTGCTGGCTTACACCGAAGATAGACGAAGACAGAAGTCCAATCAGGTCCAATTAATGGTAGACACAAAACGCTGGAGTAACTCAGCGGGACAGGCAGCATCTCCGGAGAGAAGGAATGGGTGACGTTTCGGGTCGAGACCCTTCTTCAGTCTGAGGAAGGGTCTCGACCCGAAACCATTCCTTCTCTCCAGAGATGTTGCCCGTTCTGCCGAGATGATCCAGCATTTTGTGTCTAGCTGGATCCAAAATTGGCATGGTGATAGGAGGCAGAGGGCAGTGGTGGAAGGATGCTTTTCTGATCTGTGACGAGAAGTGTACTGCAGGGAACAGTGCTGGGATCCTTGTTGTTCGTGATATAGATCAATGACGTGGATGAGAAATGTAGGAGGATGTAGGAAGGATGTGCTTGCCAGAGAGAGAGAGAGCGGAGAAGCTTCACTTGGATGCTGCCTGGATTGGAGGACTTTAGACATGGGAAAAGATTGAGACTGAAGAAGGGTCTCGATCCGAAACGTCACCCATTCCTTCTCTCCAGAGATACTGCCTGACCCGCTGAGTTACTCCAGCTTTTTGTGTCTATCTTTGGGAAATGATTGGATGGGTGGGTTGTGTTGGATTGGAAGGGGGGGGGGGGGTGGAGGGGGGGGGGAGGGAAGGGGTTGGTGCCACGTACGACAGACTGATTGGGAGGGGGGAAGCTGGAAAAGAGAGGCGGGGCAGGACAAGGCCTGGCAAGTGTTAGGTGGAAGGTAGGCACAAATTGCTGGAGCAACTCAACGGGTCAGGCAGCATCTCGGGAGAGAAGGAATGGGTGACGTTTCGGGTCGAGACCCTTCTTCAGACTGAAGTGTTAGGCGGATGCTTGTAAGGGCAGCTAAGGGGAGTAAGTGACAAAGGCTAGAGGGGTAAAGAAAGAAAAACGGTGTCAGATAAGGGGATGTTCATATGTTATAGGAGCAGAATTATTTCATTTGGCCCATCAAGTCTACTCCGCCATTCAATCATGGCTGATCTATTTTTCCTCATCAACCCCATTCTCCTGCCTTCTCCCCATAACCCCTGACACCTATATTAATCAAGAATCTATCTATCTCCGCCTTAAAAATATCTATTGACCTGGCCTCCACTGCCCTCTGTGGCAATGAGTTGCACAAATTCACCCACCCTTTGACTAAAGAAATTCCTCCTCATCTCCTTCCTAAAGGAACGTCCTTTTGTTCTGAGGCTGTGACCTCTGATCCTGGGCTCTCCCACTAGCGGAAACGTCACGTCAACTCTATCCAGGCCTTTCACTCTTCAGGAGAGCGAACGAACTGGAACCTGTTGAGTCCATTGTTGAGTCTGGAAGGCTGGAAAGTGCCAAGTCAGATGATGTTTGGCCGCTTCTCAAATGCACATTAAGCTTCAATGGAATAACGTGTGTGGTTAGTAACAGACCCGTGATATTGAGGGAAATAAAGTGACCACTGGATCTGTGTGTTTGGAAATCAGTCTCAAATTACTTTGCACGCCATCGCAACGTATCCCAATTGTGTCAGGAATTCGCTCTCTGCTCTGCATCTTGTCAGCATATCATGTAAATCAATAAATACGTCTGAAAATGCAATTTAAGCAACAGCAAAAATAAATGCGCTCTGCTGAACATTGTTGAACATTATTCCTCAGAGGTTTCCTGCTGCTGCATTAACTGATCTTAATGTCCTTTACCAAATCTTTCTGTGGATGGCGGCATTGTGAAAGGGTGAACTAAGGCCCTTTCTGTGGATGGAGGCACTGTGAAAGGGTGAACTAAGGCCCTTTCTGTGGATGGAGGCACTGTGAAAGGGTGAACTAAGGCCCTTTCTGTGGATGGAGGCACTGTGAAAGGGTGAACTAAGGCCCTTTCTGTGGATGGAGGCACTGTGAAAGGGTGAACTAAGGCCCTTTCTGTGGATGGCGGCATTGTGAAAGGGTGAACTAAGGCCCTTTCTGTGGATGGCGGCATTGTGAAAGGGTGAACTAAGGCCCTTTCTGTGGATGGAGGCATTGTGAAAGGGTGAACTAAAGCCCTTTCTTCTTCTCAGAATCTCACTGAAATGAAGATTCTTTGCGGCAGTGAAGTTCAGAATGACAGTGAGGGTTGTGGACTGAACGGTGTTATTTAAGGAGAAGAGACTGGCCATGCTCTCTGTATTCAAAGGAAAGGGAAGGTGTCTCAGAGTCCAAGGGTCATACTGCACGGAGACAGGCCCTTCAGTCCAACTTGTCCCATGTCGACCAAGGTGTCCCATTAACGCTAGTCCCATTTGCCCGCATTTGGCCCATGACCTTCTAAACCTTTCCTCGTAGGTTCATAGGTTATAGGAGCACAATTAGGCCATTCGCCCCATCAAGTCCACTCCACCATTCAACTATGGCTGATCTATCTCTCCCTCCCAACCCCATTCACCTGCCTTCTCCCCATAACCCCTGACACCCGTACTAATCAAGAATTTGTCAATCTCCACTGTAAAAATATCCATTGACTTGGCCTCCACAGCCTTCGGTGGCAATGAATTCTCTCCACATCCACTCTATCCAGACCTTTCACTATTCAGTATGCTGCAATTGAGGTTCCCCCCATCATCTTTCTAAAAACATAGAAAATAGGTGCAGGAGTAGGCCATTCGGCCCTTCGAGCCAGCGCCGCCATTCAATATGACCATGAAACTAGGATTAAGAATTGGAAATATTTAATTTCAGGATTGTTTTGATACCCCTAAAAAGAATTTAATAAGAAATTAGCCGGAAGTGTTTCCTTCTTGTCTCCAGGTTTTCTTCTTTCTTTCTTTCTTTCCTTTTTTAAAAATTTTTATTTAAAAAAAAAAATCTTTCATCTCCTCCTTTTTCCTCTTTTTTCTAACTGGGGGTGGGGGGAAGGGGGTTGTGGGTGGGGAGATAATACAGAACAATACAAGTATAATCGAATTTAAAATGTATAATTGAACCATCGCGTACTATGAGTTCATACATGTATTTGTTTTGTTAAAATTTAAATAAAATTAATTAAAATATGACCATGGTTGATCCTCCAAAATCAGTACCTGTTTTTTCCCCCTATCCCTTGATTCCGTGAGCCACAAGAACTAAATCTAATTCTCTCTTGAAAACATCCAGTGAATTGGCCTCCACTGCATTCTGTGGCAGAGAATTCCACTCTAAACTGCAGTGTGTACAGGTTAATCCCGAATCACACTGTATGTTAACCCAATCAATCCTGGGATCTTGCTCATAAAATTCAAAACTTCCTTGAAAAAATGAATAAATGTGCCATAAATTGGTAAAGGGGAAACATAGAAACATAGAAACATAGAAAATAGGTGCAGGAGTAGGCCATTCGGCCCTTCGAGTCTGCACCGCCATTTAATATGATCATGGTTGACCATCCAGCTCAGTATCCCGTACCTGCCTTCTCTCCATACCCCCTGATCCCTTTAGCCACAACAGCCACATCGAACTCCCTCTTAAATATAGCCAATGAACTGGCCTCAACTACCTTCTGTGGCAGAGAATTCCACAGATTCACCACTCTCTGTGTGAAAAAAAACGTTCTCATCTCGGTCCTAAAAGACTTCCCCCTTATCCTTAAACTGTGACCCCTTGTTCTGGAGTGGTGTCATCAGGGGTCATCAACATCGACGGTCACTTGAAGTGAGTACCACTGTCCTCCCTTTATGCGTGACTTTGTTTAAGGTGGGGAGACTGGTGCACAGACAGCCATCACACGGTCCTTGACAGATCTGGGTCAGGATCCAGTGGCATGGAGCCCAAAACGACCGGGGACCCTTTTTTTTAGATTTTTAGATTTAGAGATACAGCGCGGAAACAGGCCCTTCGGCCCACCGGGTCCGCGCCGCCCAGCGATCCCCGCACATTAACACTATCCTACACACACTGGGGACAATTTTTACATTTTTTACCCAGTCAATTAACCTACATACCTGTACGTCTTTGGAGTGTGGGAGGAAACCGAAGATCTCGGAGAAAACCCACGCAGGTCACGGGGAGAACGTGCAAACTCCGTATAGACGGCTCCCATAGTCAGGATCGAACCTGAGTCTCCGGCGCTGCATTCGCTGTAAGGCAGCAACTCTACCGCTGCGCCACCGTGCCGCACTCTGCAGCAGGCTTCATCCGCCTTCCCAGCCGTTGTGACCGCTCCACTAAAGTCAGCCGTCATCCTCCTCCGCCTATTCCACCGTTGAGGTCGGTCCTGGAGTACTGGATGGACTGTCGGTGGGGGGGGGGGGGAGTAGAGGGTTGTCATCAGGTTCCATGTTGCTGTGGAGAGTCCAGACCTGACTCCGCCTGTAATGCCGCCTGTTGTTGACAGGTCCTGGTCCACGGCGTGTCCTGGCTGTTCCCTGACTTCAGCTTTGCCTGGCTGGTTGATGAAACGAAGAAGAACGTGCCACTGGAGCTGGACTTCCTGAAGGAAGGACACAACACGGAGGTGGTGGCTGAGATGTTCAAACACTTCCACTTTCTTAAGGTACAACATTTATTTGAGATTTTTAGAGTCATCGAATCCGACCAGCACGGAAACAAGCCCTTTGGCCCCACCTGCCCAGGCCGACCAAGGTGCCACACCTCAGCCGTTCCCTTTTCACAAGTTAATAAGTTCTCAGAGCAGAATTAAGCCATTCGGCCCATCAAGTCTGCTCCACCATTCAATCATGGCTGATCTATCATTCCCTCTCAAACTCATTCTCCCCATAACCCCTGACACCCGTACTAATCAAGAATCTGTCAAGATCCGCCTTAAAAATATCTATTGATGGCTTCCACAGCCTTCTGTGGCAATGAATTCCACAGATTCGCCACCCTCTGACTAAAGAAATTCCTCCCCATCTCCTTTCTAAAGGTACGTCCTTTTACTCTGAGGCTGTGACCTCTAGTCCTGGACTCTCCCACTGGTGGAAACATTCTCTCCACGTTCATTCTATCCAGGGCTTCCACTGTTCAGTAAGTTTCAATGAGATCCCCTCCCCCCTCATCCAGGACCAGGTCAGATCCCTCAGACTTTCCAACTGCAGAGGACAAAAAAACTGTACAGCACAGGAACAGGCCCTTTGGTCCACAGACAATAGACAGTAGACAATAGGTGCAGGAGGAGGCTATTTGGCCCTTCGAGCCAGCACCGCCATTCAATGTGATCATGGCTGATCATTCTCAACCAGTACCCCGTTCCTGCCTTCTCCCCATACCCCCTGACTCCGCTATCCTTAGGAGCTCTATCCAGCTCTCTCTTGAATGCATTCAGAGAATTGGCCTCCACTGCCTTCTGAGGCAGAGAATTCCACAGATTCACAACTCTCTGACTGAAAAAGTTTTTCCTCATCTCCGTTCTAAATGGCCTACCCCTTATTCTTAAACTGTGGCCCCTGGTTCTGGACTCCCCCAACATTGGGAACATGTTTCCTGCCTCTAACGTGTCCAACCCCATAATAATCTTATATGTTTTGATAAGATCCCCTCTCATCCTTCTAAATTCCAGTGTATACAAGCCTCGTCGCTCCAGTCTTTCAACATATGACAGTCCCGCCATTCCGGGAATTAACCTAGTGAACCTACGCTGCACGCCCTCAATAGCAAGAATATCCTTCCTCAAATTTGGAGACCAAACCTGCACACAGTACTCCAGGTGCAGTCTCACTAGGGCCCTGTACAACTGCAGAAGGACCTCGTTGGTCCTATACTCAACTCCTCTTGTTATGAAGGCCAACATTCCATTGGCTTTCTTCACTGCCTGCTGTACCTGCATGCTTGCTTTCAGTGACTGATGCACGAGGACACCCAGATCTCGTTGAACGTCCCCTTTTCCTAACTTGCCACCATTCAGATAATAATCTGCCTTCCTGTTCTTACCACCAAAGTGGATAACCTCACACTTATCCACATTAAACTGCATCTGCCATGCATCCGCCCACTCACACAACCTGTCCAAGTCACCCTGCAACCTCATAGCATCTTCCTCACAGTTCACACTACCACCCAGCTTTGTATCATCTGCAAATTTGCTAATGGTACTTTTAATCCCTTCATCCGAGTCATTAATGTATATTGTAAATAGCTGCGGTCCCATCACCGAGCCTTGCGGTACCCCACTAGTCGGACATATCTACCATCCATCTGCACTTAACTGTCATGGTGCAGGAGAGATATATTCATATGGTCAGCTCCAGCCAGTTTAGCTTCGAGATACAGCATGGAAACAGGCCCTTCGGCCCATTGAGTCTGTGCCGGCCAGCAATACACCAGTTCTATCCTGCATTAGGGCCAATTTACAGGAGGCAACTACCCTACAAACATTGCATGTGGAGGAAACCAGAGCACCCGGAGACAACACACATGGTCACAGAGAGAATGTGCAAACTGTGTACAGACAGGATCAAGCCCGGATCTCTGTCACTGAGCAACCCTTAACCATGATGTCATTCTGGGTCAGGGCCTGCGTGAAACTAAGATTATTAACGTTGGTTGTAGCACCAGTGACAACGGCCTCTCGCTTGTCTTGTGTTTTCACCCCGTAGGTGCCTAAAATTCACTGGGACCTGTCGACCAGCCGAGTCCTGGCCATGGAGTTCATGGAAGGAGGCCATGTGAATGACAGAGAATACATGAGGCAAAATGGCATCAACGTGAATGAGGTGAGGGTTGTTTGCCTCATGCCGTTGAGGAAGGAGGGGGGGGGTGGGGTGCTCCATCAGATGGGGCCATTGCTGAGGAAGGAACTGCGGACGTGTATGAAGGAACTGTTGAGTATAGGAGCAAAGAGGTCCTTCTGCAGTTGTACAGGGCCCTAGTGAGACCGCACCTGGAGTACTGTGTGCAGTTTTGGTCTCCAAATTTGAGGAAGGATATTTTTGCTATTGAGGGCGTGCAGCGTAGGTTCACTAGGTTAATTCCCGGAATGGCGGGACTGTCGTATGTTGAAAGGCTGGAGCAATTAGGCTTGTATACACTGGAATATAGAAGGATGAGGGGGGATCTTATTGAAACATATAAGATAATTAGGGGATTGGACACATTTGAGGCAGGAAACATGTTCCCAATGTTGGGGGAGTCCAGAACAAGAGGCCACAGTTTAAGAATAAGATGTAGGCCATTTAGAACGGAGATGAGGAAGAACTTTTTCAGTCAGAGAGTGGTGAAGGTGTGGAATTCTCTGCCTCAGAAGGCAGTGGAGGCCAGTTCGTTGGATGCTTTCAAGAGAGAGCTGGATAGAGCTCTTAAGGATAGCGGAGTGAGGGGGTATGGGGAGAAGGCAGGAACGGGGTATTGATTGAGAGTGATCAGCCATGATCGCATTGAATGGCGGTGCTGGCTCGAAGGGCTGAATGGCCTACTCCTGCACCTATTGTCTATTGTCTATAACTGCGGATGCTGCTTTAAACCGAGGATAGACACAAAAAGCTGGAGTAACTCAGCGGGACAGGCAGCATCTCCGGAGAGAAGGAATGGGTGACGTTTTGGGTCGGAACCCTTCTTCAGACACAGTCCTTGAGTCTGCAGAAGGGTTCCGACCCGAAACGTCACCCATTCCTTCTCTCCAGAGGTGCTGCCTCGCCCGCTGAGTTACTCCAGCATTTTGTGTCTATCTTTGGGATTATTGCCTAATCTTTTTTAAATGTAGTTAATGAGGCGTTGCTGACAAGGCCAGCATTTTATTGCCCAACACAAACTGCCTTCAAACTGAATAGCTTTCATAGTTGGATAGCTGTACAAAACTTTAAAAGTTCTAAGTTTACTTAATTATTTCGTTTAGTTTAGTTTAGAGATACAATGCGGAAACAGGACCTTCGGCCCACCGATTCTGCACCGACCAGCGATTCCCGCACACTAACACTTTCCTACAAACGTTAAGCACAATTTTTACCAAGCCAATTCACCTACAAACCTGCACGTCTTTGGAGCGTGGGAGGAAACCGAAGATCTCGGGGAAAACAAACGCAGGTCACGGGGAGAACGTACAAACTCCGTACAGACAGCGCCCGTAGTCGGGATCGAACCCAGGACTCTAGCGCTAGGTCAGGCAGCAACTCTACCGGAGGCTGGGACTCTATGCGATGGAGTAAAGGAGAATGAGGGGTGATCTTATAGAGACGTATAAAATTATGAAAGGACTGGACAAGCTAGATGAAGGAAAAATGTTCCCAATGTTCCCAAAACACCATCCTGGAAAGTTTCCAGTCAGGTTTCAGAGCCCACCACAGCACAGAGTCTGCCTTGTTGAAGGTACACAACGACCTGCTTCTCGCCATCGACACCGGCGACTGTGCAATCCTGCTCCTTCTCGACCTCAGCGCAGCGTTCGATACAGTGGACCACACCATCCTTATTGACCGTCTCCGGTACGCGGTTGGCATTGATGGCACTGCCCTGAGCTGGTTCGCTTCGTACCTCAAAGATAGGAGTTTCGCCATCAACATAGGCAGTTATTCCTCTGCTCCAGCTAGCCTCTCCTGCGGAGTTCCACAAGGCTCCATCCTAGGCCCCATTCTCTTCTCTCTTTACATGCTCCCCCTTGGCCAAATCATTCAAAGGCACGGCATTTCTTTCCACTGCTATGCCAATGACACTCAGCTTTACCTCCCCCTGAAACCCAACAACCAGTCAAATTTAAACAGCCTCTTACACTGCCTTGAGGACATAAAATGTTGGATGGCACAGAACTTCCTCCAATTAAATGAGAGCAAGTCTGAGGTCATCCTATTCGGCCCCCCCGACTCCATCAAATCGATAACAGGCAGTCTTGGAAGCCTATCCTGCCTAGTCAAACCGCATGTCAAAAACCTCGGCATGATATTTGACTCTGCATTAAAATTTGACAAGCAAGTCAACGCTGTGGTAAAAGCCAGCTTCTTCCAACTTCGAACCATAGCTAAAATCAAACCTTTCCTCCAATTCGACGACACAGAAAAAATCATTCACGCTTTCATTTCCTCCCACCTAGACTACTGGAACTCCCTATACACTGGGATCAGCCAATCTTCCCTGTCCCGCCTGCAACTGGTCCAAAACGCCGCAGCGAGACTCCTGACGGGTACCCGTAAAAGGGACCACATCACCCCGATTCTGGCCTCTCTCCACTGGCTCCCTGTACGGTACAGAATCAACTTCAAGCTCCTCCTATTCACATATAAAGCCCTAAATGGACATTCCCCCCCCTACATCAAAAATCTTCTAACCCACCTCTCTAACTCCAGGTCCCTCAGGTCGGCCGACTTGGGGCTACTGACTATCCCGCGGTCTAGGCTTAAGCTCAGAGGTGACCGCGCTTTTGCGGTTGCAGCTCCTAGACTGTGGAACAGCATCCCTCTCCCCATCAGAACTGCCCCCTCCATCGACTCCTTTAAGTCCAGGCTCAAAACCTATTTCTACTCCCTAGCGTTTGAGGCTCATTGAGGAGGCGCTGTGAACTGTTCTGTATGTGCTGTTAGGTTTGCGTGCCACTGTATGTTTCATTTTTTCCTTAGTACCTAATCAGATGTACAGCACTTTGGTCAACGTGGGTTGGTTTTAAATGTGCTATACAAATAAAATTGACTTGACTTGACTTGAATGTTGGGAGAGTCCAGAACCGGGGGCCACACAGCCTAAGAATAAAGGGGAGGCCATTTAAAACTGAGGTGAGAAAAAACTTTTTCACCCAGAGAGTTGTGAAATTGTGGAATTCTCTGCCACAGAAGGCAGTGGAGGCCAATTCACTGAATGAATGTAATAGATAGAACTCTAGGGGCTAGCGGATACAAGGAATATGGGGAGAAGGCAGGCACAGGTTACTGATTGTGGATGATCAGCCATGATCACAATGAATGGTGGTGCTGGCTCGAAGGGCCAAATGGCCTCCTCCTGCACCTATTTTCTATGTTTCTATGAATAGATCGGGTAGACACACAGTTTCTTGCCCAGAATAGGGGAATCGAGAACCAGAGGATATGGGTTTAAGATGAGGGGGGGGGGGGGGGGTAAAGATTTAATAGCAGCCTGAGGGGTAACCTTGTCACACTAAGGGTGGTGGGTGTATGGAACGAGCTGCCGTAGTTGAGGTAGGTACTATCGCTGCGTTTAAGAAACATTTAGACAGGTACATGGATAGGACAAGTTTAGAGGGATATGGGCAAAACACAGGCAGGTGGGGCTAGTGTTGACGGGTATGTTGGCCGGTTATGGGCAAGTTGGGCCGAAGGGCCTGTTTCTATAGATTCTATAACTCTACGAAATGTGGGGGGGGGCAAGTTTCTTAACAGGTGGGTGCCTGGAACACGTTGCCAGGAAGTAGTAACATTTAAGAGGCTTTTAGATAGGACCATGAATATGCAGGGAGTGGAAAGATATGGATCATTTGCAAACAGAGATGAGTATCACCTGGCATCATGTTCGGCACAGATCTTCAAATTGATGTTTGAAAACGCACACAACAGATTCAGGAACTGTTTCTTCCCAGCTGTTATCATAGAAACATAGAAAATAGGTGCAGGAGTAGGCCATTCGGCCCTTCGAGCCTGCACCGCCATTCAATATGATCATGGCTGATCATCCAACTCAGTATCCTGTACCTGCCTTCTCTCCATACCCCCTGATCCCTTTAGCCACAAGGGCCACATCTAACTCCCTCTTAAATATAGCCAATGAACTGGCCTCAACTACCTTCTGTGGCAGAGAATTCCACAGATTCACCACTCTGTGTGAAAAAAAACGTCCTCATCTCGGTCCTAAAAGACTTCCCCCTTATCCTTAAACTGTGACCCCTTGTTCTGGACTTCCCCAACATCGGGGACAATCTTCCTGCATCTAGCCTGTCCAACCCCTTAAGAATTTTGTAAGTTTCTATAAGATCCCCCCTCATTCTTCTAAATTCCAGCGAGTACAAGCCGAGTCTATCCAGTCTTTCTTCATATGAAAGTCCTGCCATCCCAGGAATCAATCTGGTGAACCTTCTCTGTACTCCCTCTATGGCAAGAATGTCTTTCCTCAGATTAGGAGACCAAAACTGTACGCAATACTCCAGGTGCGGTCTCACCAATGCCCTGAACAACTGCAGCAGAACCTCCCTGCTCCTATACTCTCGGCCTCTCTGACCTCTTCACAGGAATGAAAACTGCCACCTGCTCTCTGGACCCCATCCCCTCCAGCTTTGTCAAGGCCTGCCTTCCTACTCTCTCTCCACTTATCACTGCAACAATAAACTCCTCCCTGTCCACTGGCATCGTCCCGCCTTCCCTCAAAATCGCTGCTGTCACCCCTATTCTGAAAAAACCTGGACTCAACCCTGACACCCCAAACAACTTCAGGCCAATCTCCAACCTACCCTTTCTGTCCAAAGTTTTGGAACGCGCTGTAGCTTCTCAACTCAAACATCACCTCTCTACCAATAACCTCTATGAAACATTCCAATCCAGATTCCGCTCCAACCACAGTACTGAAACTGCGCTCCTCAAAATCACCAACGACCTTTTCCTCTCCTCTGACGCTGGCAATCTCAACATCCTCATCCTACTCGACCTCAGCGCCGCCTTTGACACCATAAATCACTCCATCCTCCTTACCCGACTTGAAACCACCTTTAACATCACCGGCACAGCCCTATCCTGGATCAAATCATACCTCTCCGACAGGCACCAGTTCATCTCCATTAGTAACTGCAAATCCCCCACCGCTCCCCTCCCCCAAGGTGTCCCCCAATGTTCAGTTCTTGGCCCCCTCCTCTTCATCCTGTACCTGTTCCCCCTTGGTCAATTAATCCGCCGTCATGGTCTCCAATTCCACTGCTTCGCCGATGATATCCAGCTCCTCATCTCCACCAAGTCAATCTCCACCACCACACACTCTACCCTGACAAACTGCATCACTGAAATAAAATCTTGGCTTCAATTCAATTTCCTCAAACTCAACTGCGACAAATCTGAAATCATTATCATTGGACCAAAAACGCTCACCAAATCCACCCACAACTTCACCCTCAATATTGATGGTTTCCCAGTATCCACCTCCCCTCACATCCGGAATCTTGGAATCATCTTTGATCAAACCCTCTCCTTCGACAAACACATCAAACACATCACCATGACAGCCTTCTTCCACCTCAAAAACATCGCCCGTCTCCGTCCATCCCTCTCCTCCACAGCTGCAGAAACCCTCATCCACGCCTTCATCACCTCCCGTCTGCAACAGCCTCACCCTCAAAAATGGTTCACCCTCAAAAATCATCAACAAACTCCAACACATCCAGAACTCCGCTGCCCGTCTACTCACCCACTCCCCGATCCGTGACCATATCACCCCCGTCCTTTACAAGCTCCACTGGCTCCCCATCCCCCAGAGAATCCAGTACAAAATCCTACTCATGACCTACAAAGCCCTCCATAACCTGGCCCCATCCTACCTGACCGACCTCCTCCACAGACACACTCCCACCTGCACCCTCTGCTCTGCTGCTGCCAATCTCCTGTCCCCCCCCATCCGGACCAAACTCAGATCCTGGGGGGATAGGGCTTTCTCCATCGCTGCTCCCACCCTCTGGAACTCACTACCCCAAAGTGTCAGAGACTCCTCCTCACTCACCACATTCAAAACATCACTGAAGTCTCACCTGTTCAGCACTGCCTTCAACCACTGAAGGTCACCTCACCTTCTTTTTCCTTTTCTCTTTGTTTACTTATTTATCTATTTATTTTCTTTTATGTTTTAGTAAACCTTGTAAAGCGTCTTTGAGTGTTTAGAAAAGCGCTATATAAATGTAATGCATTATTATTATTATTATTATTATACTCAGGCAACTGAACCATCCACAGTGTACAGATCTAGGATGAAAGGTATAATGTCTAATGGAAGGTAAAGTCCAGTAAAGTCCGACTAAAGATAGCCCAAAGGTCTCCAATCAGGTAGATGTGTCAGGACTGCTCTCTAGTTGGTGAAAGGGTGGTTCAGTTGCTTGATTACAGCTGGGAAGACAATAGTAAACCTGAACGTCTGACCCCCCCTCCCCTCCAGTGTGGAAGGCGTACAACACTGTTCAGGCCCCCTTCAGACCCCCCCTGTGTCTGACACAGTAACACAAATAGTGTTATATTTTGGGGAGCACTCATCAGGTCGAGCGGTATCCATGAGGAAAGAGATCTGAGCCAAGGAGTCTTCATCCGAACAGGAGAAATGAGAAAATAAATGGATAGTTTAGTGAAAAGTGGCGCAGCGGTAGAGTTGCTGCCTTACAACGCTGGAGACCCGGGTTCGATCCTGACAAAGGGTGCTGTCTGTACGGAGTTTGCACGTTCTTTCCGTGACCCGTGTGGGTTTTCACCGGGATCTCCGGTTTCCCCCCTCACTCCAAAGACGTACAGGTTTGCAGCCTAGTTGGGTTGGTACAAATGTAAATTGCCCCTGGTGTGTCGGGCAGTGCTAGTGTGTGGGGATCGCTGGTTGGGGCGGACTCGGTGGGCCGAACGGCCAGCTTCCTTCCGCACTGTATCTCTAAACTAAACTAAGCTAAACTAAACTAAACTATCAAAGTGCCTTTCCTTTTAAAGGCCCTATTGCTCCACTGGGTGGAAGTCAAGGGTTTTGAGTAAGAACAAGAGAGTGTACTGTCCAGTATTTATTCCTTGGCCAAATTCACTGGATGTTTTCAAGAGAGAGTTAGACACAGCTCTATGGCTAACGAAACCAAGGCATATGGGGAGAAAGCAGGAACGGGGTACTGATTTTAGATGATCAGCCATGAACATATTGAATGGTGGTGCTGGCTCAAAGGGCCGAATGGCCTACTCCTGCACCTATTTTCTATGTTTCTATTGTATAGGATAGTGCTAGGGTATGGGCTGATCGCTGGCCAGCATGAACTTGATGGACCGAAGGACCTGTTTCCGCGCTGTATTTCTAAAGTCAGTCACGGTGGCGCAGGGGTAGAGTTGCTGCCTTACAGTGAATGTAGCGCCGGAGACCCGGGTTCGATCCCGACTATGGGCGCCGTCTGTACGGAGTTTGTACGTTCTCCCCGTGACCTGCGTGGGTTTTCTCCGAGATCTTCGGTTTCCTCCCACACTCCAAAGACGTACAGTGAAGAAAGCCAATGGAATGTTGGCCTTCATAACAAGAGGAGTTGAGTATTGGAGCAAAGAGGTCCTTCTACAGTTGTACCGGGCCCTGGTGAGACCGCACCTGGAGTACTGTGTGCAGTTTTGGTCTCCAAATTTGAGGAAGGATATTTTTGCTATTGAGGGCGTGCAGCGTAGGTTCACTAGGTTAATTCCCGGAATAGCGGGACTGTCGTATGTTGAAAGGCTGGAGCAATTAGGCTTGTATACACTGGAATATAGAAGGATGAGGGGGGATCTTATTGAAACATATAAGATAATTAGGGGATTGGACACATTAGAGGCAGGAAACATGTTCCCAATGTTGGGGGAGTCCAGAACAAGGGGCCACAGTTTAAGAATAAGGGGTAGGCCATTTAGAACGGAGATGAGGAAGAACTTTTTCAGTCAGAGAGTGGTGAAGGTGTGGAATTCTCTGCCTCAGAAGGCAGTGGAGGCCAGTTCGTTGGATGCTTTCAAGAGAGAGCTGGATAGAGCTCTTAAGGATAGCGGAGTGAGGGGGTATGGGGAGAAGGCAGGAACGGGGTACTGATTGAGAGTGATCAGCCATGATCGCATTGAATGGCGGTGCTGGCTCGAAGGGCTGAATGGCCTACTCCTGCACCTATTGTCTATTGTCTATTGTCTATTGTTTGTAGGTTAATTGGCTTGGTAAATGTAAAAATTGTCCCTAGTGGGTGTAGGTGTAGGATAGTGTCAATGTGCGGGGATCGCTGGTCGGCGCGGACCCGGTGGACCGAAGGGCCTGTTTCCGTGCTGTATCTCTAAAGCCTAAATTCTGATTAATAGTCTAGAAACGCGAGCTCCAGGACAATAAACACGAGGCAGTGGAAAGCATGTGGGTTTGGAAACCCTCCTTGTTTAAGATTCACGACACTTTCCTCGTGCTCCTGGGCCAGTGTTGAAACAGTTAACCGAAGGATTGGAGTTGTAAGGTAGAGTTACGGATGCCAAGAGAGAGACAGACAAGTGAATGTTTCGGGTGGGCACCCATGGCCACAGCTCTGCTCTGCATTTTCGTGTCTTGCTTTCTGTTTCACTCGCCTGCATTTTTCATTTCATCTCAACTCGAATATTGAATCAGGCTTCACTCTATGGAATGGATGCTTCGGCAAGCTGTCATTCAATGGGACTTTCAACATGTGGAATTGAATTGAATTGAATACTTTATTGTCACATGTGACAAGTCGCAGCAAAATTATTTGCTTGCGTACCCGAGGTATGCAAATAGTCGCCACGTGAAGGGCGCGGACAAAAGCTACAGGGCAAGATTAGCAAGTCTGCTGATGATACAAAAGTTAGTGGTTTTCCAGACAGTGAAGATGGTTGTGAAAGATTGCAGCAGGATCTGGATCGATTGGCCAGGTGGGCGGAGGAATGGTTGATGGAATTTAATACGGAGACGTGTGAGGTGTTGCATTTTGGGACGTCGAACAAGGGCAGGACCTACACAATAAATGGTAGGCCTCTGGGTAGCGTTGTAGAGCAGAGGGATCTAGGAGTACAGGTGCATGGCTCCTTGAAGGTCGAGTCGCAGGTAGATAAGGTTGTCAAAAAGGCTTTTGGCATTTTGGCTTTCATCAGTCAGATTATTGAGTATAGAAGTTGGGAGGTCATGTTGCAGCTGTATAAGACATTGAGACCGCATTTAGAATATTGTGTTCAGTTCTGGGCATCATGTTATAGGAAAGATATTGTCAAGCTTGAAAGGGTTCAGAAAAGATTTACGAGGATGTTGCCAGGACTAGAGGTTGTGAGCTATGGGGAGAGGTTGAGTAGGCTGAGGTCTCTATTCCATGGAGCGCAGGATGATGAGAGGAGATCTTATAGAGGTGTACAAAATCATGAGAGGAATAGATTGGGTAGATGCACAGAGTCTCTTGCCCAGAGTAGGGGAATCGAGGACATAGGTTCAAGGTGAAGGAGAAAAGATTTAATAGAAATCCGAGAGGTAACTTTTTCACACAAAGGGTGGCGGGTGTATGGAACAAGCTGCCATAGGAGGTGGTTGAGGCTGGAACTATCCCATCGTTTAGGAAACAGTTAGACAAGTACATGGATAGGACAGGTTTGGAAGGTTATGGACCAAGCGCAGGCAAGTGGGACATTGTTGGCCAGTGTGGGCAAGTTGGGCCGAAGGGCCTGTTTCCACACTGCATCACTCTATGACTCTATCTCAGATATGGCACATTGACCTTCATCAGTCAGACCATTAGGTTTAGGGGTTGGAAGGTCATGTTGCAGTTGTATAAGACGTTGGTGAGGCCGCATTTAGTATTGTGGTCAGTTTTGGGCATCGTGTAACAGGATATTGTCAAGCTGGAAAAGGTACAGAGATTTACGAGGATGTTGCCGGGACTCGAGGGTCTGAGCTGTAGGGAGAGGTTGAGTAGGCTGGGACCCTATTCCCTGGAGCGCAGGAGAACAAGGGGTGATCTTATTGAGGTATACAAAATCATGAGAGGAATAGATCGGGTCTCGTGCCCAGAGTAGGGGAATCGGGAACCAGAGGACAAAGGTTTAAGGTGAGGGGGGGAAAGATTAAACAGGAATCTGAGGGGTAACTTTTTCACTCAAAGGGGGGTGGGTGTATGGAACAAGCTGCCGGAGGAGGTAGTTCAGGCAGGTACGATCGCATCATTTAGACAGGTACATGGATAGGACAGGGTTAGAGAGACATGGGCCAAGCACAGTCAGACGGCACTAGTGCAGCTGGGACATGTTACCCGGTGCGGGCAAGTTGGGCCGATGGACCTGTTTCCACACTGTATCACTCTATGGCTCTATGACACTAAATTGTCCGTCAACTCGAAGATGTACACGGGATCGTGCTGTGTAAAAAGAATGGCTGTTGTCCTTCACGCCATCCTGACGCTGCACGTCAAGGTAAGTGCTCAGAGTGACCGCAGAGGGACGAGATAAGATCAGTCGAACAATCGGTCTTTCCTTTCGGCCATGCCAGGTGATTGAAGTTCCTGTCCCGGAAACCCTTCAGCCATTTTTCTTGTCTTTCTCCTTTAGAGCGCGCTGGGAGAATGATATATTCTGTACTCTCTGTCTTATTTGGTATTGGCCTGGAGTATGCGCCTGCCCTCAATGCTAAATCCCTGCCTTCAGTGATTTATGAGTTCCATTTAGTGGGAATCTCCATCCCATCTTTCTTTCCTGCCCCTTATGAATAAGAAATGGAACACAGATTGTACTTTACTGAAGTGCTTAGTCCTTCGAGCTCCTGGGGGATAGAACATAATGTGCATGAATGCCTGTCCTTCCCCACCCACTGTCCCACTAACACCGGGACGATAAGATTAGATTAACCTTTGACGAAAATGAAGATTGGTTTTGTAACGCATTCAACGCTGAAATGCTGATCTACCCTTCTATAACTTTAAAGGCCGTTCAGTAATTACCGTCTCTGCGAGGGCAGGTTTAAACCACTGCCTCAGTAAGGCAAACGTTGGAGTTTGGAGTCACTGTGATGGATGTTTGTGTTGGGGTCGTGTGTCCTGTGTTCTTTTCTTTTTTTGCTGTGACTGCTGAAATTTCGTTCGGTGTTGTGCCGAGTGACAATAAAGTTTTGTTATGTTATGTTATGTTATGTAAAGAATCACTTGCAGACGGCCCAGATCAGGGATCTATTGACATCTGCTGTCAATGTACAGCATCATTCTATACTCGGCGATATCCTTCACGTGATGTATTCACTTGATGAGAGGGTAATTCTGCAGGTTGGAGACTCTGGCTGAATGAGAGATGCTGATTATTTACCAATACTGCTGGGATGCTGCTGTGCGCAAATTGACCCGCTGTGTTTCCTGCAATGTTGACCGTTCTCCCGGCAAAGTGGAAAACCCGTGAGGCATACTGGGATGCACTGCAGTCTGGAAAGGGATCATAGTATTGCTGGTTCGTTCTTTTCGGTTTTAGTTTTAGTCGTAGCTTTAGAGATACAGCGCGGAAACGGGCCCACCGAGTCCGTGCCGAACATCGATCGCGTGTACACCAGATCTATCCTTGTCGCATCCGACACGCTAGGGACAGTTGACAGACGCCAATTAACCTGCACATCTGTGGGACGTGGGAGGAAACCAGTACACCCGGAGAAAACCCACCAGGTCACAGGGAGGATGTTTGAGTTTAGTTTATTGTCACGTGCACTGAGGTACAGTGAAAAGCGTTTTGTTGCCTGCTAACCAGTCAGCGGAAAGACAAGACATGACTACAATGGAGCTGTCCAGAGTGTACAGACACATGATGAAGGGAATAACGTGAATTAAAAGAGTGGAGCGATTGTAATGCGTGATTGCAGATTCACTTCTGTGACTGGCACACAGAGAGTCGCCTGGGTTGGGCGCCATCTTGGTTGGACCGTACAAACTCCACACAGACAGCACTCGAGGTCAGGATCGAACACGGGCCTTTGGCGCTGTGAGGCCGCAGCTCTACTGCTTTTATTGTTCACTAGATGGGTCCAAACCTCTCCCGTGGGCCCGGCAACCCTCCCCCGAACTGACGACCCGTGGACACGTTGCAATCAAATGCCCATCTCAAAATGGCAACCCTCCCCTAAATGCTCACGCGCGGATCCGGCGGCCATCTTACCGTTGTGACGCAAGATGAACGCGTAAGTATTAGATCAACGGCCCCCAACTGCGCAGGCTCGGACCCGTTGGCTTCCTATTGTGACGTTTAACATGGAGGTATTACTGCGCAGCCATTGCTAATGGACAGGGCAGGTGGAAAAGGGATTTATTAAAGTTTAAAAAGTGTTTTATTAAAGTTTAAAAAGTGAATAACTTTTAAAATATGACAACCATTTGAACCACAGGGTGATGGTGAGTAAGGTGGGCCTAAAATTGTTGCACTATCGCGTACCGTTTTGGCTGTATTCCGGGTACAAATATATTTGTACAGGGCGTGCAGCGTAGGTTTACTAGGTTAATTCCCGGAATGGCGGGACTGTCATATGTTGAAAGACTGGAGCGACTAGGCTTGTATACACTGGAATTTAGAAGAATGAGAGGGGATCTTATCGAAACATATAAGATTATTAAGGGGTTGGACACGTTAGAGGCAGGAAACATGTTCCCAATGTTGGGGGAATCCCGAACCAGGGGCCACAGTTTAAGAATAAGGGGTAGGCCATTTAGAACGGAGATGAGGAAAAACTTTTTCAGTCAGAGAGTTGTAAATCTGTGGAATTCTCTGCCTCAGAAGGTAGTGGAGGCCAATTCTCTGAATGCATTCAAGAGAGAGCTAGATAGAGCTCTTAAGGATAGCGGAGTCAGGGGGTATGGGGAGAAGGCAGGAACGGGGTACTGATTGAGAATGATCAGCCATGATCACATTGAATGGCGGTGCTGGCTCGAAGGGCCGAATGGCCTCCTCCTGTATCTATTGTCTATCGTCTATTGTCTAAACCTTTGCCCTCCGGTTTTTGATTCCCCTAATCTGTGTAAAAGACTCTGTACTCTCACCCTGTCTGCTCCTCTCATGATTTTATACATCTCTATAAGATCACCCGTCAGCCTCCTGCTGCTCGTGTTTGATGGAGTGAAACTTGTTCCGCACTGGGTCCTCGCGCGAGGCTGCCCTACCTTTATTCTCCCGGACAGCTTGAAGCTTGTCGCGGTCCAGCAGCTGCTGGAGACACCAGATAACCCACAAGCTCTGATTAGCCAGCGAGCTGACACTTACTGTGCCGGGAGCAGGTGATTACGCAAACACGTTTGACCACATCAAATCACTCACTGGCGGCTCCCTGCGCTGTTTGTACTGCGACCGCGCGTCCTCCCGAACGTCCACTCCTCTCCGAACCCTGCCACCGGCAGACAGGTCAGGGACTCCCCCTGGTGTCCCGGGGTAGACTGACACCCCCCCCCCTTCCACAATCTTTGCTCATCCCCAATCCTGGAATCTCCACGTGTCACTTTAATTTCATGTTTCATGTATCTTGTTCTGTTTCATGACAATAGACAATAGGTGCAGGAGGAGGCCATTCGGCCCTTCGAGCCAGCACCGCCATTCAATGTGATCATGGCTGATCATTCTCAATCAGTACCCCGTTCCTGCCTTCTCCCCATACCACCTGACTCCGCTATCCTTAAGAGCTCTATCTAGCTCTCTCTTGAATGCATTCAGAGACTGCACTGTAAGGAGTTTGTACGTTCTCCCCGTGACCTGCGTGGGTTTTCTCCGAGATCTTCGGTTTCCTCCCACACTCCAAAGACGTACAGGTGTGTAGGTTAATTGGCTGGGTAAATGTAAAAATTGTCCCTAGTGGGTGTAGGATAGTGTTAATGTACGGGGATCGCTGGGCGGCACGGACTTGGAGGGCCGAAAAGGCCTGTTTCCGGCTGTATATATATGATATGATATGATATGATAATTGGCCTCCACTGCCTTCTGAGGCAGAGAATTCCACAGATTCACAACTCTCTGACTGAAATAGTTTTTCCTCATCTCAGTTCTAAATGGCCTACCCCTTATTCATTAACTGTGGCCCCTTGTTCTGGACTCCCCCAACATTGGGAACACGTTTCCAGCCTGACTGTGGGCAGACCAATTTCCCTCCTAGGATAAATACCGTTCTGTTGCATCATATTGTATCGTAGATGAAGCCTACCAAGGGAGCCTGGCCACTGGAAAACACCAGCACTCTGGAATTGACTGAGCCCATGAGCAAGCAAGCCACATCTGGATCTGTTTAATGTGGAAGAACTTTTTCAGTCAGAGAGTGGTGAAGGTGTGGAATTCTCTGCCTCAGAAGGCAGTGGAGGCCAGTTCGTTGGATGCTTTCAAGAGAGAGCTGGATAGAGCTCTTAAGGATAGCGGAGTGAGGGGGTATGGGGAGAAGGCAGGAACGGGGTACTGATTGAGAGTGATCAGCCATGATCGCATTGAATGGCGGTGCTGGCTCGAAGGGCCGAATGGCCTACTCCTGCACCTATTGTCTATTGTCTATTGTCTATTGTCTATTGTTATTCTAGAGTCATGGAGTGATGCAGCGTGGAAACAAGCCCTTCGGCCCAACTTGCCCGCACCGGCAAATGTTCCACCTACACTAGTCCCACCTGCCTGCATTTGGCCTATATCCTCTAAACTTGTCCTATCCCATGTATCTGTCTCACTGTTTCTCCCCTGCCTCAACTACCTTCTCCGGCAGCTCGTTCCATACACCCACCACTCATTGAGTGAAAGGGTTACCCCTCGGGTTCCTATTAAATCTTTCGCCCCTCACCATAAACCTATCAGTTTCAGTTTAGTTTATTGTCATGTGTACCGAAGTACAGTGAAAAGC
The DNA here is from genome assembly GCF_053455715.1 of Rhinoraja longicauda. NCBI lineage: Eukaryota > Metazoa > Chordata > Chondrichthyes > Rajiformes > Arhynchobatidae > Rhinoraja > Rhinoraja longicauda. Next base: position 55,309,913 of record NC_135962.1, read on the forward strand.
TGTTGTTGCATGCTGTCCAGTCATGGGAAACACAATACATGATTACAATCGATCCATTTGCAGTGTATAACGTTTAGTGCAAGGTGAAGCCAGTAAACGCTGATCAGGGATAGTCTGAGGGTCATCAAAGAGGTAGATAGTAGTTCCGCACTGAAGAGGGAGTGCCCAGGGTGCGACACAGCCTTGATTATGTTGCTGGCCTTGCCGAAGCAGTGTGAGGTATAAATGGAGTCAATATAAGGGATAGACACAAAATGCTGGAGTAACTCAGTGGGTCAGGCAGCATCTCAAGAGCAAAGGAATGGATGACGTTTTGGGTCGAGACCCCTTCTTCAGGACCAAAGAAGAAAGGGGCTGAAGAAAGGTCTCGACCCAAAAGGTCACCCATTCCTTCTCTCCAGAGATGCCGCCTGACCCGCCGAGTTACTCCAGGATTTTGTTCATTCACGAGAGGTTCATTTGTCCATGATGCCTGCTTATAGAATATATTTTTAAAAAGACGCAATGTGCTGGAGTAACTCAGCAGGTCAGGTAGCATCTCTGGAGAACATGGAATGGGTGATATTTTGGGTTGTGATCTGAAGAGGAAAGGTCGTGACCCGATGCATCGCCTACCCATGTTCTCCAGGGATGCTGCCTGACCCGTCGAGTTACTCCAGCACTTGGCGTCCTTTTTTTTGTGAGTATTTCACCAGAACCTACAGTGTGAATGTGACTACAACACCCAGAATACCATGAGACAAAGGGCATTACTTGTTCGTCTGTGGACATTGCACACTTTTTCTTTTGAATTGATCATTGGAAGGATGTGTTCTTTCAAACTATTGGGGAGAGGAGGATGATAATCTGCACTCAGATCAATATTCACAAGCGCTTCACTCCGAGTGCACGCTCATCACAATAGACAATAGACAATAGGTGCAGGAGGAGGCCATTCGGCCCTTCGAGCCAGCACCGCCATTCAATGTGATCATGGCTGATCATTGTCAATCAGTACCCCGTTCCTGCCTTCTCCCCATACCCCCTGACGCCGCTATCCTTAAGAGCTCTATCTAGCTCTCTCTTGAATGCATTCAGAGAATTAGCCTCCACTGCCTTCTGAGGCAGAGAATTCCACAGATTCACCACTCTCTGACTGAAAAAGTTTTTCCTCATCTCAGTTCTAAATGGCCTTCCCCTTATTCGTAAACTGTGGCCCCTTGTTCTGGACTCCCCCAACATTGGGAACATGTTTCCTGCCTCTAACGTGTCCAACCCCTTAATAATCTTATACGTTTCGATAAGATCTCCTCTCATCCTTCTAAATTCCAGTGTATACAAGCCTAGTCGCTCCAGTCTTTCAACATATGACAGTCCCGCCATCACATATCAATCGTAACGTTATCGTGAGAGGAATCAAATATTAACTGCAGCCAGAGTTTAGACAGACGTGGAATGTTTTATCTGGAGCTTCGGAGGCTGAGGGGTGCCCTGATGGAATTATCATGGAAGGCACAGATAGGGTGGACAGAATCTCCCAGGGTGGAAAAGTCAAAGTTTACAAAAATCCAAAGAAAAGTCAAGGGGCGCAGCGGTAGAGTTGCTGCCTTACAGCGCTTGCAGCGCCGGAGACCCAGGTTCGTTCCTGACTATAGACAATAGACAATAGGTGCAGCAGTAGGCCATTCGGCCCCTCGAGCCTGCACCGCCATTCAATGTGATCATGGCTGATCATTCTCAACCAGTACCCCGTTCCTGCCTTCTACGGGTACTGTCGGTACAGAGTTTGTACGTTCTCCCGTTTGTACGTTAACCTACGCGGTGAGCGTAGGTTTTCTCCGAGATCTTCGGTTTCCTCCCACACTCCAAAGACGTGCAGGTTTGTAGGTTAATTGGCTTGGTAAATGTGTAAATTGTCCCTAGTGTGTAGGTTAGCGTTAATGTGCGGGGACTGCTGGTCGGCGCGGACTCGGAGGACCAAAGGGCCTGTTTCCGTGCTCTCTAAACTAAAATTAGTTTAGTGTATCTCTGAAGTTTAGTGTATCTCTAAACTAAAATTAGAGGGCACAGCTATAAAGTGAGAGGGGAGAAGTTTAATGGAGATGTGTGAAGCATGTTGTTTGCACAGAGAGTGATGGGCGGCTGCAATGTGCTGCCTGGATGGTGGTCGAGGCAGATATGGTAATAGCGTTTAAGAGGCTTTTAGATAGGCACGTGGATGTGCATGGAATGGAGGGACATAGATCATGTGCAGGCAGAGGAGATTAGTGCAACTCAACATCATGCTCACCACTAGGGTTGCCAACTGTCCCGTATTAGCCGGGACATCCCGTATATTGGGCTAAATTAGGTTGTCTCATACAGGACCGCTGTAGGTCCGGACACTGTAGGCCTGGACACTATAGGCCCAGAACCTGCAGGTCCGGACACTGTAGGCCCAGGGGCCGCTGCAGGTCCGGACACTGTAGGACCGGACACTGTAGGACCGGACACTGTAGGCCCGGAGTCCCGGGCGCCGCCTAACGGAGGTTGCGTAGCCTGGGCAGCCACCATTGGTGGAGCGGAAGCACGTGGCCGCTGGCTGGGTGAGGTCAGGTGGGGGCGTGGGGTGGTGACGTCACCTTTTGTCCCTTATTTGGAAGTGAGAAAGTTGGCGACCCTACTCGCCACAGACTTTGCGGGACGGTTCCTACGCTGTGCTGTTCTGAATTCTAGTAAACAACAAAAATAATTTATATATAGACAATAGACAATAGACAATAGTTGCAGGAGGAGGCCATTCGGCCCTTCGAGCCAGCACCGCCATTCAATGTGATTATGGCTGATCATTCTCAATCAGTACCCCGTTCCAGCCTTCTCCCCATACCCCCTGATATATATAAGAAAAAACAATATAGTGCAAAGACAGAAAGCCCCAAGTCCCGAGAGCAATCATGACAGTTTGTAATTCAGGGTTTAGTTGGGGGTTGTAGTGTTCAACAGCTTGGTGGTTGTTGGGAAGAAGCTGCCCCTGAACCTGGACAATACAGTTTTCAGGCTCCGATACCTTCTGTGTAGGAAGGAAGTGTAGGTGCTGGTTTAAACCGAAGATAGACGCAAAGAGCTGGAGTAACTCAGCGGGACAGGCAGCATCTCTGGAGAGAAGGAACGGGTGACGTTTCGGGTCGAGACCCTTCTTCAGACTGTACTTTCTTCCCGATGGCAGGAGTGAAATGAGAGCGTGGCCAGGATGGTGTGGGTCTCTGGTGATGCTGGCTGCCTTTTTGAGGCAGCGACTCCGGTAGATCCCTTCGATGCATTAGGCATTCTGGGCAGCACCAAGCATTTGCATTTGCCGAGAGAGTTTAATTGTCATACTGTATATACCGGCAACAGGCCAAAGGAATTCTTACTTGTTGCAGTTTGACAGGCCCATTAATGCAAAGCACAGAAACAAGTGTACAAATAATTGATAATACGATAAATTATTAATCAGTAATACTAGGTACACAGACTAGAATAGACCAAAAGACCGTAGGTTAACTAAAACAAAGTCCATTGGACAAATTGGAGGAACAGCACCTCATATTTTGCTTGGACACCTTACAACCCTGTGGTTCGAACGTTGATTTCTCTAATTTCAAGTCAGTCCTGAATTCCTGGCTCCCCACTCTCTCTCTCCACCTTTCCCATCCTAGTTGTCCCACCAGTTGGGACATTTGTTGGTCAGCGTGGGTGAAGTTGAGCCGAAGGGCCTGTTTGCACACTGCATCAGTCTATGACTCTATGACCAGTTCCACTGTTCACATCCTTGAGTCATTCTCCTCCTTATAACAAATTCCCCAGCCAACTATGGGCCATTATGGTCTCCACCCTTCCTGAGGCTTGGCCTTGGCCTTGGCCTTGTCTTGCCTCCTGTTTCCACACCACCACCACCCCCCCCCCCCCCCCCACCTTCCCTCCCCCCTCCCCCCACATCTACCTTTCAGTCTGAAGAAGGGTTCCTACCCGAAGTGGGTAGGAACCTATTCCCTTTCTCCAGAGATGCTGCCTGACCCACTGAGTTACCCCAGAATTTTGTGTCCGTCGTACATCACAGCTGCTGTGGTAGTAGTTAGTGTTGTGCAGTGTTCAGGAGCCTGAGGATTGCTGGAAAGAAGGTGTTCTTGAATCTGTATAAAGAGAGCAGAAGGGGCTTAACAAAGATCATGTATCTGTCCACTGTAAATGGCTCGATTGTGATCAGGTCTTTCCGCTGACTGGATGCCACACAGCAAAAGCTTTTCAATGAACCTCGGTACACGTGACGATAAACTGAACTGAATCACTGATTCAACTGCATGAGAAACCTTCCCTGCTCCTCACTGGAGCAGCGGAATTATTCCGGCGTGTTTTGTTTCTGGAATCTGTGATCATTGAAACATAGCCACATCAGATCTATGTTTGAGTTGGATGCTTCTTTGAAACATCATACCCAAGCTTTGCCCTGCATTCAATGCTTGACTGAAGATCGCGCAACGTAAGAACTTTCCGAATTCCACGTTGATCCTCCAGCATCTTATCCGACTCAGTTCTTCTCATTCAATTTTATAATGAAGCACTTACATTCCCATCGCGGATGAGGGGTGACCTTATAGAGGTGTGCGAGATCATGAGAAGATTAGATAGGGTAACAGCACAGAGTATTTTACCTGGACTTTTTAGTTTACTTTAGAGATACAGCGCAGAAACAGGCCCTTCGGCCCACCGGGTCCGCGCCGACCAGCGATCCCCGCGCACTAACACTATACTACACCCACTAGGGACATTTCTTACATTTATGCCAGGCCAATTAACCTACAAACCTGCACGTCTTTGGAGTGTGGGAGGAAACCGAAGATCTTGGAGAAAACCCACGCAGGTCAAGGGGAGAACGTACAAACTCCGTACAGACAGCACCCGTAGTCGGGATCGAACCCAGCTCTCCGGTGCTGCATTTGCTGTAAGGCAGCAACTCTACCGCTGCGCCACCGTGACTAGTGGAATCAAGAACCAGAGGATATAGGTTTAAACTGGAGGGGGGAAGATTTAATAGGAATCTCAGCAAACAACCTTTTTTTACACAGAGGGTGGTGGGTGTATGGAAGGAGATGCCGGAGGAGGTAGTCGAGGCAGGGGCTATCGCAACGTTTAAGAAACATTTAGACAGGTACATGGTTCGGAGAGGTTTAGAGGGGTATGGGGAAAACACAAGGCAGGTGGGACGGTGCTGATGGGGCATGTTGGTCAGCGTGGGCAAGTTGGGCCGAAGGGCCTGTTTCCACACTGTATCACTCTTTGACCCTAGATGGGACCAGTGGAAATGGGACATGTTGGTCAGCTTGGAAGAGTTGGGCCGAAGGGCCTGTTTGCATGCTGTATCACTCTATGACCAGTTCCACTGTTCACATCCTTGTATCCCTCTCCTCCTTGTCACAAATTCCCAGCCAACCATGGGCCATTCACCCTTCCTGAGGTCATCTGTTGCCGGCCTTGATTTGTCTCCGTTCCTAAGCTCGGTCCTTTTATTCTGAGGCTGTGCCCTCTGGTCCTGGACTTTGCCACTACTGGAAACACCAATGGGAATTTTCTTGCGGCTCCACGTTAAAAAATAAGTTGTGGGTAGACGCAAAACGCTGGAGTAACCCAGCGGGTCAGGCAGCATCTCGGGAGAGAAGGAAAGAATGAAGTGTGAAGAAGGGTCTCGACCCGAAACGTCACCCATTCCTTCCCTCCAGAGATGCTGCCTGACCCGCTGAGTTACTCCAGCTTTTTGTGTCTACCTTCGATTTAAACCAGCTTCAGCAGTTTTTTTTTGCCTAAAACATAAGTTAGAAACATAGAAACATAGAAAATAGGTGCAGGAGTAGGCCATTCGGCCCTTCGAGCTTGCACCGCCATTCAATATGATCATGGCTGATCATCCAACTCAGTATCCCGTACCTGCCTTCTCTCCATACCCCCAGACCCCTTTAGCCACAAGGGCCACATCTAACTCCCTCTTAAATATAGCCAATGAACTGGCCTCAACTACCTTCTGTGGCAGAATTCCACAGATTCACCACTCTCTGTGAAAAAGAACTTTCTCATCTCGGTCCTAAAAGCCTTCCCCCTTATCCTTAAACTGTGACCCCTTGTTCTGGACTTCCCCAACATCGGGACAATCTTCCTGCATCTAGCCTCTCCAACCCCTTAAGAATTTTGTACGTTTCTATAAGATCCCCCCTCAATCTTCTAAATTCCAGCGAGTTGTGATGTTTTAAAGGCAATTATTGCATGAGAAAAGCATGCGACAGTGAGTCAGCAGAAGTGCATTTTGCCGTGTGTACAGGCAGCCTGCAGATACAATCTATCTGCACAGAACTGGCATGCACACTAGTGGTGTTTGTCATTCCTCTGGTGCTAAGAAGCTCTCTGCTCCACTAATTGGATGTCATGCCCTTGAAATGATCTCCCTTTTTATTTGCATGTGGCATTAAAGTCTGTAAAAATCGAATTAGGCTATAACGACCAAAGCATCATTAAATCTGAAGCATTGTCCCAATAGCAGACAGTCTCCTCCCTCCCCAATATAAATACCGTGGAAATATTGCACCAATTTTTACTTTCCCCGCACGCACAAATGGGCCTGTCATAAAGTGACTACCTCCATTAACTGAGGTCGTGTGGGGATAACAAAAAAAAAAAAATGTTTTCTTCAAATTGGGCCATCAACCATCTGATAATTAAAACAAAATTGAACCCATTCTTTGCAACGAATCTGCAGATCCAAATATTTGCTTTGCTTCCAGCCCTATGAACGACAGCGGCAACGAAAGTGCCCATTTTAAGCAGCACTTTTAAAGTTGCAAAAACTTTCCAGCCATACAAAACATTCCAAACTTTCCAGGGGGCAAATTGTAAAATGCAAAAGTCATCGCTGAGCAGAAAGGGGCAGGCAGAAAATGAGATCAAAACCGGAGTTTAGTTTAGTTTAGTTTAGAGATGCAGCGCGGAAACGGGCCCTTCGGCCCACCGAGTCCGCGCCGACCAGCGATCCACGCACACTAACACCACCGTACACGCACGAGGGCAGTTCTACCACCTTTACACCCTGTGGTTAATAAAGGTTTTCAGAAGACTTTTAACAAAAGGAAAGAGAGGCACAGTCTGTGGTGCTTGCGGCGCCGGAGACCCGGGTTCGATCCCGACTACGGGTGCTGTCTGCACGGAGTTTGTACGTTCTCCCCGTGATCTTGTGGGTTTTCTCTGGGTGCTCCCATTTTCAAAGATGTGCAGGTTCTGTAATTTGTAAATTGTTCCTAGTGTGTCTTCCTTCGTGTTCATCATCTATGTATCAATAGATAATATACAATAGGTGCTGGAGGAGGCCATTCGGCCCTTCAATCCAGCACTGCCATTCATTGTGTTCATGGCTGATCACTCACAATCAGTACCCCGTTCTTGCCTTCTCCCCATACCCCCTGACTCCACTGTCCTTATCCAGCTCTCTCTTGAATGCATTCAGAGAATTGGCCTCCACTGCCTTCTGAGGCAGAGAATTCCACAGCTTCACAACTCTCTGACTGAAAAAGTTCTTCCTCATCTCCGTTCTAAATGGCCTACCCCATATTCTTAAACTGTGGCCCCCTGGTTCTGGACTCCCCCAACATCGGGAACATGTTTCCTGCCTCTAGCGTGTCCAACCCCTTAATAATCTTATATGTTTCAATAAGATCCCCTCTCATCCTTCTAAATTCCAGAGTATACAAGCCCAGTCGCTCCAGTCTTTCAATGTACGACAGTCCCGCCATTCCGGGAATTAACCTCGTGAACCTACGCTGCGCTCCTTCAAATGTTACATCGCTGTCATCGTCCGTCCTGAAAAGACCGCAAGCTTCCGGCGACAATCAGTGGAAGCCATCACTTGTACAATAGATGACGGTGGTAGCAGAACTAGCTCAGGACACTTCCAGTTTCCAGCCCCGCGACGTGGACACTTCTGCTATGGGGCCTTCCTAGTGTGTAGGATGGGACAAGTGTACGGGGTGATCGCTGGTCGGTGGGCCGAAGGGCCTGTTTCCACGCCTTATCGCTAAAGTTAAGTCCGAAGTAAAGCTCCAGCAGTGTGAGTTTGATCCTGATTTCCAGTGCTGCCTTTGTGGAGTTTCTGGGTAGCACACGGCTCTAATAAAAACTGAGGGAGTTGATGGTATTTTGGGGTAAAGCAAATACGATTGTTGTAGTTTAGTTTAGAGATACAGCATGGAAAAATTCCCTTCGGCCCACCAAGTCCCCAACGACCAGCGATCCCCACACACTAGCACTATCCTGCACACATAAGGGGCAGTTTTTTTACAATTGGACCAAGTCAATTAACCTACAAACCTGTATGTCTTTGGAGCGTGGGAGGAAACCGGAGATCCCGGAGAAAACCCACGTTGTCTGTCCCGCTGAGAAGCTGCCTGCCCCAAAATACTCCAGCATTTTGTGTCTATCTTCGGTGTAAACCAGCACCTGCAGTTCCTTCCTGCCTACTTATTGTCCAAGATCTGTGAAGGTGGTAGTTTGGGAAGAGGCTCAAGATTTGAAATCAGTGCTGCTTAACAGAGCAATACAAATCATTATCTGAATAAAGTGGTGATGATCGACACAAAAGGCTGGAGTAACTCAGCAGGGCAGGCAGGTTCTCTGGAGAGAAGGAATGGGCGACGTTTCGGGTCGAGACCCTTCTTCAGACTAGTTAGGGATCAGGGAAACCCGAGATATAGACGATGATGTTAGAGAGATAAAGAACAATGAATGAAAAATGTGCAAAATAGTAACTATGATAAAGGAAACAGGCTATTGTTAGCTGCAAAGTGGTGATGACATTGTGACATCAGGGAATTGTATTCCTGGGCTGGGCTTTTGTCAAGAAACGTAATTAAGCTTGCAGGTACAGTGAAGGCAGTGAAGCTTGCAGGCAGTGAAGAAAGCTAATGGCATGTTGGCCTTCATTGCGAGAGGATTTGAGTTTAGGAGCAAGGAGGTCCTACTGAACAGGGCCCTGGTGAGACCGCACCTGGAGTACTGTGTGCAGTTTTGGTCTCCTAATTTGAGGAAGGACATGATTGCTCTTGAGGGAGTGCAGCGTAGGTTCACCAGGTTAATTCCCGGGATGGCGGGACTGGCACATGATGAAAGAATGGGTCGACTGGGCTTGTATTCACTGGAATTTAGAGGGATGAGAGGGGATCTTACAGAAACATATAAAATTCTTAAAGCATTGGACAGGCTAGATGCAGGAAAAATGGTCCCGATGTTGGGGGAGTCCAGAACCAGGGGGTCACAGTTTATGAATAAGGGGTAGGCCATTTAGGATTGAAATGAGGAATAACTTTTTCACCCAGAGAGTTGTCAATCTGTGGAATTCTCTGCCACAGAAGGCAGTGGAGGCCAATTCATTGGATGTTTTCAAGAGAGAGTTCGATTGAGCTCTTAGGGCAAAAGGAATCAATGGATATGGGGAAAAAGCAGGAACAGGGTACTGATTTTAGATGATCAGCCATGATCATATTGAATGGTGGTGCTGGCTCGAAGGGCTGAAAGGCCTACTCCTGCACCTATTTTCTATGTTTCTATGTAATCATTGAGACTGCGGACACAAAAGCATTGTAAGTCGCCCGGAGACAATCTCCTGCCGACTGCCTGCTGACATTTTCTGCCAGACAGTGGTTGTAATGGCAAGTGTCATTAATGCTGCATCAATGGGACTTCTTATCTGGAATCACAGAATCTCAGAACAGTTACACAATCACACGGCAAGGCCATTAGTCCTTCCGAATCTATACTAGCTCCACTTAAAGCCAATCCATCTTACATAGAAACATGGCAAATAGGTGCAGGAGGAGGCCATTTCAGGCTGTGGCTCCATCCCTTTGATGGTAGGGACGTCCACACCTGTGATGGACCGATTTCAGGACCAAGTGATCATCGGTGGCACTAGCATTGATTCCTTTGGAACACCACCCCTCATCTTCTTCCACGGGCGACACGGTGGCGCAGCGGTAGAGTCACTGCCTTACAGTGCTTGCGGCGCCGGAGACCCGGGTTCCATCCCGACTACGGGCGCTGTCTGCACGGTGTTTGTACGCTCTCCACCGTGACCGCCTGGGTTTTCTCCGAGATCTTCGGTTTCCTCCCACACTCCAAAGACGCACAGGTTTGTAGGTTAATTGGCTTGGTGCATGTGTAAAGTGTCCCTAGCATGTGTAGGGTATCATTAGTGTGCGGGGATCGCTGGTCGGCGTGGACTCGGTGGGTCGAAGGTCCTGTTTCCCCGCTGTCTCTAAACTAAACTAAACTAAACAATAGGCCCCCCTTTTTCCAACTGTCTGCTCTGCCTAGAAATCCAATCTGCCTAGAAATCCAATCGTCGCTGACCGCATTTCCTGACATTAATCATTTGTCCGAAGAAGGGTCTCGACCCGAAACGTCACCCATTCCTTCTCTCCAGAGATGCTGCCTGTCCCGCTGAGTTACTCCTGCTTTTTGTGTCCACCTTAATCATATGTCTATTCTGTGATAGCATATCAAAGGCTTTTTGAAACTCTAGATACATTTTGTCTCCTGCACTACCACTGCCTCCCCTTTCTGTTGAGCCGTCAAAACATTCAATAGGCTTGGTTGAGCAAGATCCCTTTTGATAATCACACTGATTATTCATTATTATACTTTTCATTTCTTGACGTTCTGTTCTTTCCTCTCCTAAGGACTCCACTGTGTTTCCCGTCTCTTGTGTTAAATTGATCAGCCCATAATTCCCAGGATGCCCACATCTTTTATAGAGAATTACAACAAATATCTACTAATTTTCTTCTGCCTTCTTCCCATCCAACCAAACTTTATGAAAGTGTGATCTTTATAAAAGAAGCAATCTGATTTTATAGATTACTGGACCAAGTGGACCCGTTGGGCCCAAACCTCTCCTGCATTGGTGCAGCACCCTCTCCTCCCCCCCTTCCCTTTCCCCCCTTCCGCCCCTCCCCCTCTCTCCTCCTCCCCCCGCCCTTTGTGGCGGCACGGTGGCGCAGCGGTAGAGTTGCTGCCTTACAGCGAATGCAGCGCCGGAGACCCGGGTTCGATCCTGACTACGGGCGCTGTCTGTACGGAGTTTGTACGTTCTCCCCGTGACCTGCGTGGGTTTTCTCCGAGATCTTCGGTTTCCTCCCACACTCCAAAGACGTACAGGTATGTAGGTTAATTGACTGGGTAAATGTTAAAAAAAATTGCCCCTAGTGTGTGTAGGATAGTGTTAATGTGCGGGGATCGCTGGGTGGCACGGACTTGGTGGGCCGAAGGGCCTGTTTCCGCGATGTATCTCTAAATCTAAATCTAAATCAAAATCTTCACTCCCCTACCCTCCTTTATCCCCCCTTCCCCTCCTCCCTTCCCCCCCCACCATCCACAACCCCCCTTATTCTCCCTCCCCCCCCTCCCTCCCTCCCCCCTCCCTCCCTAGGAGATAGATTTAAACTTTAAAATGTAAATAACTTTAAAAATATAACACCGATTTCAATGAAACGTCTTCCATTAGCACCAGTAAGGTGGGCCTAAAATTGTCGCGCTATCGTGTACTGTTTTGGCCGTAGTTCAGGAACAAACAAACAAACACACGAGAGTTTTAGTATATAGATGTTTTAAAGTGCAATGATGAGGATGTTGCCAGGACTAGAGGGTGTGAGCTATCGGGCGAGGTTGAGTAGACTGTGTCTCTATTCCATGGAGCGCAGGAGGATGAGGGGTGATCTTATAGAGGTGTACAAAATCATGAGAGGAATAGATCGGGTAGATGCACAGAGTCTTTTGCCCATAGTAGGGGAATCGAGGACCAGAGGACATAGGTTCAAGGTGAAGGGGAAAAGATTTAATAGGAATCCGAGGGGTAACTTTTTCACACAAAGGGTGGTGGGTGAATGGAACAAGCCAGAGGAGGTCGTTGAGGCTGGGACTATCCCATTGTTTAAGAAACAGTTAGACAGGTACATGGATAGGACAGGTTTGGAGGGATATGGACCAAGCGCAGGCGTGGGACTAGGGTAACGGGGACATTGTTGGCCGGTGTGGGTGAGTTGGGCCGAAAGGCCTGTTTCCACACTGTATCACTCTATGACTCTATGACCCACACATATCGTGCGTTTTATCTCCTTTGTGTTTAATTAGACTCTTTAATATATTTTTCTTTGCCTATTTAAAATGTACTTGTCTCATCACTCATCGTTCAATGTTATGTCCATCTGATCTAGCTCAGAGCAGTGATTTAATTGTGCTGCACCCTGGGGCGGCACGGTGGCGCAGCGGTAGAGTTGCTGCCTCACAGCGCCAGAGACCCGGGTTCGTTCCTGACCACGGGCGCCGTCTGTACGGAGTTTGTACGTTCTCCCCGTGACCTGCGTGGGTTTTCCCCGGGTGCTCCAACGACGTGCAGGTTTATAGGTTAATTGGCTTCGCTAAAATTGTAAATTGTCCCTCGTGTGTGTAGGATGGTGCTAGTGCAAGGGGTGACCGCTGGTCGGCGTGGAATCGGTGGGCCTAGTGCCTGTTTCCGTGCGGTATCTCTAAAACACCGCACGGAACAGGCACTAGGCCCACCGATTCCACGCCGACCAGCGGTCACCCCTTTTCCCATCACAACCTTCCCTGCTCACTCTGAGTGTCAAATATTTTACAATTTTTTCCTTACTGTCTCTTGATAACCTAACTTCTTCCATCTTCTTTGGCATCCTACATTGTCTTTTTGACGGCTCTCCTAATTCCTCTCTATTTGTTCTTGTCTTTAATGTGTCCCTCTATCCCAATGCTCAATTATGTCTTGAGATTTGGCTTGTTGGTTTCTTTCATGGAGTATATCATCCCTGTGCTCATCATTTTAGCTGTGATCATCATTTTAGCTATTCCTCATTATTGTTCCTTATCGTTGTTTACCAGTACGCCTGCCAATTTAACCTTCTAACATTCTGCTCTCAGCTCATTCAGAAGTACACCCTGTGCCCTTGCAACTTTCATTTCTTCTTCCAAGTGCTGTTCAATATCGAGGAGCACCAATTCATCAGTTGAGGGAGGATGGTAGATGATCAGCAAGAGTGTTTGATGCCCCGAGTCAATGGGGATGGGTCGCTGCACTGCCCCCTAGTGCCTGTAGACCTCTGTATAACCACCCCCAACCCCCCTCCCCCGCCCCTTTGTATGTTCATAATCTCTCCCCATAAGTTCTCCCCATCAGAGCTGCTCCCTCCATCGACTCCTTTAAGTCCAGGCTCAAAAGCTATTTCTACCCCCTAGCGTTTGAGGCCCTCTGAGGGGGTGCTGTGAACTGTTTATGTATGTGCTGTTATGTTTGTGTGCCATTGTATGTTCGTTTCTTAGTACCTGAACTGATGTACAGCACTTTGGTCAACGTGGGTTGTTTTTAAATGTGCTATACAAATAAAATAGACTTGACTTGACTTGACTTGACAACTTCATCGGTCATTCGGCCCATCAAGTCTACTTACTCCGCCATTCGACCGGGACTTGCGCAGGGACCTGTAGGAGGCATTGGGGACATTGCAAGATACCATTCTGAGTGTGACTGTCAGAGGGCAGCATGGTGGTGCAGGGGTCGAGTTGCTGCCTCACAGCGCCAGAAACCTGGGTTCGATCCTGACTACACGGAGCTTGTACGTTCTCCCCATGGCCTCGTGGGTTTTCCCCGGGAGCTCCGGTTTTCTCCCACTCTGCGAAGACGTGCAGGTTTGGAGGTTAATTGGCTTCCGTAAAATTTGTAAATTGTCCCTAGTGTGTAGGATAGTGCTAGTGTACGGGGAATCGCTGGTCAGCACAGACTCGGTGGGCCGAAGGGCCTGTTGCGGTGCTGTATCTCTAAAGCCTAAAGTCAGGCTGTTGCTTGATTCGACAATAGACAAGAGAGAATAGGTGCATGAGGAGACCATTCGGCCCTTCGCACCAGCACCGCCATTCACTGTGATCATGGCTGATCATCCACAATCAGTACCCTGTTCCTGCCTTCTCCCCACATCCCTTGACTCCGCTATCTTTAAGAGTTCTATCTAACTCTCTCTTGAAAGCATCCAGAGAATTGTCTTCTGAGGCAGAGAATTCCACAGATTTACAACTCTCTGAGTGAAAAAGTTTTTCCTCATCTCCAATTTAAATGGCCTACCCCTTATTCTTAAACTGTGGCCCCTGGTTCTGGACTCCCCCAACATTGGGAACATGTTTCCTGCCTCTAGCGTGTCCGATCCCTTAATAATCTTATATGTTTCAATAAGATCCCCTCTCATCCTTCTAAATTCCAGTGTATACAAGCCCAGTCACTCCGGTCTTTCAACATACGACAGTCCCGCCACCCCGGGAATTAACCTGGTGAACCTCTGCTGCACTCCCTCAGTAGCAAGAGGGAGTGCAAATTAATCTAGAGGGTAACCTCCTAGTTTAGATACAAGCCTCACGATATTGGTGAGGAGGGCTTTGCAAGGTCAACTGGTCTGGAAGCACCTTTGCCACATGCGAATATCAGGTGGTCTATCTCATTTTATCTTTGATGAAGGTTTAGATATTGCCCAGGACACTGGGGGGACCTTCTGTGCTGGCTGTTCTTTGAAAAAAGTGCCACTGGGAATTTTTACATTTGCATGGGAGAGCAGATCAGGAATTGGTCTTACCGTCTAGCCTATCAGATATTCCTGCACTGAAGTGCAAACCTAGATCTTTGTGGAGAGGATGTTTCCACTAGTGGGAGTGTCTAGAAACAGAGGTCATAGCCTCAGAAGTAAAGGACGTTCCTTTCAGAAGGAGATGAGGAGGAATTTCTTTAGTCAGAGGGTGGTGAACCTCTGGAATTCTTTGCCACAGACGGCTGTGGAGACCAACTCAATGGATATTTTTAAGGCAGTGATGGATAGATTCTTGATTAGTACCGGTGTCAGGAGTTATGGGGAGAAGGCAGGAGAATGGGGTTAGGAGGGAGTGATAAGTGAGCCATGATTGAATGGCGGCGTAGACTTGATGGGCCGAATGGCCTAATTCTACTCCTATCACTTATGAACTTATGAACATGAGAAAGGAACAAAATCTAAGCACCATCTAAGCAAAGAGAAAGAGCTAACATTTCTGATCAACGAGCCTCTGTGGCGCACGCAGCTGGTAGAGTTGCTGCCTCACAGTGCCAGAGAACCGGGTTTGATCCTGACCTCAGCTGCTGCCTGTGTGGAGTTTGCCTGTTCTCCCTGTGACTGGGTGGGTTTCCTCAGGGAGCTCAGGTTTTCCTCCCACATCCAAAAGGTTTGCACGTTAATCTCCTTTGACCTGTAACTTCCAATTTTCCCCTGACTGTCCTGAGTTTTCCAAGGTGAATCTTTATCCCGAAACGAATGGTCTGTTCATTGGCCCACTGCTAATGGCAGACCTCGCTGTGCATACAATTGTGGCTGCTGTTCTTCCGGCATTAAAGGCGTGACCAAACCACAGGAGATGCTTCATTGGCACCAACGCCCATTGGGATACGCTACCTAAGACCACGAAAGGCATGGCACAAACTCAGCTTCCTTCTTTACGCTCACCCACAGTTATAGTTTTAGTTATACAGTGCGGAAACAACTCCTTGGCCCGCCGAGCCCACACTGACTATCGATCACCCCTCACTCAGTTAGTATAGTTTATTGTCACGTGGACCAAGGTTGGCTATAAGACGGTTCAGTTGCCTGATAACAGCTGGGAAGAAACTGTCCCTGAATCTGGAGGTGTGCGTTTCCACACTTCTGTCCCTCTTGCCCGATGGGAGTTGGGGAGAAGAGGGAGTGGCCGGGGTGAGACTGGTCCTTGATTGTGCTGCTGGCCTTGCCGAGGCAGCGTGAGGTGCAGAAGGAAGGCGGGGTGAGGTGTGTACTGGTTCCATTCTGTACCACCCACCCGTCCTAATTTACACAGGGCTGATTAACGTACAAACCCGCATGCCTTTGGGATGTGGGAGGAAACCCGAGCACCCGAAGGAAACCCGCGCAGTCACAGGGTGAACGTGCAAACTCCACACAGACAGCAGCCGAGGTTCAAGATTCAAGATTCAATTTATTGTCACACGTACCAATTAAGGTACAGTGAAATTTGAGTTAGCCATACGGCCATACTAAGTGAAAAGCAACAAGACACACAGCCACATAAAGTAAAATTGAACATAAACATCCACCACAGCGGATTCCACGTTCCTCACTGTGATGGAAGGTAATAAAGTTCAATCATCTCGCTCTTTGTTCACCCGCGGCCGGGGCTGTTGAACCGTCCGCAGTCGCCGCTGCCGACTGTCCGAAGCCCTCACGTCGGGATGATCGAAACTCCGGCGTCGGGACGGATTGAAACTCTCTCCGCGGCATGGAGCTCCCGAGTCGGCCTCCTCTTACCAGAGACCGCGGGCTTCACGGTGTTAAAGTCCACAGGTCCTGCGGTCGGAGCTCTCCGCATTCGATCCTCGGCAAAGGATCGCTAGCTCCGCGATGTTAAAGTACGCACCGCGCCCGCGGCTTGAAGCGCCGGGCCGGTCTCCAGGAAAGGCCGCGCCGCTCCACGATGTTGGGATGGATCCCGGGTCTCTGGCGAGGCTGTGACGAGGCGGGAACTCTCTACCAGCTGCGCCATGTGGTGAGGCCAGGTTTCTGCCATCGCTCTGCTGTGAGCAACATTCCCCTCAGACCTGACAGCGATCAAGAGACCATCAAGGCAGGCAGCACCCAGTGGCTGCAGTATTCTCACTGAAGGATGAGGGGGGATCTTATTGAAACATATAAGATAATTAGGGGATTGGACACATTAGAGGCAGGAAACATGTTCCCAATGTTGGGGGAGTCCAGAACAAGGGGCCACAGTTTAAGAATAAGGGGTAGGCCATTTAGAACGGAGATGAGGAAGAACTTTTTCAGTCAGAGAGTGGTGAAGGTGTGGAATTCTCTGCCTCAGAAGGCAGTGGAGGCCAGTTCGTTGGATGCATTCAAGAGAGAGCTGGATAGAGCTCTTAAGGATAGCGGAGTGAGGGGGTATGGGGAGAAGGCAGGAACGGGGTACTGATTGAGAGTGATCAGCCATGATCGCATTGAATGGCGGTGCTGGCTCGAAGGGCTGAATGGCCTACTCCTGCACCTATTGTCTATTGTCTATTGTCTATTGACATTCTGCACACATATTTGGACTGCGGGAATAATTGTACAATCTGTCCTGGCAGCTCGAGATGCCCTTGATCGTCTCTTTGTATTCCACAGGCGCGAACTTGTCCCCATCTTGGCACTTCATCTTCCTTCACTCTAACCGGCTCTTACAGTGAGCAACCCACGATATTGGTGAAATGAAAGAGGGCGAGACGGGGTTTATGAAACGCCTCAGAACTCCCACAGTAACCTCTGTCAAGAACAAGAAGCGATCAGTCAAAGGAGGAGGAGGTGGATATCACAATTCATTTCGGGGTCAATCATTCTTGACTCATCCAGTATCATTTTAATATTTGTAGGAAAAAAACTGCACATGCTGGTTAAAATCGAAGGTAGACACAAAATGCTGGAGTAACTCAGCGGGTCAGGCAGCATCTCGACCCGAAACGTCACCCATTCCTTCTCTACCTTCATTTTGATATTTATCCTTTCATTTTTTCTCATATTTCTTCCTGACACAAAATGGTATTTCCTCCGTCGTAGTTTTATAATGAAGGGAGGGGATTCGGGAACCAGAGGATATGGGTTATGGGTTGAAGGTGAGAGGCGGAGAAAGATTAAACAGGAATCCGACGGGTAACTTTTTCACACAAAGTCACTCCTTGAGAACCAACTGTTACAGTGTCAGCTGTGGTCACAGCTGTAATAGAATCTACAGTTACCTCAGTTGTAATAATGACGATTGGTTGCCTTGACTGTAATAATGCCAGCTGTTGCCTTGGCTGTAACTGTGCCAGATGTTGCCTTGACTGTAACAGTGCCAGCTGTTGCCTTGACTGTAACAGTGCCAGATGTTGCCTTGAATGTAACAGTGCCAGATGTTGCCTTGACTGTAACAGTGCCAGCTGTTGCCTTGACTGGAAGTGCCAGCTGTTGCCTTGACTGTAACAGTGCCAGCTGTTGTCACAGCTGTAATGGAATCAACACAGGCTTTAGCTGCAATAGCATTAATCATTGCCTTGACTGTAATAATGTCGGTTGGAAAATTGGTTGTTATATTTCATAGCACGTGAAGCATTTAAATTCATGGATTAAATATATCTGGAAATGTGAGTAAATGGTATCAGTAATGATGATCATGGAACAATAGCAAGGTTAATGGACTTGGTAAAAATGTAAATTGTCACTAGTGTGTGTGGAATACTGTTGGTGTGCGGGGATTGATGGTCGGTGCGGACACGGTGGGCCGAAGGGCCTGTTTCAATAGACAATAGACAATAGGTGCAGGAGGATGCCATTCGGCCCTTCGAGCTAGCACCGCCATTCAATGTGATCATGGCTGATCATTCTCAATCACCGATTCTTTTTCTCCAGAGATGCTGCCTGACCCTCCTGAGTTACACCAGCATTTTGTGTCTATAGTCAGTCAACCCAGCACCTGCAGTTCCTTCCAATAGACAATAAAAAATAGACAATAGGTGCAGGAGGATGCCATTCGGCCCTTCGAGCCAGCACAGCCATTCAATGTGATCATGGCTGATCATTCTCAATCAGTACCCCGTTCCTGCCTTATCCCCATACCCCCTGACTCCGCTATCCTTAAGAGCTCTATCTAGCTCTCTCTTGAATGCATTCAGAGAATTGGCCTCCACTGCCTTCTGAGGCAGAGAATTCCACAGATTCACAACTCTCTGACTGAAAATGTTTTTCCTCATCTCCGTTCTAAATGGCCTACCCCTTATTCTTAAACTGTGGCCCCTGGTTCTGGACTCCCCCAACATTGGGAACATGTTTCCTGCCTCTAACATGTCCAACCCCTTAATAATCTTATACGTTTCGATAAGATCTCCTCTCATCCTTCTAAATTCCAGTGTATACAAGCCTAGTCGCTCCAGTCTTTCAACATATGACAGTCCCGCCATTCCGGGAATTAACCTGGTAAACCTACGCTGCACGCCCTCAATAGCAAGAATTTGAGCTGCTGCCGTTTGTTTTTTTGTTCCTTTGACTTCTCAGGTTGTTTATTGCAGTTTGGACATTACACACACACACACACACACACACACACACACAGGTATTCATTAGTTGTGGGTACTATTTGCATCTGACCTTGTCATTGCAACTACAGCAGAATCAATCTTTAGTACGAGGACATTTATTTTATATTAAAAGCTTACCAAGGCTATTTAACCTGGCACATGTAGAGAAACGACAACTTCAGGTTCTCGAGCGTGCATATCTCTGAAGATCTGTCCTGTTGTGCTCGTGAGAATTTAATTGTTTCATAAAACACTCCTGGCTCTCTTGTCTCACAAGTTCACAAGTTATAGGAGTAGAATTAGGCCATTCGGCCCATCGAGTCGCCACTCCGTCGTTCACTCACGGCGAGACACAAAAAGCTGGAGTAACTCAGCGGGTCAGGCAGCATCTCTGGAGAGAAGGAACGGGTGACGTTTCGGGTCGAGAGCCTTCTTCAGACTGAAGGAGGCCCTGCAGCAGCCTGGGGCTCGCCTGGATCAGGTGCTGCTCCAGAAGACCGAGTTGACGGACCGGACTGGACTTTGAAAATAGCGCCAAAACCCGGCGACTTTTGCGAGCAGCCTCGGTGGACTATTTCTATGCACTTTGTATTAATCGGGAATTGTGCTTCGGTATGGCAATACTTTACTGAACGGTAGTTTAGTTTAGAGATACAATGCGGAAGCAGGCCCTTCGGCCCACAGAGTCCGCGCCGACCAACGATCCCCGCACATTAACACGACCCCACACACACTAGTGACACTTTACATTTATACCAAGCCAATTAACCTACAAAACTGTACGTCTTTGGAGTGTGGGAGGAAACCGGAGCACCCGGAGAAAACCCTCGCTTGGTCACATGCAAACTCCTTACAGACAAGCACCCGTTGTCAGGATCTTATGTCAAGATCATAAGTGATAGGAACAGAATTAGGCCATTTGGCCCATCAAGTCTACAACCCCATTCAATCATGGCTAATCTATCTTTCCCTCTCAACCCCATTCTCCTGCCCCATTCTTTCCCTCTCAACCCCATCCCCATAACCCCTGACACCTGCACTAATCAAGAATCTATCTATCTCTGCCTTTAAAATATCCATTGAAGGCTTCCACAGCCTTGTGCGGCAATCAATTCCACAGATTTATCACCCTCGGATTAAAGAAATTCCTCCTCATCTCCTTGCTAAAGGAACGTCCTTTACTTCTGAGGCTACGACCTCTGGTCCAAGACTCTCCCACTAGTGCAAACATCCTCTCCGCATCCAGCGGCTCGGTGGCGCAGTGGTAAAGTTGCTGCCTTACAACGCTTGCAGCGCCGGAGACCCGGGTTCGATCCCAACTGCGGGCGCTGTCTGTACAGAGCTTGTACATTTTCCCCGTGACCGCCGTGGGTTTTCTCCGAGACTCTTCAGTTTCCTCCCACACTCTAAGGCGTACTGGTTTGTGGGTTGATTCGCTTGGTATAAGTGCAAGTTGTCCCTAGTGCGTGGAGGATGGTGTTAGTGTGCGGGGATCGCTGGTCGGCGCGGACCCGGTGGGCACTGGCTCTTTTTCCTGAGAAGACTGAGGAAGTTTGGCATGTACGCCAGCATCCTCACAAACTTCTACAGATGCACCATCGAGAGCCTGCTGCTGACGGGCTGCATTACAGTCTGGTACGGGAACTGTTCTGCCCACAGCCACAAATCACTACAGAGAGTGGTGAAGACGGCACAGCACATCACTGGCAACTGTCTCCCGGCCACTCAGGACATTCTCTACCGGCGGTGCCTGCGGAAGGCACGCAGCATCATCAAGGACCACAGCCACCCAGCACGCAGGCTGTTCTCCTTGTTACCGTCAGGCAGACGATACAGGAGTATGGCTGCCCGTACCACCAGACCCATAAACACATTTCAAATCATATATGTTGATTATTTTTAATATTGTCTTTTTACCTTACCAATGTCATTTTTTTAATTAAAAAAATAAATAAATCTTATTTATCCTTGGAATATTACTGCTGAGGTGACCCGTTGTCTTGTCAAATACATTTCATTGTACCGTTGACCCTGTGCCAACCTACATATGACAAATAAAATTTATTATAGAAACATAGAAAATAGCAGGCCTTCAGGAGCACTTTCTCGCTGAGAGGCAGCTGAAGAGTTAAACCCATTGCTGTGGGTCTGGAGCCCACACCGGCCTCTTGTGCCCAATTTCCTTCCGTGGATAATTGGGAATCAGGTGAGTTTGTTAGATACCAATCGCGTAGTTTCCATGGGCACCATGAATGACCTTTTGCCAAGTGAAATTAAGATCCACGGTTTCAAGGATGAGATATGAACTCATAATTCCTTTTTTTTAGTCCACATGGAGCTCTTTCTCACCCCCCCCCCCGTTGTTCTCTCGCCTCCCCGCTCCCACCATGCACAAGATACAAAGGTTTGAAAGCACCTGGGCCTGGATAGAGTGGATGTTTCGTTTAGTTTATAGATAGACAATAGGTGCAATAGGAGGAGGCCATTCGGCCCTTCGAGCCAGCACCGCCATTCAATGTGATCATGGCTGATCATCCACAATCAGTACCCCGTTCCTGCCTTCTCCCCATACCCCGACTCCACTATCCTTAAGAGCTCTATCTAGCTCTCTCTTGAATGCATTCAGAGACTTGGCCTCCACTGCCTTCTGAGGCAGAGAATTCCACAGATTCACAACTCTCTGACTGAAAATGTTTTTCCTCATCTCAGTTCTAAATGGCCGACCCCTTATTCTTAAACTGTGGCCCCTTGTTCTGGACTCCCCCAACATTGGGAACATGTTTCCTGCCTCTAACGTGTCCAACCCCTTAATAATCCTATACGTTTCGATAAGATCTCCTCTCATCCTTCTAAATGATTAGTTGTGACCGAGGCACTCAGATTTGATAACTCGGGTCAGAAGCAAACTTGTAGCTTTCACGGATATTCGCGGAGTGGCCCCATACCAAATATCCCAGGCCCTGACGGCAGGTCAGACAGGAGCTTCCACACGGACGGCGCGGTGGGACAGGGGTTGAGCTGCTGCCTCACAGCCCCAGAGACCCAGGTTTGATCCGGACTAAGGGTGCTGTCTGTGCGGAGTTTGCGCGTTCTTCCTGTGACCCACGTGGGTTTTTCCCCGGTTCTCCTGGTTTCCTCCCACACTCCAAAGACGTACAGGTTTGTAGGCTAGTTGGCTTCTGTAAATTGACCGCAGAGTGTGGGATAGGACTAGTTTAGATTTTTTTTTAGATTTAGAGATACAGCGCAGAAACAGGCCCACCGGGTCCGCGCCGCCCAGCGATCCCCGCACATTAACACTATCCTACACACACTAGGGACAATTTTTACATTTGCCCAGCCGATTAACCTACATACCTGCATGTCTTTGGAGTGCGGGAGGAAACCGAAGATCTCGGAGAAAACCCACGCAGGTCACGGGGAGAACGTACAAACTCCGTGCAGACAGCACCCGTAGTCAGGATCGAACCTGAGTCTCCGGCGCTGCATTCGCTGTAAGGCAGCAACTCTACCGCTGCGCCACCGTGCTGGTGTTGGCCGGTGTGGACTTGGTGGGCCAAAGGCACTTTGGTGGGCCCAAAGTTTCCACACTGTCTCTCTAAACTAAACACTGCAAACCATCCTGTGTTCATACTAAACCCTGTAATATTCAAGGTGGATTCATTGTTCTCATTCTGCACTCCTTGGTAAATCTTGAATTCATGAAATTGTTCATCATAATTAGACCCAATTGTTATTTGCTGGATGTGTTATTTGGACCGGCTCAGGAGTAATTGGTAAGCCTTGACAGCAATTTCTACCGACACAGAACTTCAGACGCTGGTTTACAAAAAAATACACAAAATGCTTGAGTAACCTAGCAGGTCAGGCCACATCTATGGAGGACATGGGTAGGCAACATTTCAGCTATCACCTTTCACCTGTCAGGTTTTGTCTCACCCCCACCTCCTTTCTAGCTTTCTTCCCCCCCCCCCCTTCCCCAGTCTGAAGAATGGTCCCAACCTGAAACATTGTCTATTCATGTTCCCCATAGATGCTGCCTGACAATACTGAAAGGCCCTTGATTGAGTAGATGCAGAGAGGATGTTTCCACTAGTGGGAGAGTCGAGGTCCAGAGGGCACAGCCTCAGAATAACAAGACGAACCTTTAGAAAAGAGATGAGGAGGAGTTTTTTAGTCAGAGGGTGGTGAATCTGTGGAATTCATTGGCAAAGAAGGCCGTGGAGCAGGCGGAGTCAATTGATATTTTTAAGGTGGAAAATGATAGATTGTTGATTAGGTGGGGTGTCAGGTATTATGAGGAGAAGGCAGGAGAATGAGGTTGAGAGGGAGAGATAGGTCAGCCATGATGGAATGGCAGAGTGGACTTGATGGGCCGAATGGCATAATTATGCTCCTACAACTTATGAACTTGCTGAGTTACTCCGGCATTTTGTGACGTCCATCTTGTGAACTGTGAAGAAGTCACACGAGTAGGATTGCCAACTGTCCTGTATTAGCCGGGACATCCTGTGTTTTGGGCTAAATTGGTTTGTCCCTTGCAGGACCTCCCTTGTCCCGTATTAGGCCCGGGGGGGGGGGGGGGGGGGGGCGCTGTAGGCCTGGACACTGTAGGCCCGGACAGTGTATGCCCGACACTGTAGGCCTGGACACTGTAGGCCCGAACACTGTAAGCCCGGACACTGTAGGCCCGGGGGCTACTGTAGGCCTGGACAGTGTGGGCCTGGGCACCGCCTGACGGAGGTTGCTTAGCAACCCCCCTCCCGGCCGGGCGGCCGCCATTGGTGGATCGGGAGCACGTGGCCGCTGGATGGGTGAGGTCACGTGGGGCGCGGGGCGGTGACGTCACCTTTTGTCCCTTATTTGGGATTGATAAAGTTGGAAACCCTACACACGAGATTGACCTGCCTGAATCAATGCAAACCCCCCCCCGAGTCTCACCTTCTCCCAGCTCTACCTCCCTCCATGAAGCGCACAGGCCAAACGTCACTGAGGTTGAGGGAGGGAGAGTGAGCAGAGAGTGCTGATTGTGAACCTGCCTCTGCCGTGACATTGCCTGGAGTTAAGGGCTCGGAGTGCTGCCTTTTAATTATCGTTTCCACTGACGCGGTGCTTAGTGATGATGGCAAAGTCGTCAAAAATGCCGCTGTTCCGAAGAGGCCCGCCTTGGCGAAAATGTTATTATTGTTTTCAAATCCCTGCGGAATTGCCCTGGAGACTTCGGGAATAATAGGCATGACCCCCCCTGGAGATGACACAAAGCTGGGTGGCAGTGTGAACCGCGAAGAGGATGCTATGAGGATGCAGGGTGACTTGGGCAGGTTGTACGAGTGGGCAGATGCATGGCAGATGCAGTATCGTGTGGATAAATGTGTGGTGGCAAGAACAGGAAGGCAGATTATTATCTGAATGGTGTCAGGTTAAGAAAAGGGAAAGTACAAAGAGACCTGGGTGTCCTTGTACATCAGTCACTGAGAGTAAGCATGCAGGTACAGCAGGCAGTGAAGAAAGCTAATGGCATGTTGGCCTTCAAAACGAGTGGAATTGAGTATAGGAGAAAAGAGGCCCTTCTGTAGTTATACAGGGCCCTGGTGAGACCGCATCTGGAGTATTGTGTGCAGTTTTGGTCTCCTAATTTGAGGAAGGACATCCTTGCTATTGAGGGAGTGCAGTGTAGGGTCACGAGATTAATTCCCGGGATGGCGGGACTGTCATATGATGAAAGAATGGAGCGACTGGGCTTGTATTCACTGGAATTTAGAAGGATGAGAGGGGATCTTATAGAAACATATAAAATTATAAAGGGATTGGAAATGCTGGAGGCAGGAAACATGTTCCCAATGTTGGGGGAATCCAGAACCAGGGGCCACAGTTTAAGAATAAGAGGTAGCCAATTTAGGACTGAGATGAGGAAAAACATTTACACACAGAGAGTTGTGAATCTGTGGAATTCTCTGCCACAGAAGGCAATGGAGGCCAATTCACTGGATGCATTAAAAAAAGAGTTAGATAGAGCTCTTAGGGCTAACGGAATCAAGGGATATGGGGAGAAGGCAGGAACGGGGTACTGATTGTGGATGATCAGCCATGATCACAGTGAATGGCGGTGCTGGCTCGAAGGGCCGAATGGCCTCCTCTTGCACCTATTTTCTATGTTTCTATGTATAGAGGCCAAATGCAGACAGGTGGGATTTAGTAGCTGGAACATGTTGGCCGGTGTGGGCAAGTTGGGCCGAAGGGCCTGTTTCCACACTGTATCACTCTATGCCAATAAAAATATAAGAAATGGATGCCATTTCACTCTTCATTCCTTGTTTTGCAGATCTCCCAAAATCTGGGGAAACTGTACAGCGAGATGATCTTTGTAAATGGATTCGTGCACTGCGATCCACACCCAGGCAATGTGTTGGCGAGGAAGGACCCTCAAACTAATAAGGTCGAAATTGTGCTGCTGGACCATGGACTGTATCAGGTAGGTTGCTGCCTTGCAGCGCTTGCAGCGCCATGAGACCCGGGTTCGATCCCGACTACGGGCGCCGTCTGTACGGAGTTTGCTCCTTCTCCCCGTGACCTGCGTGGGTTTTCTCCGAGATCTTCGGTTTCCTCCCACACTCCAAAGACGTGCGGGTTTGCAGGCAAATTGGCTTGGTGTGTGTGTGTAAATTGTCCCTCGTGTGTGTAGGATAGTGCAAGTGTGCGGAGATTGCTGGTCGGCGCAGACTCGGTGGGCCGAAAGGCCTGGTTCCGCGCTGTATCTCTAAAACTAAAAATTAATTTGTCTCTAAACCCTGCCACCATGTTGGATGGGTCTGCATCAGAGGCCCAGAGGTTCAGGGCCTGCAAGCTATTTGAGTGTGAAAACATGGCTCTCGCTCATCTACAGTCTCGTTCTCATGGATATTTGTGAGGCAGAGACAGATACGTTCTCGATTAGTACGGGTTATGGGGAGAAGGCAGGAGAATGGGGTTGAGAGGGAAAGATAGATCAGGCAATGATTGAATGGGGGTGTGGACCTGATGTGCCGAATGGCATAATTCTGCTCCAATCACTTATGAACTTACGGCTCGGTCAACAGAGTCCTGATCGCCGGTGAAAGCCACAGAGACAGGCAGCAGAGGTAGCTTCACCCGACCCCATAGCTCCAGAGAGCGGGAGGGTCAGACATGTCGAGTGGGCAAGGAAATGGGATAACCTCTAGAGCATAGAACATAGAACAGTAAAACAAAACAGCCCACAATGTTGGGCGCCCAAGGCTCATCGATGCGCGAGGGCAACGAAGGCTATCCCGTCTGGTCCAAACGAAGGCTATCCCGTGGATGGCTAGAGCCAGCACCGCCATTCAATGTGATCATGGCTGATCATTCTCAATCAGTACCCCGTTCCTGCCTTTTCCCCATACCCCCTGACTCCGCTATCCTTAAGAGCTCTATCTAGCTCTTTCTTGAATGCATTCAGAGAATTGGCCTCCACTGCCTTCTGAGGCAGCGAATTCCACAGATTCACAACTCTCTGACTGAAAAAGTTTTTCCTCATCTCAGTTCTAAATGGCCTACCCCTTATTCTTAAACTGTGGCCCCTTGTTTGGACTCCCCCAACAGGGGCTCTTTGATAGACACACGGCTACTCAGGGTTTGGAGGGGTAAGGATCATGTGCAGGCAGAAAGGATTAGTCGCAGTGGGCCTCTTGCTCAGCGCAGATCTCCTGGGTCAGGTGGCCTGTTCCTGTGCTGGACGGTTCTTTACTCTGTGTGGTAGCAAGAGGTGCTGAAGTGGGCGAGCATTTCAAAATGGAAGCAGGCCCCCGGTGGTGTCCGCGTTGCACGTTTCACCGATTCAGGAGCGCTGACGACCTGGACTTGCTGGTTTCATTCTTTTAAAAGGTCACGCTGTCAGCAAGAGATCATCGAGAGCTGTGTTTGCCCCTGTGTTGGAGGCAATCACGGTATTTGATGTATTGGTATTAATGTGCCTTGTAGGGATACTGCAAGATTCAGCACAGGGCCGCGGCTGATTCACAGCTGTGATGAACACGGTTCGATCCTGACCTCTGGTGCTGCCTGTGAACACACTCTCCCTCTGACGGCATGGATTTCTCTGGGTGCTCTGGTTTCCTCCCACAAATTCCTTGTATGTGTACATACTTGGCTAATACAATTTATTCAATAGACAATAGACAATAGGTGCAGGAGGAGGACATTCGGCCCTTCGAGCCAGCACCGCCATTCAATGTGATCATGGCTGATCATTCTCAATCAGTACCCCGTTCCTGCCTTCTCCCCATACCCCCTGACTCCGCTATCCTTAAGAGCTCTATCTAGCTCTCTCTTGAATGCATTCAGAGAATTGAACTCCACTGCCTTCTGAGGCAGGGAATTCCACAGATTCACAACTCTCTGACTGAAAAGGTTTTTACTCATCTCCGCTCTTATTCTTAAACTGTGGCCCCTGGTTCTGGACTACCCCAACATTGGGAACACGTTTCCTGCCTCTAACGTGTCCAACCCCTTAATAATCGTATACGTTTCGATAAGATCCCCTCTCATCCTTCTAAATTCCAGTGTGTACAAGCCTAGTCGCTCCTGTCCACGTAACCTTGTTTGTGACCCTCAGACTATCCTGTGTAGGAAAATAACTGCAGATGCTGGTCCAAATTGAAGGTGTCACGAAATGCTGGAGTAACTCAGCAGGTCAGGCAGCGTCTCAGGAGAGAAGGAATGGGTGACGAAGGGTCAGATTGAAGAAGGGTCTCGACCCGAAACGTCACCCATTCCTTCTCTCCAGAGATGCTGCCTGACCCGCTGAGTTACTCCAGCATTTTGTGACACCTTGGACTATGCTTGATCGGACTTTGCTGTCTTTATCTCGCACTAAACGCTATTCCCCTGTCATGTATCAATACGCTGTCAATGGCTCAATTGTAATCATGTATTGCCTTTCCGCTGACACGATAGCATGCAACGAAAGCTTTTCACTGTACCTTGGTGCACGTGACAATAAACTAAACTGCAAATGTATTGAATTGAATTGAATTGAATCTGTAATCTGTGGAATTCTCTGCCTCTGGAGGCCAATTCTCTGAATGCATTCAAGAGAGAGCTAGATAGAGCTCTTAAGGATAGCGGAGTCAGGGGGTATGGGGAGAAGGCAGGAACGGGTACTGACTGAGAATGAGCAGCCATGATCACATTGAATGGCGGTGCTGGCTCGAAGGGCCGAATTGCCTCCTCCTGCACATATTGTCTATTGTCTATTGAATAAATTGTATTAGCCAAGTATGTACACATACAATGAATTTGCCTTGGTGCTTTGCTCGCAAGTAACAACACCACATGCAGTTAACAGTTAAGAATAAAATTATTTATTATAATTTACACATGTGAAGAATGAAATAAAATACCAGAGCAAAAGGAGGCTTTTGGTTGTTGAGTTGAGTTACTGCTGGTGGGAAAAAAAGCTAATGTCAGTGAGTGGTATGATTAGGGGGAAGTTGATGGAAATGTGAGGAGAATTTAAATGGAATTAATATTGGATTAATCGGTCATGATAAGTTGCTGCAGATGCTGCCGCTGAGTTCCTCCAGTGCTCAGTATGTACAGCTGGGGATTTCAGCTTCTGCAGTCTCTTGTGGCAGTAACTCCCCATCGAATACCCTGAGAGAATTCACAGCAAGTCCAAGCTGCAGGCAGGTGTCAGGGTCTACTCAGCAAACCAACTTCCCTCCCTTCCACTGACTCCATCTCAGAATCAGAATCAGAATCAGAATTACCTTTATTGTCATCCAAAAAGCAAGTCTTTTGGACGAGATTTCGTCACCCACGGTCCAACAGTAAGAGCAATAAAATATGTAATTACACAACCACAAACCAACACAAGACAAAAAAAAAAGAAACATCCATCACAGTGAGTCTCCTCCAGTCCCCTCCTCACTGTGATGGAAGGCCAGAATGTCATTTCTCTTCCCCTGCCGTCTTCTCCCGCGGTCAGGCTGTTGAACTTGCTAGGCTGCGCCGGACGGTGAAAGGTCCGCAGCGGGCCGACCCAAGCCCCGCGATCCGGGCAGGCGAAGACGCTGCCGCTGCACGTCGGGGCGGTCGTGGCTTCCGACGTCTACACCTCGCGCTGCCTCGGCAAGGCCAGCAGCATAATCAAGGACCAGTCGCACCCCGGCCATTCCCTCTTCTCCCCTCTCCCATCGGGAAAAAGGTGCAGAAGTGTGAAAACGCACACCTCCAGATTGAATTGAATTGAATTGAGTTTATTGGCCACATATAAGGAATGTGCCTTGGTGCTCCGCTCGCAAGTAACAACACGAACATACAGTAAACAATTAAGAATAAAGCATAAAACATTAAATCATTAAGAATAAAACATTATAGTTTAAGCATGTGAGAGAAATAAGCCAGAGCAAAAAGAGGCTGCAGACTTTTGGTTATTGAGTAGAGCTACTATTTTGGTTATTGAGTCGAGTTTCTTCCCAGCTGTCATCAGGCAACTGGATCATCCCACCACAACCAGTGAGCAGTGCTGAACTACAATCTTCATCTTTGGTGATCTGCGGACTACCTTTGATTGGACTTTACTGGCTTTACCTTGCACTAAACGCTATTCCTTTATCATGATTCTATACACTGTAAATTGCTCGTTTGCAATCATGTATTGTCTTTCCGCTGACTGGTTCGTACGCGACAGAGGCTTTACACTGCACCTCGGTGCACGCGACAATAAGCTAAACTGAATTCCCGAAGCTGGGAAGACAGCAGGTATTTGCCGGGGAACTCCAGCAGGCCGAACGGTTACTGCATCTCTCCCCAGAGAACTGTGGCCGATCCCTTAACAGCAGACGGATAACACGCTGCCTTAAAACTAATCCTCGCATTTCCTCAGGAAAGCCAGACGGGCTAAAAGCGACTGAAGCGCGAGCTGGGGTCAGGTTATGTTCACAAGCAGGGATGTCAATTTAACACGCGGTGTCGGGCGTCAGTCAACAGCGCAGTCGTAACGTCGCGGCTGAATCACTGACTGCAGCGTGCGCTGACAGCTGAGCGGCAAACCAGTCAATCGGACAGGGGAGACGAGCTGAACTGTTGAAGGACGACTGAGAGAAGCATTTCACAATCACACTCCCACTCAAGACAAGCAAACCGGTCACGGTCTCTGGAGCGGCTGAGAAACCTTTTCGGCTGAAATGAAAGTTGTCCTGAGGTAATTGGCTTTTCCGGAGAAGTATTCTCCCTCAGGGCAGCGGCTCTCCGCTCCGATGTTGAGAGCCATTCATTTCTTCCCTCCCATTTACTGTACACGTGAGTGTGCCCTTTCGACTTCAGCGGTCCATCTTTGGTGACGGGCCTGGAAGGTGACGGAGGCAAAGCACAGCAGGTAGAGCTGCTGCCTCCCAGTGCCAGAGACCGGGCTTCATAAATTATATGGATTATGTACATTATGTGCAGGCAGACAAGAGTTGGACTTGGCATCATGTTCGGCACAGACATTGTGGGCTAAAGGGCCTGTACCTGTGCTGTACTAACATAGAAACATAGAAAATAGGTTCAGGAGCAGGCCTTTCGGCCCTTCGAGCCAGCGCCACCATTCAATATGATCATGGCTGATCATCCAAAATCAGTACCCCGTTCCTGCTTTCTCCCCATATCCCTTGATTCTGTTAGCTCTCAGAGCATCTAACTCTCTCTTGAATATATCCAGTGAATTGGCCTCCACTGCCTTCTATGTTTCTGTGTTAGTACAGCATTGTACTGTTCTATCAGGGTTGCCAACTGTCCTGTATTAACCGGGACATCCCGTATTTTGGGCTAAATTGGTTTGTCCCATACGGGACCGCCCTTGTCCCGTATTAGGCCCGGACGGTACTGTAGGCCCGGACACTGTAGGGCCGGACGCTGTAGGCCCGGACGCTGTAGGCCCGGACACTGTAGGCCCGGATGCTGTAGGCCCGGACGCTGTAAGCCCGGACACTGTAGGTCCGGACAGTGTAGGCCCGGACACTGTAAGCCCGGACACTGTAGGTCCGGACAGTGTAGGCCCAGGCGCTGCCCGGTGGAGGTTGCGAAGCAACCCGCCTCCCGGCCCCGGTGGCCGCCGTTGGTGGAGCGGGAGCACGTGGCTGCTGGCTGGGTGAGGTCACCTTGTCCCTTATTTGAGAGTGAGTAAGTTGGCAACCCTTTGTTCCATGTTCTATGCTCTAGAGGTTATCCCATTTCCTTACTCTCTTGACATGTCTCTCCCCGCTCTCTGGAGATGTCGGGTCGGGTGAAGCTACCTCTGCTGCCTGACTCTGTAAACTTTCACTGGTAATCGGGACTCTGTTGACCGAGCCATAAGTTCATAAGTGATAGGGGCAGAATTAGGCCATTCGGCCCATCAAGTCTACTCCGCCGTTCAATCATGGCTGATCTATCACTCCCTCCTAACCCCATTCTCCTGCCTTCTCCCCATAACCCCTGGCACCCGTACTAATCAAGAATCTATCTATCTCTGCTGTAAAAATATCCACCGGCTTGGCCTCCACAGCCGCCTGAGTCCGATGTCCTTGCTGAATTGCCAGCTGCCCTCCACTTTGCTCAGCAGCGCAGTGCAGATGTTCCTCTCGCTACTTGCACGCTGTTGGGGTGATCGCTCGACCGTGATCAGTGAGCATGGGGATTTGTATGCCTTCGCTGATCGGCGGTTTGTCTTCGGGAGGTGTTCCTGACTGCCGCTGGCCTGGTGAAGCTCAGGAGCTTGTCTCTCCCCAGCGCCAGCGTGCTGGTCGTGTTCAGCGTAGCCTTCACAGCTGAGGCAGGGCCGCCCAACTGAGGACACCGGCCTGGTCCACAGGGCAGGCACAGTAGCTTATTCAGCTTCACAGGCCCCTGGTGCAGTGAGCTTGCTCCGTGAAGCCTCCTTTAAAGCATTCCCAAAAAGTCTTCCTCTTTGCCCAAACTCTTTTGTTTTCAGTCACAAAATGCTGGAGTAACTCAGCGAGACAGGCAGCAGTTCTGGAGAGTAGGAATGTGTGTCGCTTCATAGAAACAGAAACATAGAAAATAGGTGCAGGAGTAGGCCATTCGGCCCTTCGAGCCTGCACCGCCATGGCTGATCATCCAACTCAGTATCCTGTACCTGCCTTCTCTCCATACCCCTGATCCCTTTAGCCACAAGGGCCACATCTAACTAAAAAAAAAAAAAAAATAGTCAAGGCAAATGTGGGTCCCTTGAAGACAGAAGCAGGGGAATTTATTATGGGGAACAAAGAAATGGCAGACGAGTTAAACCGTTACTTTGGATCTGTCTTCACTGAGGAAGATACACACAATCTCCCAAATGTTCTAGGGGCCGGAGAACCTAGGGTGATGGAGGAACTGAAGGAAATCCACATTAGGCAGGAAATGGTTTTGGGTAGACTGATGGGACTGAAGGCTGATAAATCCCCAGGGCCTGATGGTCTGCATCCCAGGGTACTTAAGGAGGTGGCTCTAGAAATAGTGGAAGCATTGGAGATCATTTTTCAATGTTCTATAGATTCAGGATCAGTTCCTGTGGATTGGAGGATAGCAAATGTTATCCCACTTTTTAAGAAAGGAGGGAGAGAGAAAACGGGTAATTATAGACCAGTTAGTCTGACATCAGTGGTGGGGAAGATGCTGGAGTCAATTATAAAAGATGAAATTGCTGAGCATTTGGATAGCAGTAACAGGATCATTCCGGGTCAGCATGGATTTACGAAGGGGAAATCATGCTTGACAAATCTACTGGAATTTTTTGAGGATGTAACTAGGAAAATTGACAGGGGAGAGTCAGTGGATGTGGTGTACCTCGACTTTCAGAAAGCCTTCGACAAGGTCCCACATAGGAGATTAGTGGGCAAAATTAGTGCACATGGTATTGGGGGTAGGGTACTGACATGGATAGAAAATTGGTTGACAGACAGAAAGCAAAGAGTGGGGATAAATGGGTCCCTTTCGGAATGGGAGGCAGTGACCAGTGGGGTACCGCAAGGTTCGGTACTGGGACCCCAGCTATTTACAATATACATTAATGACTTAGATGAAGGGATTAAAAGTACCATTAGCAAATTTGCAGATGATACTAAGCTGGGGGGTAGTGTGAGTTGTGAGGAAGATGCAATAAGGCTGCAGGGTGACTTGGACAGGTTGTGTGAGTGGGCGGATACATGGCAGATGCAGTTTAATGTAGATAAGTGTGAGGTTATTCACTTTGGAAGTAAGAATAGAAAGGCAGATTATTATCTGAATGGTGTCAAGTTAGGAAGAGGGGATGTTCAACGAGATCTGGGTGTCCTAGTGCACCAGTCACTGAAAGGAAGCATGCAGGTACAGCAGGCAGTGAAGAAAGCCAATGGAATGTTGGCCTTCATAACAAGAGGAGTTGAGTATAGGAGCAAAGAGGTCCTTCTACAGTTGTACCGGGCCCTGGTGAGTCTATCCAGTCTTTCTTCATATTTCTTCAGGTCGAGACCCTTCTTCTGAGGGTAGATGCACAGAGTCTTTTGCCCAGAGTAGGGGAATCGAGGACCATCAAGGTGATGGGGAAAAGATTTAATAGGAATCTGAGGGGTAACCTTTTCACACAGAGGGTGGTGGGTGTATGAAACAAGCTGCCAGAGGTGGTCGTTGAGGCTGGGACTATCCCGTCGTTTAAGACACAGTTGGACAGGTACATGGATAGGATAGGTTTGGAGGGTTATGGACCAAGCGCAGGCAAGAGGGACGCGGGTAGCTGGGACATTGTTGGCCGGTGTGGGCGAGTTGGGCCGAAGGGCCTGTTTCCACACTGTATCATTCTATGGCTCTATGACCCATTCCGTCTCTCCAGAGATGCTGCCTGTCCCACTGAGTTACTCCAGCATTGTGTGTCTATCTTCGGTTTAAACCAGCATCTGCAGTTCCTTCCAACACTCTTTTGTTTTCAGTTCAGTTTAGTTTATTGTCACGTGTACCGAGGTACAGTGAGCAGCTTTTGTTGCGTGCTAACCAGCCAGCGGAAAGACAACATGTGATTACAATCGAGCCGCCCACAGTGTACAGATACACGACATGGGTTGCAGGAGGGTGATTCAGTTGCCTGATAACAGCTGGGAAGCAACTGTCCCTGAATCTGGAGGTGTGCGTTTTCACACTTATGTGCCTTTTGGCTGATGGGAGAGGGGAGAATAGACAATGTCCAATAGACAATAGGTGCAGGAGGAGGCCATTCGGCCCTTCGAGCCAGCACCACCATTCAATGTGATCATGGCTGATCATTCTCAATCAGTACCCCGTTCCTGCCTTCTCCCCATACCCACTGACTCCGCGATCATTAAGAGCTCTATCCAGCTCTCTCTTGAATGCATTCAGAGAATTGGCCTCCACTGCCTTCTGAGGCAGAGAAGAGGGAGTTGGCCAGGGTGCGACCCGTCCTTGATTCAGCGTGGTGTATAAATGGAGTCAATGGAAGGGAGGCCGGTTTGCGTGATGGTCTGGGCTGTGTCCACAACTTGCTGCAATTTCTCGTGGTCATCTACTGTAATGGTGCTGTGCCCGCCTGCACTCCGATGAAGAGCATTGTGATTTTTTTTACTGGATCTTCAGATGTTGATAGCAGCCTGGTAAGTGATTGTCTCGTAACCAGTGTCATTACAACTAGAGAGCTACTACCTTCCTCATTGGAGACCCTCGGACTACCTTTGATCGGACTTTACTGGACTTTATCTTGCACTAAACAATTATTCACGTTATTCCCTTTGTCATGTATCTGTCCACTGTGGACGGCTCGATTGTAAGCATGTATTGTTTTTCCACTTGCTGGTTAGCACGCAACAAAACCTTTTTCACTGTACCTCGGTACACGTGACAATAAACAAATTATTAACGTACAGAGCCAAAAACAATAAATGTTGATATTTATTCACAAAATGCTGGAGTAACTCAGCAGGTCGGGCAGCATCTCAGGAGAGAAGGGATGGGTGACATTTCGGGTCGAGACCCTTCTTCAGTCTGAAGAAGGATCTCGACCCGAAACGTCACCCATTCCTTCTCTCCTGAGATGCTGCCTGACCTGCTGAGTTACTCCAGCATTTTGTGAATAAATACCTTCGATTTGTACCAGCATCTGCAGTTATTTTCTTATATAACAATAAATGTTGACCTTGCCAGCGACATCTCCCCTCATGTGAACAGCAGGTAAGTCGTTTCCCCGTTAAGTTCGACCGTTGCATTTGGAAGTGACCCCTGATCGCTGGTCAGCGCAGACTCGGTGGGCCGAAGGGCCTGTTTCCGTGCTGTATCTTTAAAGTGCAAAGTCGAAAGATGGTGACTTCCAAATGCAATGGGCGAACTATCCGAGCACTATCCTACACACCAGGGACAATTTACCATTTTAACCGAAGCCACTTAACCTACAAACCTGCACGTCTTTGCAATGTGGGAGGAACCCGGAGCACCCGGAGAAAACCCACGCGGTCACGGGGAGAACGTACAAACCCCCTACAGGCAGCACCCGTAGTCAGATCGGGTCTCTGGCACAGTAAAGGCAGCAACTCTACCGCTGCTCCACTGTGCTGACTATCCCTAACCTGCCACAACTCGAGAGCAGTCCTGAGCTACCATCTTTGTCATTGGAGGCCCTCGGAATATCTTTGATCAAACCTGACTGGACTTTATCTTGCACTAAACGTTATTCCCTTTATCATGTACCTGTACACTGCGGACGGCTCGATTGTAACCACGTATTGTCTTTCCGCTGACTGGTTGGCACGCGACAAAAGCTTTTCACGGTACCTCGGCACACGTGACAATCAAGTAAAGCCAAACTCAGGCACTAATTTCTGGACGTGAGCTTTGTGGAACCACTCAGTGGATGACGTCACCAGGAATGAACTCACTAAGTACTAGATTGGAATATTCACAGCAGATGGGAGGCGGTTCATGTTCGGTAACATCTCTGTATGTTCTCCATAAGGTTTGAGGTGACCATTTGCTAATGTGGTCTCGCATATATTAATTTTATTAAGTTGATGAATGAATCTTGGCCAATGTCCAGATGAAATGCAGGCACTGTTTTCCAAAATGATGCCGTAAGACCTTTGGCCTCCAGGGGGACAGGCTGTTAGTTTAACATCTCTTTCAAAAGACTTAAGGTGTCAGGAGACATCATGTCTGGAGTGGGACTTGAACCCATGACCTTGTGGCCCAGCCACCCGCGAGACAAGATTGACATCAAGTGGCAAGGCGCTGTTTGTTCGCTGGTACTGTTTCAGGAGAGGCTAAGGCAGCCATTGCAGAGAGATTTATCTTCAGGGGAAACGAGATTTGCCACGAAGCAGTGTGCCTTCATAGAAGATGTTGTTTAATCAGCATCATTGCCAAGGTTGGCTTCTGCTGTCACGGTTATGGGACCAGAAAGCTCCAGTAGTAATGTCCAGCAGGTATTTGCCATCAGGCCGAGTGCATGTACGGTATGTACGTTAGTATCCTTTGCAAATGTCAGAGGAGCTTCTGATTGAAATATGTATCTCAGGCCATCCTTGTGGAAGGTTCCAGGTCTGTCACAGCCTATCCACCAGGCAATCAGTGCTTGGATAGCGATACCAGATTTAAAGTGGCAGCAATTTCATTATCCGTATTCAGAATCCGTGCCGGGGGCTTTGGGCACTTTGCAAGCTGCGTATTCTTCGCCAAATCAATCACAATCAAAGGACGACTTGGGATGCTGGTCCTTCCAATAAAGTGGCGCTCCTTTACTCCAGCCCTGGCCTTAGGGTTGCCAACTTCCTCACTCCCAACTACGGGACAAGGTGACGTCACCGCCCCACGCCCCAAGTGACCTCGCCCAGTCATCGGCCACGTGCTCCCTCTCAATAGACAATAGACAATAGGTGCAGGAGTAGGCCATTCGGCCCTTCGAGCCAGCACCACCATTCAATGTGATCATGGCTGATCATTCTCAATCAGTACCCCGTTCCTGCCTTCTCCCCGTACCCCCTGACTCCGCTATCCTTAAGAGCTCTATCCAGCTCTCTCTTGAATGCATTCAGAGAATTGGCCCCCACTGCCTTCTGAGGCAGAGAATTCCACAGATTCACAACTCTCTGACTGAAAAAGTTTTTCCTCATCTCCGTTCTAAAATGGCCTACCCCTTATTCTTAAACTGTGGCCCCTGGTTCTGGACTCCCCCAACATTGGGAACATGTTTCCTGCCTCTAACGTGTCAAACCCGTTAATAATCTTACATGTTTTAATAAGATCCCCTCTCATCCTTCTAAATTCCAGTGTATACAAGCCTAGTCGCTCCAGTCTTTCAACATACGACAGTCCCGCCATTCCGGGAATCTACCAATGGCGGCCGCCCGGGCCGGGAGGCGGGTTGCTTCGTAACCTCCATTAGGCGGTGCCGGGTCTACACTGTCAGGGATTGCAGTGGCCCCCGGGCTACAGCATCCGGGTCTACAGCGTCCGGGTCTACAGCGTCGGGGCCTACAGTGTCCGGGCCTACAGCGTCGGGGCCTACAGCGTCGGGGCCTACAGTGTCGGGGCCTACAGTGTCGGGGCCTATCGTGTCGGGACCTATAGTCTCGGGGCCTACAGTGTCAAGGCCTGCAGTGTTGGGGCCTACAGTGTCGGGGCCTAAAGTGACCGGGGCCTACATTGTCGGGGCCTACATTGTCGGGGCCTATAGTGTCGGGGCCTACAGTGTCCGGGCTGACAGCGTCGGGGCCTTCAGTGTCGGGGCCTACAGTGTCGGGGCCTACAGTGTCAGGGCCTATAGTGTCCGGGCCTACAGTGTCAGGGCCTACAGCACCGTCCGAGCCTAATATGGGACAAGGGCTGTCCCATACGGGACAAAACAATTTAGCACAAGATACGGGATGTCCCGGCTAATACGGGACAGTTGGCAACCCTACCTGGCCTGGCAGCCGAGATGCTGTGTGGGAACAATGGATATTTTAAAAAACGCAAATCGGAGGAAGAAGGTTCTCGACCCGAAATGTCACCCATTCCTTCTCCACACAGGCGCTGCCTGTCCCGCTGAGTTACTCCAGCATTTTGTGTCTATCTTCGGTTTAAACCAGCATCTGCAGTTCCTGGGCCGAATGGCCTACTCCTGCACCTATTTTCTATGTTTCTGTGTTTTGGAGGAGCAGTTTAGTTTACTGTCATGTGTA
The DNA here is from genome assembly GCF_053455715.1 of Rhinoraja longicauda. Lineage (NCBI taxonomy): Eukaryota > Metazoa > Chordata > Chondrichthyes > Rajiformes > Arhynchobatidae > Rhinoraja > Rhinoraja longicauda. The sequence continues at coordinate 55,348,238 of NC_135962.1, forward strand.
CCGAGGAACAGTGAAAAGCTTTTGTTGCTTGCTATCCAGGGCGGCAGAAAGATAACACATAATTACAATCGAGCCATTTACAGTGTACGGATACACGTTAAGGGAATAAATGTTGCTGCAGGAATAGAGATTTAAGAGTGTGGAGCGAATGTAACATGAATTTGTAGATCTGCTTCTGTGGCTGGCGGGCAAATGGTCGCCTAGGCTGGGCGCCATCTTGGAATGTTTCGCCTAGACTGCCTATGACTCAGTGGTATGAATATTGATTTCTCCAACTTGAAGTAACCCTTCTTTTCCCTCCCTCTCCGTCCCTCCCTCATCCTCGTTCTCCGACTCGTCCTGTCCTCATGATTAAATATTACTGATAGTGTGCCTCATTGTCACCTTCCCTTCAGCCAACAATGAACCGTTCTGCATTTCCTTATCCACATCTGCTTTGTTCTGTTGTTTTCACACCTTACCCTTCCCTACCTCTAGACTCCCTCTTCCCCGACTCTCAGTCTAATGAAGGGTCTCGACCCGAAACGCCACCCATTCCTTCTCTCCAGAGACACTGCCTGTCCCCGCTGAGTTACTCCAGCATTTTGTGTCAATTTTATGGATATTGTCAATGTGGGGATTGATAGGTTCTTGATTATAACAGTATAACAGTATAACAGAGCTTTATTTGTCGTTCGGTACCGAAGTACCGAACGAAACTACATAGCAGTCATAGAAAAAAAAAGAACACAAGACACATAGCCCCAACACAAACGTCCACCACAGTGACTCCAAACACCCCCTCACTGTGATGGAGGCAACAAAACTTCCACTCTCTTCCCCACGCCCACGGACAGACAGCTCGTCCCCGACCGACCCGCACAGTCCCCGCAAGGGCATGGAAGTCCCCCCGGCCTAATCGCACCGGGCGCTGAAACGTCTCGCGGCCGAGCCGGGCGATGGAAGGCCCCGCGACCAAGCCTTGCGCAGCTAAGTCCCGTGGTCGAGCCGCACCAGCGATGTAAAGTCCCGCAGCCGAGCTGCACCGGGCACTGTTAAGTCCAGCGGCCAAGCCGCACCGGGCGATGTAAAGTCCAGCGGCCGAGCCGCACCGGGCGATGTTAGGCCCCGCAGCCGAGCCGCACCCCGCGCCGTGAGGAAGAGAAAAGTTTCCCCCGCCACCCCCCACCCACACCACCACCCCCCACACATACACAACCAAAAAAAATACAAAAACCATCCCAACACCGACACACAACAAAAAAAAAAGGAAAAAAGACGAAAAGAACGCTAGCGAGCCGCTGCCGTTAGGGGATAAGGCTGGCGAATGGAGTTGAGAGGGAGAGATAGATCAGCCATGGTTGAATGGCGGAGTAGACTTGATGGCCAAATAGCCTAATGCTGCTCCTCCAACTTATGAAAACTAAGACTTTATGAAGACTGAGATTTTCCAGAGATGCTGGCTGTTCCGCGGTGTAGAATTGATGGGCCAAATGGCCTCATTCTGCTCCTAGAATGCGCCTAGGGCGGTCACGGTGGGGCAGCGGTAGAGTTGCTGCCTTACAGTGCTAGCAGCGCCGGAGACCCAGGTTCGATCCCGACTACGGGCGCTGTCTGCACGGAGTTTGTACGTTCTCTCCGTGACCTGCGTGGGTTTTCTCCGAGATCTTCGGTTTCCTCCCACACTCCAAAGACGTACAGGTATGTAGGTTAATTGACTTGGTAAATGTAAAAATTGTCCCTCGTGTGTGTAGGATGGTGTTAGTGTGCGGGGATCGCTGGTCGACACGGACCCGGTGGGCCGAAGGGCCTGCTTTCGCGCTGTATCTCTGAAATAGAACTTGTGAACTTACGAGCTTTCTTTTTATTCTCGGTTCCACACAGACTCTGACGGAGGAGTTTCGCCTTGACTATTGCCGCCTGTGGTACGCCCTGATTCAGACCGACAGGAAGGCCATCGAGAAGTACAGCCGGCGGCTGGGAGCGGCCGAGCTGTATCCACTCTTCGCCTGCATGGTCACTGGCAGATCCTGGGCCTCCATAACCAAAGGAATTGACCGAATACCTGTCAGCAAAACTGAGGTGAGCGAGCCGCCAAATGTCTACGATTGGGCTCTGAGCAAGTTGTGGCAAAGACGTTGACTGTGCAGATTCGAAGTGAAACCTTTGCCGTGTTAGTGTGTAGGAAGGAACTGCAGATGCTGGTTTCAACACAAAACTCAGCGGGACAGGCAGCAACTCTGGAGAGAAGGAATGGGTGACGTTTCGGGCCGAGACCCTTCCACAGACAGAGACGCATGGCAAAGGGAACTCTCTTCACATCTCTCGTTTCCCTCTCCCTTGACTCCAGTCTGAAGAAGGCTCTCGACCCGAAACCGTCACTCATTCCTTCTCTCCAGAGATGCTGCCTGTCCCGCTGAGTTGCTCCAGCTTTTTTTGTGTCTATCTTTGCAGTATTCACACCGAAATCCTGAATCGTTGCTACTGTATGTGTTTACAGTCAACAGGTAAGAAAGTTGTAGGTTAAGTCCATTTCGGAGATTGTAGCACAACTACCTAATCTGATGCCCTATTGCGGTACAGAGGAGATGCTGCATTGGCAATGGGGCTACCTATTGGTTTATGTATTACACTGTGCCTGTCAAAGTATCTCATTGAAACTCTTTCAAAAACGTGGAGCGAGCATTATTTCTGGTCTGCTGGCACCATTTCTCCCTTAGCTATTGTCTCTAATGGATTATCTGTCTTTATGAAACTGCATTGTTTTAAGATCTTCTTCTAGGATTGTGGGCAAGCTAGGCCAGCATTTATTGGCCATCCCTAAAAGCTCATGAAAAGATCTAGGGCTCAAACTGATATTGGGGCCCCTGCCATGCCCCAGCCTGGCTGCCATCTTTTCCAGACTTCCAAAGGATTTTTTGGACTTTACCTTAAAGATACAGCGCGAAAACAGGCCCTTCGGCCCACCGAGTCCGTGCCGACCATCGATCGCCACATACACTAGCACCATCCTACACACTAGGAACAACGTGCAATTTTACCAAATCCAACTAACTTGTGAACCAGCACATCTTTGGATTATAGGATGAAGCGTGATGGAGTACCTGGGGAAAACCCACGCGGTCACGGGGAGAACGTACAAACTCCGCACAGACAGCACCCGTAGTCGGGATCGAACCCGGGTCTCTGGGGCCGAGGGGCAGCAACTCTACCGCTGCGCCACCGTGCCGTCCTTTGCAAGGATCGCAAAGGGCATGGTAGAAAAGCGAGTCTTTCTTTGAATCCGGTTGGAATTATAATTTGGTAAGTTAGTTAGTCATCAGTTTATTGCCACTTGCACCGAGGTACAGTGAAAAGCTACTTGTTGCGTGCTAACCAATCAGCGGAAAGGGAATACATGATTACAGTCGAGCCGTCCCCAGTGTACAGATACGTGATAAGGGGAATAACGTGGATAACAGTTAGTGCAAGATAAAGCCAGTACCGTACGATCAATGATGGTCCGGGAGACTCCAACGAGGTCGATGGTAGTTCGGGACTGCTCTCTAGTTGTTGGTCGGATGGCTCATTTGAATGAGGGGATATTCAGTGGATATTTTTAATGCAGAGATAGATAGATCCTTGATTGTATGGATGTCAGGGGTTTTGGGGAGAAGGCAGGAGAAAGGAGTGAGGAGGGAGAGATAGATCAGCCATGATTGAATAGCGGAGTACACATGATGGGCCGAATGGCCTAATTCTGCTCCTATCACATATGGCCTTATGACCTTAGAACAGCGAAAATTTGGGAGAGAGTACCTTTCCATTGGAGGGTGTATTTTGGGTGCAGCTATCGTGGTGACTGATCCTTGCAAGCTCTTCAAAACTAGGAAGCCTTGCCAACTAGCAATTAGGCTTCCACTCAGAGCTCACTGTTATGGTGCAATGCTATGGCGACATCCGCCGGTATTTACTGCTGTTGCCACGGAGATGTCATTGATGCTGTGAATGCTTATTATCCTCCCATCTCTGCCTCCTGGATGGCCGACACCGACTGTAGAGTTGTGGGTATGGGCCTGGTTTCCGATGGGTAGCAACATCCGACCAGTGCGAGCGGCCTAGCAAACGGACTCCAGCTCTATCCTGGGTGGGATTCGTATTCTGAAGCATCACGGACATGCTTTTTCTGCTTCCCTTCTCCAAAGCTAATCCAAAGGTTCATAAGAACCTTTTACAGGCAAATGAAGGAACCGGAGGGAATCTGACGGGTGACAGCAATCTGAGGGGTAACTGAGGGGGGTAACAGCAATCTGAGGGGTAAAGTGAGGGGGGTAACAGCAATCTGAGGGGTAACTGAGGGGGTAACAGCAATCTGAGGGGTAAAGTGAGGGGGGTAACAGCAATCTGAGGGGTAAAGTGAGGGGGTAACAGCAATCTGAGGGGTAAACTGAGGGGGTAACAGCAATCTGAGGGGTAAACTGAGGGGGTAACAGCAATCTGAGGGGTAACTGAGGGGGTAACAGCAATCTGAGGGGTAACCTGAGGGGGTAACAGCAATCTGAGGGGTAACTGAGGGGGTAACAGCAATCTGAGGGGTAAAGTGAGGGGGGTAACAGCAATCTGAGGGGTAACTGAGGGGGTAATAGCAATCTGAGGGGTAAAGTGAGGGGGGTAACAGCAATCTGAGGGGTAACTGAGGGGGTAACAGCAATCTGAGGGGTAAACTGAGGGGGTAACAGCAATCTGAGGGGTAAAGTGAGGGGGGTAACAGCAATCTGAGGGGTAACTGAGGGGGTAACAGCAATCTGAGGGGTAACCGAGGGGGTAAGAGCAATCTGAGGGGTAACATTTTCACACAAAGGTTGGGGGGGGGGGGTGGTTTATGGAACAATGAGGTATGCCAGAGGAGGTAGTTGAGGCTGGGACTACCCCGACGTTTAAGAAACAGTTAGACAGGTACATGGATAGGACAGGTTTGGAGGGATATGGACCAAGCGCAGGCAGGTGGGACTAGTGTAGCTGGGACATGTTGGTCAATGTGGGCAAGTTGGGCTGAAGGGCCTGTTTCCATACTGTATCACTCTATGACTCTGTGACTTTGATGATGAAAAAAGTTAGACAGGTGGCCAAATGGCGCCTCTTGGAGATGGGTCAGTGGGCTGCTCTGTACATTCTGTACCAACCGGGGGATGGTGCTTACGTGAGGGGATAGTCTTGCTGAACTGTAAGCAAAACATGTCTTTCACTGTCCACTGGGTACGCAGGACAATAAAGAAACCATATACTTGAAGAGGGAACATTGTAGGATTCTCAGGGAAACATGGTTCTTTCAGAGAACCAGCACCAGGATAATGGGCTGAAAGGCCTTCTTCTGCACTGCATCGTTCAGTGATTCAATGCTCCAAGTGCTACCCTGCTGACACTGTAAGAAAATAACTGCAGATGCTGGTACAAATCGAAGGTATATATTCACAAAATGCTGGAGTAACTCAGCAGGTCAGGCAGCATCTCAGGAGAGAAGGAATGGGTGACGTTTCGGGTCTGAAGAAGCGGTCTCGACCCGAAACGTCACCCATTCCTTCTCTCCTGAGATACTGCCTGACCTGCTGAGTTACTCCAGCATTTTGTGAATAAATACCCTGCTGACACTGATTAATTAGCCAGTAAAAACAGGCACAAAAGTCACAGGAGGGACTGTGCAGGAAGGAACTGCAGATGCAGGTACATGGATAGGACAGGTTTGGAGGGATATGGACCAAGCGCAGGCAAGTGAGACTAGTGTAGCTGGGACATTGTTGGCCGGTGTGAGCGGGTTGGGCCCAAGGGCCTGTTTCCACACTGTATCACTCTATGTGTGGAAATATGTGGGCCTACAGCCCACCGAGTCCACACTGGCCAGCTAACACTGCCCTGGGGGCAATTTACATTCATACCAAGCCAATTAACCTACAAACCTGCACGTCTTTGGAGTGTGGGAGGAAACCGAAGATCTCGGAGAAAACCCACGCGGGTCACAGGGAGAACGTGGAAACTCCGTACAGACAGCGCCCGTGGTCGGGATCGAACCCGGATCTCTGGCGTTGTCAGGCGGCAACTCTACCGCCGTGCAATGTGCCGCCACCAGGCAGCATCTCTGACGAAAAGGAATAGATAAAGTTTCAGGCCAAGACCCTTCTTCCGACTGAGAGCCAGGGAGAGGGAAGATCGAGGTATGAAAAGGTACAGAACAAACCGCAGCTGGCACCGACAGCCAAAGAGCCCACGATGGGCCGGTGAAACAAGTAGGATGACTAGCGTGGGGCAGGGGCGGAGATGGGGGGAATCCAGGCAACTCCCGGGAATCTTCTCTCCAGCAAAACTATCTGCCCACAGTGAGGGCAGCAGAACTGCACACAATTAAACAGAACTGCACACAATCATCGTATGTTAGTTGGTCATTTATCATGTTTCCTGATAATTCGCTTGGAAGGTAACATTCGGAGTGCAACTTGCCAAGGCTAAGCCACAGCCTGGATTTATTTGGAAGTATTAGAAATATCCATTGTATTTGTAAACCACACAGCTTAGTTTACAGCGCGTACAGGATTACTTTCTTTGCAGCTAGCTCTTAGAAGCTCAACTCTTGGGAGAAGCTGGGTTCTGTGGCAGGAGTGACTGATCCCAAAGCCGATCCCATTGAAGTTTCATGTGTGGGAAGGGATTGCAGATGCTGCTTTACACCGAAGACAGACACAAAATGCTTTGAGTAACTCAGCGGTTCAGGCAGCATCTCTGGGGACCTTATGTCTCTCGTTTCCCTCTCCCCTGACTCTCAGTCTGAAGAAGGGTCTCGACCCGAAACGTCACCTTGTCCTTTTCTCCAGAGGTGCTGCCTGACCTGCCGAGTTACTCCAGCGTTTGGTGCCTCACCATTGAAGCTCGTGGTACAGAAGATTCACAGAACTTCATCAATGCTCACTTGCAGCACAGCAAAGAATGGAGATCAGCGAGTCACGAGAAACTGCCGACTCTCTAACCTTGAAGAAAACACAAAGTGCTGGAGGAACTCAGCTGGTCAGGCAGCATCTGCAGAAGGAACGAACAGATGACTTTTCAGTTGAGACTCTTTAATGTGCCAATTCCAATGTTCAGAAATGAAGGAGATCGCAGAGAGTGGTGGACACTGCCCAGTCCATTACACAAAGTGACCTCTCCACCATCGGGTCAGGCAGCATCTCGGGAGAGAAGGAATGGGTGACGTTTCGGGTCGACTGCAGAAGGGTCTTGACCCGAAACATCACCCTTTCCTTCTCTCCCGAGATGCTGCCTGACCCGCTGAGTTACTCCAGCATTTTGCGTCTACCTTTCTTAAATAACTATTTCCCCATCCTTATTAAGGATGCATTGCACCCCCCCCCCCCCCACACCGGTGCCCAGCGGTCCCGGAAACCCCCCCAGGGCTCCCTTGGACAGCACGTAGTCCCTCTCAAGTGCCACCCAGGCATGGACGTAACCCCAGAATAGGGGGTAGGCAGCCGGCTCGGGCAGAGCCCTCTTCCGCCCGGCGCCGTGACTCGCGGATGGCCAACTTGGCCAGGCCCAGGAGCAAACCCAACCCAGGACATCACCGCCCACCCCCCCCCCCCCCCCCACCCTCTCCCCTACGCACAGGGTGTCCAAAGATAAGGGTGGTGGGTGTGAGGTGCAGCCTGAACGCAAGGAGCAGGCCCTTTAGGTATTGGAACAGGGGCTGCAACCACACACACTCCATGTATATATATATATAATATAAGAAAATAACTGCAGATGCTGGTACAAATCGATTTATTCACAAAATGCTGGAGTAACTCAGCAGGTCAGGCAGCATCTCGGGAGAGAAGGAATGGGTGATGTTTCGGGTCGAGACCCTTCTTCAGACTGATGTCAGGGGGGCGGGGCAAAGGAAGGATATAGGTGGAGACAGGAAGATAGAGGGAGAACTGGGAAGGGGGGGACAGAGGAACTATCTAAAGTTGGAGAAGTCGATGTTCATACCACTGGGCTGCAAGCTGCCCAGGCGAAATATGAGGTGCTGTTCCTCCAATTTCCGGTGGGCCTCACTATGGCACTGGAGGAGGCCCATGACAGAAAGGTCAGACTGGGAATGGGAGGGGTAGTTGAAGTGCTCGGCCACCGGGAGATCAGTTTGGTTAACGCGGACCGAGCGCAGGTGTTCAGCGAACAGCACCTCATATTTCGGCTGGGCAGTTTGCAGCCCAGTGGTATGAACATCGACGACTCCAACTTTAGATAGTTCCTCTGTCCCTCCCTTCCCCTCCTCCTTCCCAGATCTCCCGCTGTCTTCCTGTCTCCACCTATATCCTCCCTTTGTCCCGCCCCCCCCCCTGACATCAGTCAGAAGAAGGGTCACCCATTCCTTCTCTCCCGAGATGCTGCCTGACCTGCTGAGTTACTCCAGCATTTTGTGAATATATATATATATACGTGGAACACGGTCTCATCTAGCCAGCAATAGTGGCATGGAGTGCAGCTCCTTACCCGGGTCACAGAGCATGTAGATGATGGAGTACACACCCCCAAGGAAACAGTGCCGACACACAAGCAACATCTTTTACCAGCTCTCGAGACGCCTTTCACTTATTGCACATGATCGCGAAATGGTAATAAAATAGCTCTCCTAATAAAATAGCTCTCCTAAAATAGCCCTTCTAATAAAAAGAGGTGCAAGGCCTCAGTGAATAGGAAGGAGTGATTTCAAAGTGGAAAATGCATCACGGATTTCTTTTGTCTTCCCCATATCCCTGTAGAGGTGCCAACCTCTATTATGTGCCTTGCAACGCTCCATTCACCTGAATCTGCAAATGACAGCTTTTACGAGGGGATTTTTCTGTCGGTTTTGTTATCTCGAACATCGGGTAAGTGCAGAGATACTGACAGCACTGGCTTGTGAACAATTGGTAGCTGGGGCACTTTGATATTTGATAGGATGCAATCTGTTGTTAGCATCCACCGTCATCATGTCCAGCTTCCATTTTCCATCGCCCCCTCCCCCGCCCCCGCCCCCCCCTTCCCCCCTCCTTCTCTGTTCGTTCCGTAAGCCATCTCCTAAGAAGGCACGATGTATGACTCCAGCATTTTGTGCCCATCTTCCGTGGGCAACATGTGGCTCCACTTGTGTTGGAAAGAACTGCAGATGCCGGTTTAAATCGAAGAAAGGCACAAAATACTGGAGTAACTCAGCGGGACAGGCAGCATCCCTGGAGAGAAGGAATGGACGACGTTTCGGGTTGTGAACCTTCTTCAGACTGATCATATGTTGATTCGGTTCCACTTATTTGATGCGTTAGGAAGGTGCCTCAGGTGGAACCTAAAGTGCAAAATGGACTCATTGCGGTGAATGGCCTGTTTTGGATTGCTGATTTTGGGTTCCCGATGGAAGCAGAGAGAGATGTGTAGAAACCTGCTTATTAGGGCGTGCAGCGTAGGTTTACTAGGTTAATTCCCGGAATGGCGGGACTGTCATATGTTGAAAGACTGGAGCGACGAGGCTTGTATACACTGGAATTTAGAAGGATGAGAGGAGATCTTATTGAAATGTATAAGATTATTGAGGGGTTGGACACGTTAGAGGCAGGAAACATGTTCCCAATGTTGGGGGAGTCCAGAACAAGGGGCCACAGTTTAAGAATAAGGGGTAGGCCATTTAGAACTGAGATGAGGAAAAACTTTCCCCCCCTATTCCCCCTCCCCTCCTCCCCTCCTCCCTCCCCCCTCCTCCTCCCTCCCCCTCCCTCCTCCCCTCCCTCGACCCCCCTCCCCTCCCTCCCCTTCCTCCCTTCCCTTCTCCCCTTCCCCTTCCCCTTCCCCTTCCCCCCACTCTATCTCCCTCAACCCCCCTCCCCTCCCCCTCCCTCCACTCCCTCCCTCCCTAGGAGACAGATTTAAACTTTAACATGTGAATAACTTTAAAAATATAACACCGATTTCAATGAAACTTCTTCCATTAGCACCAAAGGGACGACGGTTAGTAAGGTGGGCCTAAAACTGTCGCGCTTGCGTGTTCCATTTCGGCTGTAGTTCAGGAACAAACAAACAAACAAACAAACGAGCGTTTTAGTATTTAGCTAGCCCCTAGAGCTCTATCTAACTCTCTTTTAAATTCATCCAGTGAATTGGCCTCCACTGCCTTCTAAGGCAGAAAATTCCACAAATTCACAACTCTCTGGGTGAAAAAGTTTCTTCTCACCTCAGTTTTAAATGGCCTCCCCATTATTCTTAGACTGTGTGGCCCCTAGTTCTGGACTCCCCCAACATTGGGGACATTTTTCCTGCATCTAGCTTCTCCAGTCCTTTTGAACGTTTCTGCTTTTGTGTCAAATAACTGAGATTATTAGCCATTTGCAGTGTCCTGGAGATGGCCAACATCATCGGATTGTTAATGAAGCCTTAATGTGATGAGAAATATACTCTTTATTTTCAGCTTCAAAACCAGCCAAGCATTGAACTGAAACCACAAAGCAGAAGCCCTGGGGCTGGGTTAAATAGTTCAATCCCGGTTCCCTAGGGCTTTTGACAGAAATGTATTTAACTGCTCGCCTTGCTGGCTGATCAAAGGTGTTCTGCAAAATGGTCACTGGTTTGCCTTTGGACCACATTGTGAGCACTGAATGCGGTTCACGAAGTTAGAAGAAATACAAGCTATTTGAGAACAGTTAAAATAAAACTGAAGTAAAGTTAAACAATAAAACTAAACTAATTGCAAGAAGATTAACTTTAATAATCAAAAAGGCAGCACGGTGGCGCAGCGGTAGAGTTGCTGCCTTACCCTGGGGGGTTTTAGGGTGTGTGATTTGAATGCCTATTTAATGCTTCTATTGTTGGACTGTGTTTTGGGGTTTTTGGGGTTGGGTAATTTGGGTGCCTGTTTAGTGCTTTTATTGTTGGACTGTGGGTGATTGAATTAACATTTTGTTCAAGATGGCCGCGCCGTTGTGTTTGGCTGCCTGCCACTGTATGTTTCTTTTTTTTTTCCTAGTCAGATGTGCAGCACTTTGGTCAACATGGGTTGTTTTTAAATGTGCTATACAAATAAATTGACTTGACTTGACTTGACAGCGCCTGAGATCCGGGTTTGATCCTGACCACGGGAGTTTGTACGCTCTCCCCGTGACCTGCGTGGGTTTTCTCTGGGTGCTCCAATTTCCTCCCACACTCCAAAGACGTTCGGGTTTGTAGGCTAAATGGCTTGGTAAAATTGGTGTACGTAGGATAGTGTTAGTGTACGGGGATCGCTGGTCGGCATGGACTCTATGGACCAAGCTATTTCCACGCTGTATCTCTAAAGATATAACCCTGTCGGGCCAGAGTGCATGTTTCCATGCTGTATGACTTATTTATCAAAACTGAATAAGACATTGATCGGACCGACCTGCAGTGGGTAACGGAGGTCGGTCGAGGACCCTCCGCCAAGAGAACAAAGAGGGACCCAGCTTAAAGGGGGTGGGGGGGGGGGGGGGGGGCACCGAGAACGAAGAGGGACCATTGGAACTGCAATCAACACTTTGGTCGCAACCTGAGACGTCAGTCTGAAGAAGGCGCCTGACCCAAAACGTTACGTATTCCTTTTCTCCTGAGATGCTGCCTGACCCGCTGAGTTACTCCAGCATTTTGTGTCTATCTTTGGCATAAACCAGCATCTGCAGTTCCTTCGTACATTTTGTGACTTTGTCAGCACCCTGTATGTGGCGGCTTTTTGCATACTTTGTGTTTGGTACACAAAACAAAGAATTTCACTGTGACATGTTGCATGTGATAATAAAGTATTCATTCATTCATTCATTCATTCATTCATTCATTCATTCATTCATTCACTCATTCATTCATTCATTCATTCACTCATTCATTCATTCATTCATTCATTCATTCATTCATTCATTCATTCATTCATTCATTCATTCATGAATTGATTAATTAATCAATTGGTTGATTGATTCATTGATTGATTGATTGATTCATTGATTGATTGATTGATTGATTCATTCATACATACATTGATTGATTGATTGATTAATTAATTGATTGATTGATTCATTCCTTCATACATTAATTAATTAATTGATTAATTAATTGATCGATTGATTCATTGATTCATTCATTCATTCATACATTAATTGATTAATTACTTGATTGATTGATTGATTCATTCATACATTAATTAATTAATTGTTTAATTATTTGATTGATTCATTCATTCATCATACATTCATTAATTGGTTAATTAATTGATTGATTGATTGATTCATTCATTCACCTCATCGGCACTTTCCTTCCCTAACCCGCTTTGCTCCTGATTCCCTTAAAATCCACTCTCTGTTTTGAGCGCCTCTGAACATCAGAGCTCCACAGCCCCCTTCGGTCGAGAATGCCAAAGATTCACCATCTGAAGAAATGTCTTCTTTTCTTTGTCCTGAATGACTAACTCTGACTTTGAGACTGCGATTCCTGGTTTCAGATGTTGGTAAACATCACCACAGTGTCTGCCCTATCCAGCCCTGCTCATTTTGTATATGTTATCGATCTTCTTCTCTCGCCGTAACAGCGATCATTCTGTGCTGTAATGACATTATTTGCATTAGGTAATGCAATCCAATCATGGGTCAGATGTCACTTTCCTTATTTTATAGCATTATCTAAAGGTAATTGAAACTGCTCAAATTGAGCATAATTGTTTACGACTTTTCACACACGTGTGAAATAAAGGACTTTGTGCTTCACATCATCTCTTCTCGAGATAGACACAAAATGCTGGAGCCACTCAGGGGGACAGGCAGCGTCTCTGGAGAGAAGGAACGGGTGGCGTTTCGGGTCGGATCAGGACTGAAGAAGGGTCTCGACCCAAAATGTCACCCATTCCTTCTCTCCAGAGACGCTGCCTGTCCAGCCGAGTTACTCCAGCATTTTGTGTCCATCTGCAGTTTAAACCAGCATCTGCAGTTCCTTCCTGGGGTGGGAGACGCTTTGCGTCCTCGACATCCACCCTGGGGAGTTCTACGGAACTGGCGAAGTTTGCAGCAAAGCGTCAACTACGGTACCCTGAAGCACCAGTTGCCACTTTCGATTGTTGTACTTGACATACGAAAGAAAAAGTTCCTTCCTGCACGTCTCTTCTCAAGATATAACTGCATCGACCTCTGGAGAGACCACGGGAGTGTGCGCCAAAATGGTCAGTAACATGGCCACATACTGGCTTACGTCATGTGCCAGTATGATGGGTGGGCCAAGGTCCGCACGGATGTGGTGGGCTGAATGGCCTGTTTATGTACTGTTTGACTCCACGTCAATGAGTAGGGATGAATGTCACTAAAACGAAGGAGCTGATTGTGGACTGTAGAAGGGCTAAACATCCAAGGACGTACACGCCACTGGAGATAAATGTGTCTACTGTGGATAGGGTGAGCAGCTTTAAATACTTGGGAGTCCGCATCACAGAGGATCTGACATGGGCAACGCACATTGCCGCACTGGTGGGTAAGGCAAAGCAGCGCCTTTACCACCTTAGACAGCTGAGGAAATTCAGAGTGTCTCTGAGGATCCTTCATTGCTTCTACTCTGGGGCTGTAGAGAGCATCCTATCTGGCAACATTACAGTCTGGTTTGGGAACAGCTCTGCCCAGGACAGGATGGCCCTGCAGAGAGTAGTGCGTTCGGCAGAACGCACCATGGGAACTACACTCGCCCCCCTGCAGGACCTATACATCAGGAGGTGCAGATCCAGAGCAAGCAAGATTATGAGGGACCCCTACCACCCCAGTAACGGACTGTTCCAGCTGCTACGGTCAGGCAAACGCCTCCGCTGTCACGCTGTAAAAACGGAGAGGATGAGACGGAGTTTCTTCCCACAGGCCATCAGGACTGTCAACTTTTATAACTCCAGAGACTAAATTTTTGTCTACACTATAGTAACTTATTAACTTTATTTATATGCTGTAACTGTAATTCTTTTTTGTGCACAACCCGCAGGCATTGCCACTTTCATTTCACTGCACATCGTGTCTGTGTATGTGACAAATAAACTTGACTTGACGGGGGATAATAACTCTGAGAGGAAGCATAGACGCTCAAATCCTTCTCCCCCAGGATGGAAACATCAAATAATAAAGGGCAGAGCTTCTAGGTGATAGGGCAAAGTTTAAAGGAGATGTGCGGGCCACGTTCTAGATATATAGAACGGCGAGGGCCTGTCGGGGGTGGTGGTTGAGGCAGGTAGGATAGTGGCGTTTTGGATAGGCATATGAATATGCAGGGAGTGGAGGGATATGGATTATGTGTGAATGGAGGGATATGGATTATATGCAGGCAGATAAGCAATGTCCTTGGCATTATGTTCTGCACAATCATTGTGGGCCGAAGGGCCTGTTTAGTTCAGTTTAGTTTAGAGATACGGTGCGGAAATAGGCCCATTCAGGCCCACTGAGTCCGCCCCGCCCAGCGATCCACCACATTAGAAGGATGAGAGGGGATCTTATTGAAACATATAAGATAATTAGGGGATTGGACACATTAGAGGCAGGAAACATGTTCCCAATGTTGGGGGAGTCCAGAACAAGGGGCCACAGTTTAAGAATAAGGGGTAGGCCATTTAGAACGGAGATGAGGAAGAACTTTTTCAGTCAGAGAGTGGTGAAGGTGTGGAATTCTCTGCCTCAGAAGGCAGTGGAGGCCAGTTCGTTGGATGCTTTCAAGAGAGAGCTGGATAGAGCTCTTAAGGATAGCGGAGTGAAGGGGTATGGGGAGAAGGCAGGAACGGGGTACTGATTGAGAGTGATCAGCCATGATCGCATTGAATGGCGGTGCTGGCTCGAAGGGCTGAATGGCCTACTCCTGCACCTATTGTCTATTGTCTATTAACAGTATCCTACACCCACTAGGGACAATTTCTACATTTACCAAGCCAATTAACCTACATACCGGTACGCCTTTGGAGTGTGGGAGGAAACCGAAGATCTCGGAGAAAACCCAGGCAGGTCACGGGGAGAACGTAGAAGCTCCATACAGACAGCGCCCGTAGTCGGGATCGAACCCGGGTCTCCGGCGCTGCAAGCGCTGTAAGGCAGCAACTCCACCGCTGCGCCACCGCGCCGTCCCTGTTCTTGTGCTGTACTGACTGCGTTCTATGTTCTGAAGCTCAAAACACTGATCGTGAAGATCAGTAGATTTGTAAGAGTTCATAGATTGGTGTTGATTTTGATTTATTGTCATGTTCATAAGTTCTAGCAGTAGGATTGGGCCATTCGGCCCATCAAGTCTACTCCACCATTCCATTCACGGCTGATCTATCTCAACCCCATTCTCCTGCCTTCGCCACATAACCCCTGACAACCGCACTAACCACGAATCTATCTATCTCTGCCCTAAAATTATATCCATTGACTTGGTCTCCACAGCCTTCTGTGGCAGTGAATTCCACAGATTCACCACCCTCTGACTAAAAGAAGGCGTTCACTATTGTAGCAGAGGATGTAGGCACTGAAATTAAACAGGTTACAAAACACCACTTTATATATTTTTTAAAACCAGGCAGCCTTAATTCCGCTCCATTATTCTGTATTTCTGTCTGGAAGGAAGACGATCTCGGAAGCGTGAATCTAACAAAGGCCCTTGTCCACATCAAAGGCAATAAAGTTAGTCTGAAGCTTGTCTTGGCACTTATATTGATTGCTTTGGGGACCTTCAGAGTAATGTAGAAGAAAAGATTGGATTCTGTACATGTGACAAGTGCAACTTCACACATAACGGAGGCACACAAAGCTGGAGGGAAATCCACTTACATTTGCTGTCATTGATTTTTGTACGGCTTTCAACCGTGTGTCTCGTGCGGCTCCCCAAGCAACCAGCTCTTGCATTTTACCCAGCCTGTCATTTTTCTCGGTCAAACCCTGAGACTGTCCTTGCGCCACCTACCTCAGCTTTGAAAATCCACCCACCATGACCATGAGCGGCCCAGTGGCGCAGCGAGTAGAGCTGCTGCTGCCTCAGAGCACCAGAGAGACCCGGGGTTCGATCCTGACATCGGGTGCTGTCCGTGTGGAGTTTGCACGTTCTCCTGTTTCCTCCGGATGCTCCGGTTTCCTCCCACATCTCAAAGACAATAGGCCATAGACCATAGGTGCAGGAGGAGGCCATTCGGCCCTTCGAGCCAGCACCACCATTCACCATGATCATGGCTGGTCATCCACAATCAGTACCCCGTTCCTGCCTTCTACCCATATCCCCTGACTCTGCTACCTTTAAGAGCTCTATCTAACTCTCTCTTGAAAGCAGCCAGAGAATTGGCCTCCACTGCCTTCTGAGGCAGAGAATTCCACAGATTTAAAACTCTCTGAGTGAAAAAGTTTTTCCTCGTCTCCGTTCTAAATGGCCTACCCCTTATTCTTAAACTGTGGCCCCTGGTTCTGGACTCCCCTGACATCGGGAACATGTTTCCTGCCTCTAGCGTGTCCAATCCCTTAATAATCTTATATGTTTCAATAAGATCCCCTCTCATCCTTCTAAATTCCAGTGTATACAAGCCTAGACGCTCCAGTCCTTCAACATACGACAGTCCCACCATCCCGGGAATTAACCTCGTGAACCTACGCTGCACTCCCTCAATGTGGGTTTTTGTCTTAATTCACCCATCATCCCCGTTTGAGTGGCAGAGTCACTGCCTCACAGCACCGGAGACCCGGGTACGATCCTAACCACGGGTGCTGTCTGTACGGAGTTTGTACGTTCTCCCCGTGACCATGGGAGTTTTCCCCGGGTGCTCCCGGGTGCTCCAGTGTCCGTAGGTTAATTTGCTTTGGTGTAAAAATTGTAAATTGTCCCTAGTGTGTAGGACAGTACCAGTGTGTGGGGATTGCTGGTGGACTTGGTGGGCCGAAGGGCCTGTTTCCGTGCTGTATCTCAAAACTAAACTAAGCCAGCAGAGATTTGAAACATGCATTCTCAAAATTAATTGGCCTCTGTAAATTGGCCCTGGTGTAGAAGGAATGGATGAGACGGTAGGATAACGTAGAACTAGTGTGAATTGTGATCTCTGGAGGGAAGGAATGGGTGACGTTTCGGGTCGAGACCCTTCTCCAGACTGATCCATCATTCGGACTGATTCAGACATCAGCCTGAAGAATTGGTTTCGACCCGAAACGTCGCCCATTCCTTCCCTCCAGAGATGCGGAGTTACCTCTGTCCCGCTGAGTTACTCCAGCATCTTGCGTCGATCTTTGATTTCCACCAGCAACTGCAGCTCCTTCCCTGCACGGTTTCCATGCTGTATCTTCAAACTAAGCTAAACTGAAACCGACCCTATCTACCCACCCCAGTGCTGCTGCCACCCTCACAAAAGGGACAATTAATAGTGGCCATCTCGCCCACTGTCCCACATGTCCATGGGATGTGGGAGGAGATTCTGATGGCATGTAGGTCAGAGTGCTCTGAAAGGGTTGCAGTTTGTAGTTTTAGCACAATCCGCAGGCGTTGCCACTTTCATTTCACTGCTCATCTTGTGTGTGTATGTGACAAATAAACTTGACTTGACTTGAGTAGGTGTTTGAGAAGTGGCATTCCGCCGTTCTCTGTGTGCTGCCGACTCCTGTGGCATTTAAGCCCCACTCGGGCCGTCTACAAAACTTGCTTGTTTTCTCGCAGAAAACTTGTCGGCAACAAGCGCCTTGGAAATAATTAATGACTGCTAATCAACATCTCGAGCGCCGAACTTGAGCGATCTCAACATTTGGGATCTCAGGTATCTAAAAATATCAGCGTTGATACAGAGCACCTGGCGGAACCCCACGGGGTAGTGGAGGGAAGGTGGGAACCTCACAAGGCAGCGCTCGAGGCCAGGATTAAACCTGTACTGGTGGAGATGTGAAGGTTCCACAGTGCATCGCACCCCTCACTACCCTCAACAGTGCATCTCTCCACACAGAGGGTGGTGAATCTGTGGGACTCATTGCCACAGACGGCTGTGGAGGCCGTCAAAGGATATTTTTAAGGCGGAGATTGACAGATTCTTGATTAGTACGGGTGTCAGAGGTTATGGGGAGAAGGCAGGAGAATGGGGTTAGGGGGGGAGGGATAGATCAGCCATGACTGAATGGCGGAGTAGACTTGATGGGCCGCCTGGTCTAATTCTGTTCCTGTCACTTATGAAGTTATGAACTTACCCTCAATAGTGCATCTCTCAGTACCATCAATAGTGCATTGCTCCCTCAAGACCATCAATAGTGCATCACTCCCTCAATACCATCAACAGTGCATCACTCCCTCAATACCATCAATAGTGCATCTCTCAGTACCATCAATAGTGCATCTCTCAGTACCATCAATAGTGCATTGCTCCCTTAATACCATCAATCGTGCATCG